>NC_041023.1:35764126-36092857 GCF_900634625.1 Parambassis ranga | reverse complement strand
ACCATCTTTACTCTGGCGTCCACGCCGCTTTCCTCCCCGCCACGTGCACCCTTGCGGTCGGCCTCTGGACTTTGGATTTTGACATCTCTCACATGAACAGCCTCTTGCTCTCCGTCACGCTCTGCCTTAGTTTGTGACCTCGGGCTATTGGGGTGATGCAGTGGCAGAGAGGATGTCTGGTGCATAGACAGAAGGACGGAGGTTTGGGGTGGAGGCACGGTGCGGGAGAGGCCACGCGAAGGACCCTGCACTGGTAGAGCATGGGGTTGTTTCTGAGGCGGATGCAGCTTCACTCCAGGAGTCGCGGTGGCTGACGGGGAGCTCTTTTGGTGGTTTGGAGCTAAAGATGGAGGACAGATGTATATTAGAGACATTATCCAGGTTTTTTCCCAGCAGCCCTCTGGTTTGTGAGGGGACGTGTCTATCTACCCGTCTTTGTAGGCGGTTCCTTAATAATGTTCCTTCCTAGAGAGGCAGAACTTTTCACGCTTTTCACCATCCTGGGAAAACTTGGCGAACCTAGCAAAAACATACCGTATATTAATATTTTAAAACCTTAACTTTTCACCTCCTGTTTGTACAGAGGCTGCTCTGCTGTCATAACAACCTGCTTTTTCTGCCTGGAGGATGCCACTGAGCAGCACAGCACATCTGTCCAGACCTTTATGGAGCGTGGTGACCTGAGGGTAAGAACACACACAAACAAGCTGACGTCATAGGAAGCAGGTGAATCCATTCAAAGGATTTTAAATCACACAATAACCTACTACTCACTTCATTACCTGATCCTCGGAGTCTGTGGAGTACAGAGAATAGGCCGGTTCAGTGCTGGCTGCTGCTGCACCTAAAGTTACACTAATATACAACAGCTGTAAGATACATTGACCGAGTTGCCATATTAAAGATGATGTACTCACCGATTAGCTTCAACTGCTCCAGTTAGCCTCCCCGACGACACCACCTGGAGCGGTAAACAAAGCTTTAAGTCTCTATTTTTGTGTTTGAAAGTGTCATACCACCAGTCATACCTTTCGCTTAACTTTTCCTTTCATGTTTATCGTCTGCCGGACAAACCTGCGCCTGTTTTTTTTTAAGTGTTTACAGCAGCTTCGTGTTAGCTAAATGTCCATAGCTTCCGGGTGAAAACGATTTGAAACGGAGAAAGCTTCGGCCAGCCAATCAAAATTGCTACTGGCGGAAAGCCTGTATCTTGTGACCACGCGCTTATGCGCACAAACCAACTACGGTACTAGGAGCCGAGCGCAACCAAAGGGGAAACCATATCGCCTTATTTTAGAGGAAAAAAAAACGTTTTTAAAACATTTTGTTTCATTTGTCTTTGCGTAAATTCTCAAAAATACTAGGAAAAAACATAAAAAAAATATTTTTTTCTACTTAAAAAAATATTTCGAACACTGTACATTACTCATGTCCAATCAAAATAACTTTATTGATACATATTAAATTAAACACATTTCCCATGTGATCACACATATTGATAAGCATTTCTCAGGTGATGAATTTACAGATCAGCCTTGTATTGCCATGTATATCATCTGCAGGTTTGGTGTGTGTGTGTGTCACTGCTGCCAGAGACAAAATGCAAACACTGTATTTCCAATGTGCTCATTAGGTGTTGGCCCCTTAAGTATACCCACAACTACTTCCTGGACCTGTCTGTGTTATTGTAACTATTTCAACAAAAACAACTATGAGAAACCAAGACATCTGAACAGTTTACTTTTGGCTGTGCCACCATTTTGCAAACATATAACTTGTGTGCGCTTTACACACATTCTTCAACTTAACCTTAGGTTACAGAAAGCCCAATTTGCCTTATTTAACAAACCTTTTTTCTTTTTTTAAATCTTACCCACATTATACATGATAAACATAAAAAAAAGAAAAAACAACTTGGATCAGTGCAGTGTGGGTGTGCCGTTTCATTTGCTCCTTCTAGCCCCAGTCTTCCTCTTCTGCTGCTGGCTGAGGTGCGGGCTGGTCATTCCCATTGCCGCTTTGAAAGGAGCCAGCCTGCGGACACATCAGGACGACGTGAGATGCACAAACACGGACAAGTGTAAAAAGCTGACGATTGGAGAGCGTGTTACCTTTCTGGAGTCGGTGGATGTAAAAGTCTTCTTGGTGGTGCTGAAGGCCATGGAACCATGGTTGCTGAAGGCAAACTCCTCTAACCACGAGGGCACCTCTTGCTGCGCCTGTCAAATCAGCCAAACAAAATTATGCGTCTTGTCACATGTAGTTCAAGTTAATAAAGATGCTGGAGTCTTACCTTGGACAGAATGGTGACAAGTGAGCGGGCCAACTGTCCGTCAACGTCTGGGTCGAAGAAAGATATCGCCCTCCCTGTGTTGCCGCAGCGGCCGGTTCTCCCAATCCGGTGCACATACTCATCGATGTTGTTGGGGAGGTCAAAGTTTACCACGTGCTGCACGTCTGGGATGTCCAGGCCGCGGGCAGCAACGGAGGTTGCCACTAGGACGGGACATTTGCTGGAGCGGAAGTCTGCCAGGGCTTTCTCTCGCTCTGGCTGCTCACGGTCACTGTCGACACAGCACAATAAAAAAAAAAAATAATCACCTACGTGAATGCTAAAGCTGGATCCATACTCCGCGAGACAAAGACATTCCCCCCCCCTGCAGACGTTACGCCCACAAAATGACGTCATTTTTTGTCTCTGACCGCCCGCTGATCCGCACTTCTGTGCACAGGGTCCGGGCCGAACTTTGTCTTTCAAGGCTGTGCGGCAACCATGCTGTGATTGGTCGGAATTTATTGTGGGCGTGATGAAAGTGGAGAAGCGCAAGAGCCTCTCCAGGTATATAGGTAGGTGTATAAACAGCACTGATTCAACAGATTTAGATAAGACCATACCGGTTTTGCATGATGAGCAATAAAAGAAAGAAAGAAAGGCAAGTTAGGGTGATTTGTCACCAATAACTCCAGACAGCCATTCACACATACCAGATGGTGACTGTTACCATTCTATATACTCCTACATACCCGGGCATAATAGGCTCGTTAACAATGTCTGTATATCTTTGCTATTGTTACTTTTAATGTTGCATTTTCACAACTCATCGCCGGACATCTCACGCTGTTGCAGGCACCCTCTCTGTATAATGCCCTCTTGCCATGGCACAAGTCCTTGTGGTGTGTTAAAAAACTCAGTAAAGTCTTTCCTTATAGTTTAGTGGGCGGGTCGTATGAGGAGTTCTGCACACACGCGTCTCGCGGAGTATGGTACCTCCTGCGGAAAAGACCTTTTTTTTATCTCTTACCACCCGTGGAGTGCGTTCTCCGCTGTTTGTCTCGCGGAGTATGGAACAGCCTTAAGTGTGATGTTGGTTCCAGGAAACATTACTCACCCATGGATGCTGGTAGTTGGAACCTTCTCCTGGCACAAGAAGGCAGCGATAAAATCAGCTTGCCTTTTGGTCTCCACGAACACCATGGTGCGCTCGGACCCTGCGACAAACAACAGTCATCAAAACCAGAAAAACCAGAGTGCTTTAATAAGCAAAACCACTCCTGTTGCCTGGAAACACTGAGGCTCAGGTTGTACCAGTGGTCTTGAGGACATCGATGAGCTGCTCCCTTTTGCCATACTTGGCTACTTGGATAAATGTCTGCTCCACATCGCTGCAGGCTCCACCGACAATACCCACAGCCACGAACAAATAGTCTGTCCTGAGGAAATCTGCTGCCAGCCTGCAATTACATAGAATAAAAACTGTTAATGTGAGCTCTGCTGTCTGGGTAAAATAAAGTAGCCGGACCTTTGGATGTCCTCCGGGAAGGTGGCGCTGAACAACAAGGTCTGGCGGTTCTCCCTGGCCGGCATTCCCGGGGAGCCTACCAGGCGGCGCATGTCAGGCTCAAAACCCATGTCTAACATCCTGTCGGCCTCGTCCAGCACCAAGTAGCGCACCTTGTTCAGGCCGACCTGCAGCGCAGACAACCATGCAAACATGTGAGCCTTCTCCTCAACTCTGTACAAGTCTGATGAAAAAAAAAATGGCATGGTCACAGCACCTTTCCTCGTCCGATCACGTCCAACAACCGCCCGGGTGTCCCACACAACACGTTGCACCCCTTTAAGAGCTCTCTGATTTGGTATCCGGTGCTGACTCCACCATAAACCACTACTGGGCGCACACACGTCCTGCAACAGAGGAGACCAAGATTATAGCACCAGCAGAAGGCATGTATGGGTTAATTTAGGAGTCCAAAAAAAAAAAAAAAAAAAAGACACACCCATGGGCAAACTTCCGAGCCTCCATGTAAATCTGATTGATGAGCTCTCTGGTTGGAGCCACTATGATTGCTTCAGGCTCCTGAAGTTCACTGAAGGAACTGGCTGCCGCTCCAGCTGCCATCAGCTGCTGCAGGATTGGGAGCAGGAACGCAGCCTGCAGGAAAAAAAACTCCACTATGACCAAATCTGCAGGACATGGGGGTGAAATCTGCAGCATCTTACCGTTTTTCCAGATCCAGTCTGGGCACAGGCCATGAGGTCCCGGCCGGCGCTGATGATGGGGATGCCATGCTTCTGCACGGGAGTCGGCTTCACGTAACCGGACTTGCTGACATTCTTTTTAAGGGTCTCGCACAGAGCTGCCTCCTCAAAAGTCTGTGGGGTAAGAGTCTGATTAATTTTCCAAACAGATTTTAAAAAGTATACACAAGCTCATTGATTTACTTATTACCATGATAGCAAGTGGGGGGTTGGTGCCGCTGACATCCACCAAGATCTCATCATACTTGTCAAAGTTGATGCCGGACTCGTAGTGGGAGAAGATGGAGTCCTCATCTTCGGGCAAGGTCGGTGGAATATATGTGACTCTGGGTCCTGCACATGGTAAAAAAGGACTTAAAATGTGGACTGTTCCTGAGCTCTTTTTTTTTTTTTTTTTTTTTTTTTAAAGAGTACTCTATTCATCCCAATTAGGGATGCAAATTATCAATTAATTCATTATTCAATAGTTGAATGACCTTATCGGTCGATTAATTGATAAGCAGCGATTTTCCTGGGCCTAAATTTCCCTCAGTTTCACTAAGATTAAAAGCTAAACATTGTTTACTAAATAAAAATTGCATGTCATATTCCTTAATGAGTGATTTGCTGTACCATTGGGGATACAGTACAGACAATGACATTTATGTAGGCTAGAATAAAAAAATCAATTGTGAATAGAAATTAAATATAATATGTAGGCTGCTTTAACATGAAAATGAATTGTTCACTGGCTCAGCTGTTGCATATTAATCATAAGAAACATCTTTTATTAACCTAGTGGGCTATTTACAAGTAAATTAGAAGGGCGTATAATCTCCTTTAATCTGAGAAAGGTGATAGTAAATTCACAGGGCCTCCTTTAGAACAGTCACCTGTTCTGAGACATAAGCATTACTGTCTGATGTGTTGTCGCTCCTCATACAGACACATGTCCAGGAGTCAGGCATGTGCGCAGCTACTGAGAACACATGTTCTATTCAACTAGCATCCTGATTAAAACGAAAAAGTACTTCATGTGACCTGCGTATTCACAACGAGCACAAATGAAAATGCAGATTAACACGCGGCAGTCTCCTAGCTTGAGCTATTTTGGGACTATATTCTGACGGAGACATACTTACTCTCACCGTCCTTTTCGTCCTTCTTCTCCTGACCTTTTCCATCCACTGGAGTATATACACAATGTTAGTCACACTGCTTGCAAAAAAAAAAAAAATTCACACTGAAAATCTATTATCTGTCCCTCAAAGGCTATCTTTACCTTGACTAAAAACATCCTCGTCTTCCCCACGGTAGCCTGCAAAGACAAAAATACACATTTACAAACAGTAACACTTCCCAAACTTTTGTGCTTGCTCATTCACTGTACCTCCACCGAAACCTCCTCCTTTTCCTCCTTCAAATCCACCTTCAACAACCAAGCATCAGCGTCACCTTCCACTCACATTCCTACTTACTAAAAATCCAATCTGTTCCTACCTTTTCCAAAACCTCCTCTGCCACCTCGGCCTCCTCTGAACCCTGTAAAAAAAAAAAAAAAAAAAAACAGAAGGCATTCGAACGCAACGTTCGCAAAGCATCAAGGATGTCCTTCTGTCAGAAAAACAAACTTGCCATTGTTGTTCGCTTCACTCTGATCTGTTCTGCCAAATCCTCTGCCACCCCCTGTGGAACACACACGCGCACACACACAGGTATGAGTGCCTACAAACTGCTGCTCTACTGTTCAGATGATCAAATCCAGTGCACCTCGGCGTCCTCTCCCTCCGAAACCGCCTCCCTCTTCCCCTGTATAAAAGCTGTTCTCCCCATCTACGATGCATGAGAACATCACAGGATCAGTAGAGACACAAAACAGAGAGACAGCAGTTGCAATGTAGCATTGCTTAGTGCTTACCATTTCCATTCTGGTCACCACCTAAGTGCACATACCAAGTGTTTTTTGTGGTTAGTTCATATTATTCACTATAATAAAATAGAAACAATATATTTTGTTACATGACATGTACTGTGAGGTCACCTGAAGAAAATGAGCTTTTGAACCCTCTTCCTCTGCCTCTTCCACCACGATCTGGGGGCAGACAAAATATTGAAAAAAATGATTAGTCCTAGTTTCTACACCCAAACCACTATAAATAATATTTATTCAGAATATACCTCCGTTTGAGATGCAGGTAACTGCAGCACTCGGCTGGAAACATGAGGAAATACACAAGTCAGGTGACTTAACTGTGTGGAACCGTGTCAAGACGTGCTGTACACCATAAATCATGCTAAAAAATGGCGGTATGAAAAGTTAGCTTCTTACCTCTTCTTCCCACTCATCCATTTTCTGACAGATGAAAGCAGTCGAAACAACGTGAACCCTATAAGTGTCACGAGTGACGTTTAATACACTTATTATATTGTGAAGAAGATATTTTGCAAGCGCTAGCATGACTTGATATCTGCATTCTTATGCTAACGTTAGCTGAAATTAGCATTATCACACCACGACCTACTCGTAACACATCAACTCTGCTGTACCGGTCTCGGCTAACAAACTCACGACAACTGCCTAGGACTTGTCAGTGCTAACCTTCACAGTAGCATTGGCTTTGAAGGTGTAATACTAGCATTTTAGGCTAATCCCACATCATACTTGGCGCCTAGCTTACAACCACAAATGCTCACGAAAGCCTTTTATATATATATATATATATATTATATATATATATATATATATATATATATATATATGTATATATATATATATATAACATATTTTATGTCATTTATCTCAACAACCAAGACCTTGAAGGTGAACCCAGCGTCCAAATGCTAATGCTACCGGCTGTGCCTTTGCGAGGCAAGCTGTGCCGCTAGCTAGCCATAGCTTACGCGACATTAACAGTAAATTGAAATGAAACACACATAATTGGGGGAATACACTGTCCGGTATTTTAAAATAGGATATCCAATGATGTCATTAAAAACCATGAGTAAACAGAATAATGGCGTTACTTAGTAGAAGAACCTAAATTCGAAGCGGTGATATCTGCCTCGTGGCGTAGCTCTGCTCCTTCATCTAGAGTCCAGAGTCTGGTGTGCTGTGCGCACGTAGGCGCCGTGTTTGGGTTGCCAGTTTCGCTATTTTCCCGCTCACCTTGTCAACTTTGACAAGTAAAAGTCACGAATAATTATACAATACCGTCAGATATGGATCATATAGTCTTTAAATCGACCTGCTACATCTGTCGCTGCATTAACTTTAAACGTTTTTAGTAAACTGTTAAACTGAAATCAAATATCGGGCGGTGATGAGTAGAGGGGTTTTTGTACTGCCGCGGGACTACTTTTCCTTACGCGCACAAGTTTAGTATTATAAAACTGTGCCTTTTCATTTTTATCGTTATTTTTAGTTACATAATGTATTTAATTAGATATTAAAGTGCGAACCATAAATCCAATGTTAAAAACCTTTTTTTTTTAAAAAAAAGTGTTCAAATTAAATTTCGCTTCTATTTCCTTGTTTGCTATTGTTTATGACGTAAAAATGGTATGATATAAAAGTATACATTTTCTTCCGCGTTGTTACGATAGGAAAAAAAACTATATAAAAATGATAAATACACACAAACTTTTTCATGAAAACATTTACACTACGAAAATTAACAGTAAACAATATACTACTATTAATTAACGTAACATAACATAATCCCGTTCCCTCTAGTGTTTTGATCCATTCCTGTAGGTCTCGAAGCTAGAGCGCAATGCATTGTGGGACTGTGGGTTGATGGTGAAGTCAAGATGGCTGCGAACCTCAAGCAGGGGAAAGAGCCTGCAGTAGGAAGGCCGTGAATGAAGTTTTGAATAGAAAATCCTTCGTCGCCTCCCGGACAGACTTGAACGATCGCGCTGCTTAAGTTGCAAACACCACGCGGAGCACTTGAAATATTCCACAAACAAGCAACGGAATAACAAACAACTGAGGATAAAGTCTCGTATGAATTCCGACGAGAAGGAGGACTGTGAGTGTGCGCCACCACAGGCCGAAACTAGCCCCGCGAGAGGATCCGATAGGTGGGGGAGTTATGAGGAAATAGTCGGGGCTGCCGGGGGGGTGATAGGCACTGACAGAGCTAAGCAAGGCTAGCTGGCCGTTTATGGGGTCTGGTTTAATACAAATACGCTGTTATTATAGTCACTATATAAGTTCACGGGAAGCATGACTTACAATATGTGCTGTGTGTCAGTACGTAACTTTTTAAACATAACGTTTACGTAAAAAATAAGGCTAGCAGCCTAGCTAGTATTGCTACATTAGCTTGCCATGTCAGCGTCAGAGTGCTCCCTGACATTTCTGCTGCTTGTGCTCATTCCCGTTTCTCTTGTATAGTTTAAAGGCTTTCGTAAATAACATTTAAAACATAAACAACGTATAGATATTTTATTGTCCCTTTAAATTTAGCTGTCTTAATGCAAACCCAGTGAATGGAGGAGATGTATATGTTAGCTTTAGCACGTCATATTCTTAGTATTAAGTGAATGGGAATACACTCCAGAGGCTTTAATGCAGCGTTGTTGTTGTGATGATGTCAGCACATCGTGACCTCTGCTTGTTTGTTGTTCAACTAGAGAATACGAGGAGCCTGAAGTAGAAAACCCAGAAGCAAGCCGAATGTAAGTCAAACTCTTTAGTTTCACTTCCTGTTTTTATGTCATGTGATCCTATTAAACAGTTATTCATCCATATGCTCATGTTGTTGCGGGCTGTCATATGCATACTTTTCCGTTTTCTGAACGCAGGAAGCGAGCAGCCGCCAAACATCTAATAGAGCGCTACTACCACCAGTTAACAGAGGGCTGCGGGAATGAGTCTTGCTCCAACTCATGGTGTGCCTCATCGGCGGGCTTCAACCGCATGGATAACAACGCAGCGGCCGTCAAAGCCCTGGAACTCTACAAGGTTAACGCCAAGCTGTGTGACCCACACCCGTCGAAAAAGGGCACGGCATCCACCTACCTGGAGAGCAGCGCCAACAGCAACTCGGCCTGTGGCAACAGTAAGATGAACCACAAAGATGTCCACTCCGTACGGGACAATTTCAAAGGTGGGTCGTGCTAATAGTTTGCGCTAATAGTTAGCATGTTATTGATTCTAACTGTGTCTTTTGATTCTGTGTGCAGATGTAAATTACCTGACGGAGGAAAAGGTGTATGAAATCTTGGACATCTGTGGAGAGAAAGAGGATTACTCCCCTCTGATCCGGGTAATAGGCCGGGTTTTCTCAAGCGCCGAGGGCCTGGTGCAGAGCTTCCGGAGGTCCAAACCTCACACTAAGGAGGAGCTAAAGTCCCTCCAAGGTAAGGATGAAGACAAAGATGAGGACGAGAAGGAGGCAGCCGCCTGCTCTGCGACCGCTATGGAGGAGGACTCGCCCACGTCGTCTTCATCATCGAGGCTCGGAGAGAGCTCATCGGGGGAGAACGATGTCCAGAAGCTGGCCCCCGATGAGGTGTCGGTGGACATTGAAGCTGTGCGACGTGTCTACAGGCGCCTCCTGTCTAATGAGAAGATAGAAGCTGCCTTCTTGAATGCACTGGTGTACCTGTCACCTAACGTAGAGTGTGACCTGACGTACCACAACGTGTATTCACGAGACCAAAACTACCTAAATCTATTTGTTATAGTGATGGAAAACAGCAACCTTCACAGTCCGGAGTACCTGGAGATCGCTCTCCCGCAGTTTTGTAAGGCCATGAGCAAACTACCGCTGGCAGCTCAAGCTAAGCTGGCGCGCCTGTGGTCGCGCTACGGTGCCGAGCAGATCCGGCGCATGGTGGAGACCTTCCAGCAGCTCATTACCTACAAGGTGATCAGCAACGAGTTCAACAGCCGCAACCTGGTCAACGACGACGACGCGGTGGTGGCGTCCACCAAGTGCTTGAAGATCATCTACTATGCAAACGTGCTGGGCGGCGACCTGGACGTGGAGCACAATGAGGAAGAGGATGAGGAGCCCATTCCGGAGTCCAGCGATCTCACACTTCAGGAGCTCCTGGGCGAGGAGAGGCGGAACAAGAAGGGCCCCCGGGTGGACCCACTGGAGACGGAGCTGGGAATCCGTACCAACGATTGCCGGCGGCCGCTTGTCCCCTTCGAGGAGTTTGTTAACGAGCCTCTGAACGAGGTCTTAGAGATGGACAAGGACTACACATTCTTTAAGGTCGAAACCGAAAACAAGTTCTCCTTTATGACCTGCCCATTCATCCTTAACGCTGTCACCAAGAACCTGGGCCTGTACTACGACAACCGCATCCGCATGTACAGCGAGCGGCGGATCACGGTCCTCTACAGCTTGGTGCAGGGCCAGCAGCTCAACCCTTACCTTAGACTCAAAGTGCGCAGAGATCACATCATCGACGACGCTCTGGTCAGGGTACGTGCAGCCTAAACACACTCTTTAAGGGCCCCGTTATTATTCTGGGAACCATCACACTGATTGTTTTTTGTCATTTCCTCGTAGCTGGAGATGATAGCGATGGAGAATCCCGCAGACTTGAAGAAGCAGCTGTATGTGGAGTTTGAAGGAGAGCAAGGCGTTGATGAAGGAGGTGTTTCCAAAGAGTTCTTTCAGCTGGTGGTGGAGGAGATCTTCAACCCAGATATCGGTAAGACGGTACAATAACTAGGATTTATGTTAATGTTGTGCTCTTAATATGCTTTACCTCCTCCAGGCATGTTCACATATGACGAGCGAACCAAATTGTTTTGGTTTAACCCATCGTCGTTCGAAAACGAGGGCCAGTACACCCTCATCGGCATAGTCCTAGGCCTGGCCATCTACAACAACTGCATCCTGGATGTCCACTTCCCTATGGTGGTGTACAGGAAGCTAATGGGCAAGAAAGGAACGTTCAGGGACTTAGCAGATGCTAACCCGGTAAGCTAGCATTCAAATAAATGCTTGGAAAAGTACATGTGACGGCTAATGCTAACAAATGTTTCTTTGGCGGAAAGGTTTTGCACCAGAGTCTAAAGGAGCTGTTGGAGTATGAGGGCAGCGTGGAGGAGGACATGATGATCACTTTTCAGATCTCCCAGACGGATCTGTTCGGGAACCCGCTTATGTACGATTTAAGGGAAAACGGGGACAAGATTCCCGTCACAAATGAAAACAGAAAGGTGAGTCGGACTCGTAGTTCTGTTGAAAACTCAGCAGTTCAGCTGCTAATGTGCTTGCTTTGTTGTGTTTGTGTGCGTGCAAGCAGGAGTTTGTTGCACAGTATTCCGAGTATATACTGAACAAAAGTGTTGAGAAGCAGTTCAAAGCCTTCAGGAGAGGCTTTCACATGGTCACCAACGAGTCGCCACTCAAATACCTGTTCAGACCAGAGGAAATAGAGCTCCTGATCTGTGGAAGCAGGGTGAGAGCTGTGCAAAATATTTAAAAATGTCACCAGAAATTATTGTTACATATTTAATGTATTAATGTACCCCCCCCCCCCCCCCCCAAACCAGAACCTGGACTTTTTAGCACTTGAAGAAACGACAGAATACGACGGCGGTTATAACAAAGATTCCAGAATTATCAAGTAAGAGAGGGTGTTTACATCACAAACAACCCCATCGCCGTTAGCAACGAGCAGGTTTCCTAATATTAATAATGATCATAAATGTACCGCAGGGAGTTTTGGGAGACATTGCACTCGTTTGGCGAAGAGCAGAAGCGCCTCTTCCTACAGTTCACCACCGGCACCGACAGAGCGCCCGTAGGGGGGCTGGGCAAGCTGAAGATGATCATCGCCAAAAACGGGCCCGACACAGACAGGTGAGGTCCTTGAATGCATCACGTCACATACAGTTCTGTAAATGTAAACCGTTTGGTTTAAAAAAATAAAATAAAAATTTTACATTTTTCTAGTCTAGACATTCTCACCACATAATGTCCCATATTTATGCAACACAAACAATGGCCGAATTGTGAGATTGCTCCGAAAAAAAAGCATGTTTCATTTAAAAAATTTTGCAAGAATTTAATAAATAATTTTGCACTTTTCAATGCAACTAGGAAACTATGATTCACTATCATGTGACCTGCAGGCCATGTGACAAAAATTATTTTTGCTGACACTTTTGATGAAGTGATACACATACAGTGGATATAGAAAGTCTACACACCCCTGTTAAAATGGCAGGTTTTCGTGACAAGAATTTCCAATGAATTAAATACACCATGGAACACAGTGAAGACCGCCATCATCAAGTGGAGAAAATATGGCACAACAGTGACATTACCAAGAACAGGACATCCATCCAAAGTTGATGATAAGACGAGAAGAAAACTAGTCAGGGAGGCTGCCAAGAGGCCGAAGCAACACTGAAGGAGCTGCAGTCTCCTAAACGCATGTGGGAAATGTGTTATGGTCTGATGACCAGGGTTGAACTTTTTTGACATAATTGGTATCTTTGGTGCAAAAACAACACTGCACATCACCACAATAACACCATACCTACAGTGAAGCATGGTGGTGGCAGCATCATGCTTTGGGGCTGATTTTCTTCAGCTGGAGCTGGGGCCTTAGTCAGGGTGGAGGGAATTATGAAAGTTTTAAATACCAGTCAGTGCTGGCACAAAACCTTCGACCTTCTGTTAGAAAGCTTAAGATGAAGATCTTTCAGCACGACAATGACCCAAAGCACATCTAAATCTGAAGAGGGCTGTGCAGAGGAGATCACAATCTGTCAGATTTGGAGCAGTTTTTCAAAGAAGAGTGGGCAAATATTGCCACATCAAGATGTGCCACACTGATAGGCTCCTACCCAAAAACACTGAGTGCTGTAATAAAAGCCAAAGGTGCTGCAACAAAGTATTAGTTTAGGGGTGTGCATATTTATGCAACCAGGTTATTGTAAGGTTTTTATTTTATATTTTTCCCCTTTAAAGGTTTTAGTTTGTTGTTCAATTGCGTTGTACAGGTTATAGGTCACATGAAAGGTGGAAAAAGTTGTGAAATTATTTCTCTTGCTGTCATGTTTATACATCACGAAAACCTGCGATTTCAACAGGGGTGTGTAGACTTTTTATATCCACTGTAATTGATATTAGTGGATTAAAAAAATATTTAACCACTTCTTTTTGCAATGCATGCTTCTTAAAATAATAATCAGCTTTAGAAACTGGTAGAATTGTCAGACTTGAATTTTTCCATCATCCTTAAATGCACCACGTATACTGTAAATTTTGAGTAAACTGATAAAAATCGGTTTTAAAAATGTGCCAAGAATAAACTGTACACGCTAATAAGATTCTGTAAAAAACTAAATATTCCACATTTTTTAATGCAACTAGAAAAATATGATTCACTATCATGTGACCAGTGGTCATGTCACAAAATTCAACAAGTTTTTGGCTGATCTGCATTTTTTTTAATGTGATAATATATGACATTTCTCTAAATAAACAAAATAAATACTTCAAAAATGTGCTTAAAATAAACTGTACACACTAAAAAGAATCTGGAAAAAAAATCACAATCATGGGACCTGCAGGTCATGTGACAGAAAATGCAAGGTGACGTTAAAAAAAAAAAGATCGAATGGTCCTTAAATGCATCACATGTCACATACAGTTTTGTTTTAAAGTAATGTTTTTAATAGATCTTTCGTTTGCACCTCAAAATTTCCCATCGTCATTGAACGCACCACACATATACCATATAAACAATGGCCGACTTGTGAGATTGCTCCAAAAAACATGTTTCAAGTTAAAAATGTGCAAGAATTGTGTGTGTGTGTTACTGTCCTTGTCCCACAGGTTACCGACATCCCACACCTGCTTTAATGTGCTGCTGCTGCCCGAGTACGGCAGCAAGGAGAAGCTGAGGGAGAGACTGCTGAAAGCCATCACCTATGCCAAAGGGTTTGGCATGCTCTGAGCCCGTGCCCCACCTCCATCCAACCCCATCCACCCTAACCTCCTGACTTCCTTCATTAGACACAATCTAAAAAACAAGCGACAGAGCAGATTATGTTTTAAACGAACAGCGCATCAATAATAAACAAGGACGAAAAACGGTTCCAATAGAGAGCAGCAGAGAGAGACCCCCCCCTTGCATCCACATGATCACATAATGTGAATGTGCCGCAGCCCCAGGCCCCCTTCTTTCTTTTTTTTGTCTGTGTACAGAGAGAATCATTTTTCCGTATTATTTATTTCGAAGGGTTTTTTTTTTTTTTTTTTTTTTTTTACGTCTGCCTGTTGTCAATGGAGGGGAAGGGGTTAAAAATGAATTAGCCCATAAATAAAGAGAGTAGTTTTTAGAGTGACAGACTATTGTATCCCCAACAACAACAAAAAAAAGGACCATTCCACTCACAGCCATCGCTCGTTGGAATTTGTAGTTTTTTTTTTGTAATTTTTGTGTGTTTTGGGGGAGGAAGGGGGTGGGGGGCATGCCGCAGGTTAGACTTGTCATGATGAGCTGTGTAAAGTGCACTTAGACATTTTCAGAATGTTCGTTTCTGTCCGGCCGACACACGGTCGCCACGATTGTTTTCCGAGATGATTTTTCTTTTTTTATTATTATTTACCTCCTTGTCTTCCTGTTGTGTTGACGATTCTAAATAAAAAAAAAACAAAACAACCGTATATTTATATTATCAGTAGTCGCTTGTTGGATTTGGAGGATGAGAGTGTTCTAGTGCCAACCCCGAAACCCCCCCACCGCCACCCACAATGCATCCTGACTGTCTTATCTAAAGGCGACAAGGCGTCGGATGGGAAAAGATTTTCAAAATAAAAGTCTTAAGACTGTAAACTGCCCCACCCACTACCCACAATGAATCCTGACTGTCATCTAAAGGCGACATGGCATCAGATAGGAAAAGATTTTCGAAATAAAAGTTTTAAGACTGTGAACCCCACCACCCACAATGCACCCTGACCGTCTTATCTAAAGGCAACAAGTCGGATGGGAAAAAAAATTCAAAATAAAAGTCTTAAGACTGTGAAATCTCCCCCATTTCACCCTCTCCTTCCTCTTCCTTCCCCCTTACCCCCTCTCGCCAGATTTGTTTTTTGTGTTTGCTTTTTTTACCCATAAATCTTTGCGTTCACATAGTTATTTTCCCACGCAACATCCACGTTGCGTTCAAGATCGCTTGAGTAAAAAAACGCGAATATACTGTAGCACCGGCCCCTCCTCCAATTCCCCCCTGAGCCACCATTTTCTCTCCTCATGGATTTTTTTTTTTTTTTTTTAAACGACACACTTGTCGGGAGAGTCTGAGGATTTTTGGCTGCAAAGGGTTAAGTATTCATTTCCCCCCCCCCCCCCCCACTCTGTCTGACATGTTTGCCTGTACCTCGGGTTTGATGCTGCTCAGCCGGATCCTCTCTCGGGGGGCCACCGTCGACGCCGAAGGGTTAACCTTATCTTGGAAAAGGGAAATCGGTTTTCATCAATTTGGTGATGCAACAGTTAAAAAATATTCTACATGATGAAAGGCTTAAAGTATTCAGTGTTGTGAAAACATGCTAAATAAAGATGACTGCTTTTTTTCCAACTTGTATGTTTGTTTTGATTCCACAGGTCATGACGTGACAGTGTCATCCTCATGGTGGCGCCAGAGATCCAAGCAACTGCTGTTCTGCAACAGTTGCTTGAAAAATCAGCATTAAAAACAAAGAACCAGGAAGACATGATTGACACACTTTTCACAAAATTCAACAAGTTTTTGGCTGATCTGAATCTGGAATATATATACTTCTCCAAATAAACAAAAATAAATCAATTTAAAAATGTGCCTAAAATAAACTGTACACGCTAATAAGATTCTGTTAAAAAACAAAAAATTCTGCAATTTATAAATAATAAATAAATAATAAAATAAAATATGGTTCACTATCATGTGACCTGCAGGTCATGTGACAGAAATTCAACACGTTTTTGGCTGATCTGCTTTTTTTCTAGTGATAATATATATTTATATTTATATAATCGAAACAAAAAATAGTTTAAAAATGTGACAAAAATAAACTATACACGCTAATAAGTATCTGTAAAAAAACAAAAAATTCTGAATTTTACAATACAACTAAGTAAATATGATTCACTATCATGTGACCTGCAGGTCATGTGACAAAAATTCAACAAATTATAGGCTGATCTGCATAAAAAGATAGTTTACAAATGTGTGTAAAATAAGCCGTACATGCTAATAAAATTGTGTAAAAAAAAATTTTTTAAAGTTTTTCATAATAAAATAAAATATGATTCACTATCATGTGACTATCATGTGACACGTCAAATAAAGATGGATTGGATTGGATTGGACCTGCAGGTCATGTGACAAAAAAATTAGCAAATCAGAAAAAAAATAAAATAAACTTGCACATACTGGTTCCAGTTCACCGTTTATTCACATATTTTTTTAAATACATAAAATAAATTCAATTTTTTAAAATAATTTATGTCTTTATAACTTAGCAACGTAGCAACAATTTATTGACCCCTGCTTTTGAAAGCTACAAAAACCAGCTAAAGGGACAGTCTCAGTCGCAGACCCCTCTAAGGCTCTGGACCTCATTCGCCATGTTCGTGAGCCGCTGCTTGATTTTCCTCTGAGACGACTCGTACTGACTGGTCAGCTTTCGGAATTTGCTCGCCATGACCTCGTAGCTGCCCTCTATGGCGTTGACCTTGTCCTCCAGGTCTTTGGCGTCCACCGCTTTGACCAGAGACTCGTCGATGAGGTTGTCCTTCATGAGGATGGACCGGCCCTTCTCCTCCAGTGCGTACTTGGCGTCCGGATACTCTATGAGTGCCTCCATCAGGTCGTCTTTGGACAAGGCGAAGAGATCGGAGTAGCCCACACTCCGGATATTGGCTGTCCTCCGATTACCCGCCTTGCTCCCCTTGATCCCGAGTATGCTGATTTCGCCAAAGTACGCCCCGTCGCTAAGGACCACAAACTGCGTGACCCCGTCGTCGGCAACCACGGCCAGCTTCCCTTCTTTGATGATGTACATCTCCCGCCCGATGTCCCCCTTTTTACAGATGTAGTCGCCGGGACTGAAGACTTGCGGCTGGAGCTTGAGGACCAGCTCAACGAGCAAACCCGCCTCGCAGTCCTGAAAGATTCGCACTTTCCTCAAGGTCTCGAGGTGCACGTTGATGGCGATCTCGGCCTTCAGCTTGTCCGGCAGGTTCTTGAGCACCTGCTTCTCGTCGCAGGTTTTCTCCTCCGTCCACAGGTAGTCGAACCACTTCACCACCCTCGCCTCCAGCTCTTTGCTGACCTTCCGGAAATGCATGTACTGCTTGATGGAGTCGATCTTGGCCTGGAACTCCACGCGAGCCGCACCCATGTTGGAGATCATGGCGCCGACGTTACCTACGATTGTGGCGAAGATCAAGACGCCGGTGAGGAAGTCAACCACCACGAAGAAGTACTCGATGTCTCGGACTGGGGGTGGAGTCTCTCCGATGGTGGTCAAGGTAAGAGTGGACCAGTAGAAGCAGTAGATGTACTGTCGCGCCAGACGGGAGTACAGGGGATTGGTTATGTCTGGGTACACCCAGGTGTCCGAACCGAATCCCAGCACCTTGGAGATGGCAAAGTAGAGGCAACCGTTCCAGTGGATGATGATGATGATGTAAAGCACAAGGTTAGCAATTCGGAAGATGTTCGGGAAGTTGGTTCGCGTCTCCGTTCGGTCGAAGAACTCGAACAGTCGACCCAATCTGAAGAGACGGTTGAACCTCCACTCCGGATTGTTGATCCCGATTTTCAGAAAGACGATGTCGGTGGGAAGTATCGATATGACATCTAATCTGAACTGCAGCGTCTTCGTGTACTTCTCTTTCAGGACTTTGGCATCCCTTACAAGCAGCCCCTGCTCCAGAAAACCTGTAACAAACACACGATTACAGATTATTAGGACTTTCCTCTAATGTTAAGGGGGTTTAAACCAACATCACTGACCTGTCCTGGCTCTTACAAAGGTATCTACGTAGTACAGGAAATCCGAAACGTAGTCCAACACCATCCACAACGTGATGTTTGCAGACTGCAGTTCGTTAAAACATGCCCTGCAAGGGTGGGGGGGAAGCAAAGACACATAACGCACTAGCTATGAAACGATCAATTCAGCGAGATTGGAAATGCAGAACCAACACGGACCTGGCCACCAGCAAAATCAGGTTGTAGAACACCGGGATAGATATCGTGCATAGCCAGTAGTAGTACATATCCGTGGCAGGGTCCATGATCCACACCTCCTTACTAAGAGAGGATATTAGCAACAATTAGCATGTCAAACTGCCCCTCTCAGGCATGACATTAGGAAGGGTAGCGCTTACGGTGGTTCTTTTTTGTCGTCTTTCTTGTCATCCTTCTTGTTGTCCTTCTTGTCATCCTTTTTATCGTCCTTCTTGTCGTCCTTCTTTTCGTCTTTCTTGTCATCCTTTTTGTCATCCTTTTTTCTGCAATTATGACATATAAACATCGCCACTATAAACAATATGACGTCAATGTACAGTTGACCTTTGACCTTTCAGACCATCAATACAGAGTGCTAGATAAGTTTTAAAAAAAAACTTAGCAATTAGCATGTTAGCACTTCATGTTCTTGTCTCCTATATAAATTGTCCATCGGTTAAGGCTACTATTGGTCATTGAATTTTTTTATTGTATTTATTGGCTAAAAAACTGGCTAAGCTAACCTCGCTTAATGTTATTACTCGCAAAATTCTGTGCGAGTAGCGTAACTACAATGTAGGAAAATAGTAAGCTAGCTCATTTTGCGCTACTAGCTAATGTGACATTTAGCGCGCTAGATGTATGCATACACATTTTGATTCGTGATAATAACTGGCCGACATAAGCCAGACTATTTTTTGGTTAGCAAATCAAGCTTGTTTTAGGAAGCTAATTTTAACTTAATGTGCAGTAGCTGTTTCTGTACAGTTGACCTTTGACCCTTTCAGACCATCAATACAGTAAGCTGTATACTTTTTTTTTTAAAACGTAGCAATTAGCATGTTAGTATGTTAGCACTCCATGTTTTGCCTCCTATAGCCTATAAATTGTTTTTTGGTCCAGCCGCTGGCTAAGCTAACCTTGCTTAGCCAAATTCTATGCGAGTAGATATGCTAGCTTGTCGCATAACTTCACCATACAAAAAATATAGGCGAATAGTTAGCTAGCTCATTTTGCGCCACTAGGTAACGCGACTTTAGCATGGTAACTGTACGCACACACATTTTGATTCACGATAATGAATGGTCGATGTAAGCCGGACTAGTTTTTTGATTGCAAAACAAGTTAGTTTTAAGAAGCTAATTTTAGCGTAATGTGCAGGAGCTGTTTCTCTCCAACAGATGGCGCTGCAATGAGGAGAGCATATGCTCTAAATGTTTTTCTGACAATGAAAACAAGTGTTGAGCACTTGCTATTCTGGGCTAGCTAGCATAGCTGACAATGATGAGTTATAAGTTTTAATTAAAGCTGCAAGCAGCATTGCGGGCCCTCGCGCACCTTGCGATCCGCGGGGTCATCGCAGTCTTCTCTCCTATGCTCTCGTCTCCTATACTCTCCTGTGCTATGCTCTCCTCCTCTCATTTCCACAGATATACAACAAACACATGTTTACAACCAAACTTTCCTGCTACCAGTAGGTGGTGCTATGACCGTATCATCCTATTAGCATATATATCTGTTTAGACTCGGCTCCATGGCAGTACTGTAAGATTTTGTCCACATTGCATAAAGTATATGGGTAGTACTGCATAAAACACAGCGAGTTCCTTTGTAATGGCGAATGGTCAACTTTGAGGCCACTCCCCCACCACACGGTAATACTTTTGAAAGAGTTTTGGAATGCGTCTATTCCCTATGGTGTCCTGAGTGGACACAGTGAATTTCAGCTCAATTGCATGAAGTATGCGAGGCATGAAAAGTTTTATAGCAGGGTCAGAAAACGGTAAAACTTACAAAAATGGTGGACTTCCTGTTGGGTTTGGAGGGGGGGTCCAAGAGACTTTTTTGTGCGTCTTGGGGTGATACACATGTGTGCTAATTCTCATGATCCTGTGTCAAACTGGCCAGCGGAGCTACGCATTAGGCCAATAAATACAGTGAGTTCCTTTGTAATGGCGAATGGTCAACTTTGAGGCCACGCCCCCGCCACACCGTCAGACTTTTGTAAGAGTTTTGGAATGCGTCTATTCCCTATGGTGTCCTGAGTGGACACAGTGAGTTTTAGCTCATTTGGATGAAGTATGCGAGGCGTGAAAAGTTTTGTAGGAGGGTCACAAATCGCCAAAAATTAACAGAAATTTCAAAATTGCGGACTTCCTGTTGGGTTTGGAGGGGGGGTCCAAGAGACTTTTTTGTGCATCTTGGGGTGATACACATGTGTGCCAATTTTCATGACCCTACTCAAAACAGGCCAGGGGGGCAGGCAGAAAAACCTATGAAAACACAACATTTTGTGTAGCCAGTAGGTGGCGCTCTGTCAAAGCCTCAATATTGTTGTATAGATGTGTTTAGGGTCAGACTCTGATCATACATGTGACATTTCGTACAGATCGGACAGAAAACGAAGAAGTTATAGAGACTTTCTGTGTCCTCAGAAATGGTCAAACTTTGAGGCCACGCCCCGGCCACACCGTCAGACTTTTGTAAGAGTTTTGGAATGCGTCTATCCCTATGGTGTCCTGAGTGGACACGGCGAATTTCAGCTCAATCCGTTGAAGTATGCGAGGCGTGAAAAGTTTGGCAGCAGGGTCACACATCGCCAAAAATGGCCACAAACCTTCAAATGGCGGACTTCCTGTTGGGTTTGGAGGGGGGGTCCAAGAGACTTTTTTGTGCGTCTTGAGGTGATACATATGTGTGCCAATTTTCATAATCCTGTGTCAAACCGGCCAGAGGGGCTACGCGTTGGGGGCGCTATAGAGCCATTTTTATATGTGCATTTCAAAAGTCAGCAAATTTCAAAATTTTTCGGGCGAATGAATTTTTCTACCAAGTTTGGTGAGTTTTTGGGCATGTTAAGGCCTCCAAAAATGCGATCTCGGAGGGGGAAAAAAAAAAAAAAAAAAAAAAATTAAAGCTGCAAGCAGCATTGCGGGCCCTCGCGCACCTTGCGATCCGCGGGGTCATCGCAGTCTTCTCTCCTATGCTCTTGTCTCCTATACTCTCCTGTCCTATGCTCTCCTCTTATTTCCACAGAGATACAACGAACACATGTTTACAACCAAACTTTCCTGCTACCAGTAGGTGGCGCTATGACCGTATCATCCTATTAGCATGTATGTCTGATCAGACTCGGGTCCATAGCAGTACTGTAAGATTTTGTCCACATTGCATAAAGTATATGGGTAGTACTGCATAAAACACAGCGAGTTCCTTTGTAATGGCGAACGGTCAACTTTGAGGCCACTCCCCTGCCACACGGTAATACTTTTGAAAGAGTTTTGGAATGCATCTATTCCCTATGGTGTCCTGAGTAGACACAGTGAATTTCAGCTCAATTGCATGAAGTATGTGAGGCGTGAAAAGTTTTGAAGCAGGGTCAAAAATAGGCAAACAATTGCCACAAAAGTCAAAATGGCGGACTTCCTGTTGGGTTTGGAGGCGGGGTCCAAGAGACTTTTTTGTGCGTCTTGGGGTGATACACATGTGTGCTAATTTTCATGAACCTGTGTCAAACTGGCCAGCGGGGCTACACATTAGGGCAAAAAATACAGGGAGTTCCTTTGTAATGGCGAATGGTCAACTTTGAGGCCACGCCCCCACCACACCGTAAGACCTTTGTAAGAGTTTTGGAATGCGTCTGTTCCCTGTGCGGTCCTGAGTGGACACAGTGAATT
The DNA here is from genome assembly GCF_900634625.1 of Parambassis ranga. Lineage (NCBI taxonomy): Eukaryota > Metazoa > Chordata > Actinopteri > Ambassidae > Parambassis > Parambassis ranga. The sequence goes on along the minus strand of NC_041023.1, from coordinate 36,070,452 downwards.
TCAGCTCAATTGCATGAAGTATGTGAGGCGTGAAAAGTTTTGAAGCAGGGTCACAAGTAGGCAAAAAATGGCCACAAAAGTCAAAATGGTGGACTTCCTGTTGGGTTTGGAGGGGGGGTCCAAGAGACTTTTTTGTGCGTCTTGGGGTGATACACATGTGTGCTAATTCTCATGATCCTGTGTCAAACTGGCCAGCGGGGCTACGCATTAGGGCAATAAATACAGTGAGTTCCTTTGTAATGGCGAATGGTCAACTTTGAGGCCACGCCCCCGCCACACCGTCAGACTTTTGTAAGAGTTTTGGAATGCGTCTATTCCCTATGGTGTCCTGAGTGGACACAGTGAGTTTTAGCTCATTTGGATGAAGTATGCGAGGCGTGAAAAGTTTTGTAGGAGGGTCACAAATCGCCAAAAATTAACAGAAATTTCAAAATTGCGGACTTCCTGTTGGGTTTGGAGGGGGGGTCCAAGAGACTTTTTTGTGCATCTTGGGGTGATACACATGTGTACCAATTTTCATGACCCTACTCAAAACAGGCCAGGGGGGCAGGCAGAAAAACCTATGAAAACACAACATTTTGTGTAGCCAGTAGGTGGCGCTCTGTCAAAGCCTCAATATTGTTGTATAGATGTGTTTAGGGTCAGACTCTGATCATACATGTGACATTTCGTACAGATCGGACAGAAAACGAAGAAGTTATAGAGACTTTCTGTGTCCTCAGAAATGGTCAAACTTTGAGGCCACGCCCCGGCCACACCGTCAGACTTTTGTAAGAGTTTTGGAATGCGTCTATTCCCTATGGTGTCCTGAGTGGACACGGCGAATTTCAGCTCAATCCGTTGAAGTATGCGAGGCGTGAAAAGTTTGGCAGCAGGGTCACACATCGCCAAAAATGGCCACAAACCTTCAAATGGCGGACTTCCTGTTGGGTTTGGAGGGGGGGTCCAAGAGACTTTTTTGTGCGTCTTGAGGTGATACATATGTGTGCCAATTTTCATAATCCTGTGTCAAACCGGCCAGAGGGGCTACGCGTTGGGGGCGCTATAGAGCCATTTTTATATGTGCATTTCAAAAGTCAGCAAATTTCAAAATTTTTCGGGCGAATGAATTTTTCTACCAAGTTTGGTGAGTTTTTGGGCATGTTAAGGCCTCCAAAAATGCGATCTCGGAGGGGGAAAAAAAAAAAAAAAAAAAAAAAAAAAAAAAAATTAAAGCTGCAAGCAGCATTGCGGGCCCTCGCGCACCTTGCGATCCGTGGGGTCATCGCAGTCTTCTCTCCTATGCTCGCGTCTCCTATACTCTCCTGTGCTATGCTCTCCTCCTCTCATTTCCACAGATATACAACAAACACATGTTTACAACCAAACTTTCCTGCTACCAGTAGGTGGCGCTATGACCGTATCATCCTATTAGCATATATATCTGTTAGACTCGGCTCCATGGCAGTACTGTAAGATTTTGTCCACATTGCATAAAGTATATGGGTAGTACTGCATAAAACACAGCGAGTTCCTTTGTAATGGCGAATGGTCAACTTTGAGGCCACTCCCCCGCCACACGGTAATACTTTTGAAAGAGTTTTGGAATGCGTCTATTCCCTATGGTGTCCTGAGTGGACACAGTGAATTTCAGCTCAATTGCATGAAGTATGTGAGGCGTGAAAAGTTTTGAAGCAGGGTCACAAATAGGCAAAAAATGGCCACAAAAGTCAAAATGGTGGACTTCCTGTTGGGTTTGGAGGGGGGGTCCAAGAGACTTTTTTGTGCGTCTTGGGGTGATACACATGTGTGCTAATTCTCATGATCCTGTGTCAAACTGGCCAGCGGGGCTACGCATTAGGGCAATAAATACAGTGAGTTCCTTTGTAATGGCGAATGGTCAACTTTGAGGCCACGCCCCCGCCACACCGTCAGACTTTTGTAAGAGTTTTTGAATGCGTCTATTCCCTATGGTGTCCTGAGTGGACACAGTGAGTTTTAGCTCATTTGGAGGAAGTATGCGAGGCGTGAAAAGTTTTGTAGGAGGGTCACAAATCGCCAAAAATTAACAGAAATTTCAAAATTGCGGACTTCCTGTTGGGTTTGGAGGGGGGGTCCAAGAGACTTTTTTGTGCATCTTGGGGTGATACACATGTGTACCAATTTTCATGACCCTACTCAAAACAGGCCAGGGGGGCAGGCAGAAAAACCTATGAAAACACAACATTTTGTGTAGCCAGTAGGTGGCGCTCTGTCAAAGCCTCAATATTGTTGTATAGATGTGTTTAGGGTCAGACTCTGATCATACATGTGACATTTCGTACAGATCGGACAGAAAACGAAGAAGTTATAGAGACTTTCTGTGTCCTCAGAAATGGTCAAACTTTGAGGCCACGCCCCGGCCACACCGTAAGACTTTTGTAAGAGTTTTGGAATGCGTCTATTCCCTATGGTGTCCTGAGTGGACACGGCGAATTTCAGCTCAATCCGTTGAAGTATGCGAGGCGTGAAAAGTTTGGCAGCAGGGTCACACATCGCCAAAAATGGCCACAAACCTTCAAATGGCGGACTTCCTGTTGGGTTTGGAGGGGGGGTCCAAGAGACTTTTTTGTGCGTCTTGAGGTGATACATATGTGTGCCAATTTTCATAATCCTGTGTCAAACCGGCCAGAGGGGCTACGCGTTGGGGGCGCTATAGAGCCATTTTTATATGTGCATTTCAAAAGTCAGCAAATTTCAAAATTTTTCGGGCGAATGAATTTTTCTACCAAGTTTGGTGAGTTTTTGGGCATGTTAAGGCCTCCAAAAATGCGATCTCGGAGGGGGAAAAAAAAAAAAAAAAAAAAAAAAAAAAAAAAAAAAAAAAAATAATAATCCTAAGGGTTTCAATAGGGCTCTTGCACCATTCGGTGCTCGGGCCCTAAAAATAATAATCCTAAGGGTTTCAATAGGGCTCTTGCACAATTCGGTGCTCGGGCCCTAATAATTAAAGCTGCAAGCAGCATTGCGGGCCCTCGCGCACCTTGCGATCCGCGGGGCTATCGCTGTCTTCTCTCCTATGCTCTTGTCTCCTATACTCTCCTGTGCTATGCCCTCCTCTCCTCTCATTTGCAGAGATGTACAACAAACACATGTTTACAACCACACTTTCCTGCTACCAGTAGGTGGCGCTATGACCGTATCATCCTATTAGCATATATATGTGTTCAGACTCGGGTCCATGGCAGTACTGTAAGATTTTGGCCACATTGCATGAAGTATATGGGTAGTGCTGCATAAAACACAGCGAGTTCCTTTGTAATGGCGAACGGTCAACTTTGAGGCCACTCCCCCGCCACACGGTAATACTTTTGAAAGAGTTTTGGAATGCGTCTATTCCCTATGGTGTCCTGAGTGGACACAGTGAATTTCAGCTCAATTGCATGAAGTTTGTGATGCGTGAAAAGTTTTGAAGCAGGGTCACAAATAGGCAAAAAATGGCCACAAAAGTCAAAATGGCGGACTTCCTGTTGGGTTTGGAGGGGGGGTCCAAGAGACTTTTTTGTGCGTCTTGGGGTGATACACATGTGTGCCAATTTTCATGATCCTGTGTCAAACTGGCCAGCGGGGCTACGCGTTAGGGCAATAAATACAGGGAGTTCATTTGTAATGGCGAATGGTCAACTTTGAGGCCACACCCCCACCACACCGTAATACTTTTGTAAGAGTTTTGGAATGCGTCTATTCTGTATCGTGTCCTGAGTGGACACAGTGATTTTCAGCTTGATTGGATGAAGTATGCGAGGCGTGAAAAGTTTTGTAGCAGGGTCACAAATCGCCACAAATTAACAGACATTTCAAAATGGCGGACTTCCTGTTGGGTTTGGAGGGGGGGTCCAAGAGACTTTTTTGTGCGTCTTGGGGTGATACACATGTGTGCCAATTTTCGTGACCCTACTCAAAACAGGCCACAGGGGGCAGGCAGAAAAACCTATGAAAACACAACATTTTGTGTAGCCAGTAGGTGGCGCTCTGTCAAAGCCTCAATATTGTTGTATAGATGTGTTTAGGGTCAGACTCTGATCATACATGTGACATTTCGTACAGATCGGACAGAAAACGAAGAAGTTATAGAGACTTTCTGTGTCCTCAGAAATGGTCAAACTTTGAGGCCACGCCCCGGCCACACCGTCAGACTTTTGTAAGAGTTTTGGAATGCGTCTATTCCCTATGGTGTCCTGAGTGGACACGGCGAATTTCAGCTCAATCCGATGAAGTATGCGAGGCGTGAAAAGTTTGGCAGCAGGGTCACACATCGCCAAAAATGGCCACAAACCTTCAAATGGCGGACTTCCTGTTGGGTTTGGAGGGGGGGTCCAAGAGACTTTTTTGTGCGTCTTGAGGTGATACATATGTGTGCCAATTTTCATAATCCTGTGTCAAACCTTGCCAGAGGGGCTACGCGTTGGGGGCGCTATAGAGTCCATTTTCCTATGTGCGTTTCAAACGTCAGCAAATTTCAAAAATTTTTCGGGCGAATGAATTTTTCTACCAAGTTTGGTGAGTTTTTGGGCATGTTAAGGCCTCCAAAAATGCGATCTCGAGGGGGGGGGAAAGAAAAAAAAAAAAAAAAAAAAAAAATAATAATCCTAAGGGTTTCAATAGGGCTCTTGCACCATTCGGTGCTCGGGCCCTAATAATAATCCTAAGGGTTTCAATAGGGCTCTTGCACCATTCGGTGCTCGGGCCCTAATTAAAGCTGCAAGCAGCATTGCGGGCCCTCGCGCACCTTGCGATCCGCGGGTCATCGCAGTCTTCTCTCCTATGCTCTCGTCTCCTATACTCTCCTGTCCTATGCTCTCCTCCTCTCATTTCCACAGATATACAACAAACACATGTTTACAACCAAACTTTCCTGCTACCAGTAGGTGGCGCTATGACCGTATCATCCTATTAGCATATATATCTGTTCAGACTCGGGTCCATAGCAGTACTGTAAGATTTTGTCCACATTGCATAAAGTATATGGGTAGTACTGCATAAAACACAGCGAGTTCCTTTGTAATGGCGAATGGTCAACTTTGAGGCCACTCCCCGCCACACGGTAATACTTTTGAAAGAGTTTTGGAATGCGTCTATTCCCTATGGTGTCCTGAGTGGACACAGTGAATTTCAGCTCAATTGCATGAAGTATGTGAGGCGTGAAAAGTTTTGAAGCAGGGTCACAAATAGGCAAAAAATGGCCACAAAAGTCAAAATGGCGGACTTCCTGTTGGGTTTGGAGGGGGGTCCAAGAGACTTTTTTGTGCGTCTTGGGGTGATACACATGTGTGCCAATTTTCATGATCCTGTGTCAAACTGGCCAGCGGGGCTACGCGTTAGGGCAACAAATACAGGGAGTTCCTTTGTAATGGCGAATGGTCAACTTTGAGGCCACGCCCCCACCACACCGTAAGACTTTTGTAAGAGTTTTGGAATGCGTCTATTCCTATGGTGTCCTGAGTGGACACAGTGATTTTCAGCTTGATTGGATGAAGTATGCGAGGCAGTGAAAAGTTTTGTAGCAGGGTCACAAATCGCCAAAAATTAACAGAAATTTCAAAATTGCGGACTTCCTGTTGGGTTTGGAGGGGGGGTCCAAGAGACTTTTTTGTGCATCTTGGGGTGATACACATGTGTACCAATTTTCATGACCCTACTCAAAACAGGCCAGGGGGGCAGGCAGAAAAACCTATGAAAACACAACATTTTGTGTAGCCAGTAGGTGGCGCTCTGTCAAAGCCTCAATATTGTTGTATAGATGTGTTTAGGGTCAGACTCTGATCATACATGTGACATTTCGTACAGATCGGACAGAAAACGAAGAAGTTATAGAGACTTTCTGTGTCCTCAGAAATGGTCAAACTTTGAGGCCACGCCCCGGCCACACCGTCAGACTTTTGTAAGAGTTTTGGAATGCGTCTATTCCCTATGGTGTCCTGAGTGGACACGGCGAATTTCAGCTCAATCCGTTGAAGTATGCGAGGCGTGAAAAGTTTGGCAGCAGGGTCACACATCGCCAAAAATGGCCACAAACCTTCAAATGGCGGACTTCCTGTTGGGTTTGGAGGGGGGGTCCAAGAGACTTTTTTGTGCGTCTTGAGGTGATACATATGTGTGCCAATTTTCATAATCCTGTGTCAAACCGGCCAGAGGGGCTACGCGTTGGGGGCGCTATAGAGCCATTTTTATATGTGCATTTCAAAAGTCAGCAAATTTCAAAATTTTTCGGGCGAATGAATTTTTCTACCAAGTTTGGTGAGTTTTTGGGCATGTTAAGGCCTCCAAAAATGCGATCTCGGAGGGGGAAAAAAAAAAAAAAAAAAAAAAAAAAAAAAAATTAAAGCTGCAAGCAGCATTGCGGGCCCTCGCGCACCTTGCGATCCGTGGGGTCATCGCAGTCTTCTCTCCTATGCTCTCGTCTCCTATACTCTCCTGTGCTATGCTCTCCTCCTCTCATTTCCACAGATATACAACAAACACATGTTTACAACCAAACTTTCCTGCTACCAGTAGGTGGCGCTATGACCGTATCATCCTATTAGCATATATATCTGCTTAGACTCGGCTCCATGGCAGTACTGTAAGATTTTGTCCACATTGCATAAAGTATATGGGTAGTACTGCATAAAACACAGCGAGTTCCTTTGTAATGGCGAATGGTCAACTTTGAGGCCACTCCCCCGCCACATGGTAATACTTTTGAAAGAGTTTTGGAATGCGTCTATTCCCTATGGTGTCCTGAGTGGACACAGTGAATTTCAGCTCAATTGCATGAAGTATGTGAGGCGTGAAAAGTTTTGAAGCAGGGTCACAAATAGGCAAAAAATGGCCACAAAAGTCAAAATGGTGGACTTCCTGTTGGGTTTGGAGGGGGGGTCCAAGAGACTTTTTTGTGCGTCTTGGGGTGATACACATGTGTGCTAATTCTCATGATCCTGTGTCAAACTGGCCAGCGGGGCTACGCATTAGGGCAATAAATACAGTGAGTTCATTTGTAATGGCGAATGGTCAACTTTGAGGCCACGCCCCCGCCACACCGTCAGACTTTTGTAAGAGTTTTTGAATGCGTCTATTCCCTATGGTGTCCTGAGTGGACACAGTGAGTTTTAGCTCATTTGGATGAAGTATGCGAGGCGTGAAAAGTTTTGTAGGAGGGTCACAAATCGCCAAAAATTAACAGAAATTTCAAAATTGCGGACTTCCTGTTGGGTTTGGAGGGGGGGTCCAAGAGACTTTTTTGTGCATCTTGGGGTGATACACATGTGTACCAATTTTCATGACCCTACTCAAAACAGGCCAGGGGGGCAGGCAGAAAAACCTATGAAAACACAACATTTTGTGTAGCCAGTAGGTGGCGCTCTGTCAAAGCCTCAATATTGTTGTATAGATGTGTTTAGGGTCAGACTCTGATCATACATGTGACATTTCGTACAGATCGGACAGAAAACGAAGAAGTTATAGAGACTTTCTGTGTCCTCAGAAATGGTCAAACTTTGAGGCCACGCCCCGGCCACACCGTCAGACTTTTGTAAGAGTTTTGGAATGCGTCTATTCCCTATGGTGTCCTGAGTGGACACGGCGAATTTCAGCTCAATCCGTTGAAGTATGCGAGGCGTGAAAAGTTTGGCAGCAGGGTCACACATCGCCAAAAATGGCCACAAACCTTCAAATGGCGGACTTCCTGTTGGGTTTGGAGGGGGGGTCCAAGAGACTTTTTTGTGCGTCTTGAGGTGATACATATGTGTGCCAATTTTCATAATCCTGTGTCAAACCGGCCAGAGGGGCTACGCGTTGGGGGCGCTATAGAGCCATTTTTATATGTGCATTTCAAAAGTCAGCAAATTTCAAAATTTTTCGGGCGAATGAATTTTTCTACCAAGTTTGGTGAGTTTTTGGGCATGTTAAGGCCTCCAAAAATGCGATCTCGGAGGGGGAAAAAAAAAAAAAAAAAAAAAAAAAAAAAAAAAAAAATAATAATCCTAAGGGTTTCAATAGGGCTCTTGCACCATTCGGTGCTCGGGCCCTAAAAATAATAATCCTAAGGGTTTCAATAGGTCTCTTGCACAATTCGGTGCTCGGGCCCTAATAATTAAAGCTGCAAGCAGCATTGCGGGCCCTCGCGCACCTTGCGATCCGCGGGGCTATCGCTGTCTTCTCTCCTATGCTCTTGTCTCCTATACTCTCCTGTGCTATGCCCTCCTCTCCTCTCATTTGCAGAGATGTACAACAAACACATGTTTACAACCACACTTTCCTGCTACCAGTAGGTGGCGCTATGACCGTATCATCCTATTAGCATATATATGTGTTCAGACTCGGGTCCATGGCAGTACTGTAAGATTTTGTCCACATTGCATGAAGTATATGGGTAGTACTGCATAAAACACAGCGAGTTCCTTTGTAATGGCGAACGGTCAACTTTGAGGCCACTCCCCCGCCACACGGTAATACTTTTGAAAGAGTTTTGGAATGCGTCTATTCCCTATGGTGTCCTGAGTGGACACAGTGAATTTCAGCTCAATTGCATGAAGTATGTGAGGCGTGAAAAGTTTTGAAGCAGGGTCACAAATAGGCAAAAAATGGCCACAAAAGTCAAAATGGCGGACTTCCTGTTGGGTTTGGAGGGGGGGTCCAAGAGACTTTTTTGTGCGTCTTGGGGTGATACACATGTGTGCCAATTTTCATGATCCTGTGTCAAACTGGCCAGCGGGGCTACGCGTTAGGGCAATAAATACAGGGAGTTCCTTTGTAATGGCGAATGGTCAACTTTGAGGCCACGCCCCCACCACACCGTAATACTTTTGTAAGAGTTTTGGAATGCGTCTATTCCTGTATCGGTGTCCTGAGTGGACACAGTGATTTTCAGCTTGATTGGATGAAGTATGCGAGGCGTGAAAAGTTTTGTAGCAGGGTCACAAATCGCCAAAAATTAACAGAAATTTCAAAATGGCGGACTTCCTGTTGGGTTTGGAGGGGGGGTCCAAGAGACTTTTTTGTGCATCTTGGGGTGATACACATGTGTGCCAATTTTCGTGACCCTACTCAAAACAGGCCACAGGGGGCAGGCAGAAAAACCTATGAAAACACAACATTTTGTGTAGCCAGTAGGTGGCGCTCTGTCAAAGCCTCAATATTGTTGTATAGATGTGTTTAGGGTCAGACTCTGATCATACATGTGACATTTCGTACAGATCGGACAGAAAACGAAGAAGTTATAGAGACTTTCTGTGTCCTCAGAAATGGTCAAACTTTGAGGCCACGCCCCGGCCACACCGTCAGACTTTTGTAAGAGTTTTGGAATGCGTCTATTCCCTATGGTGTCCTGAGTGGACACGGCGAATTTCAGCTCAATCCGATGAAGTATGCGAGGCGTGAAAAATTTGGCAGCAGGGTCACACATCGCCAAAAATGGCCACAAACCTTCAAATGGCGGACTTCCTGTTGAGTTTGGAGGGGGGGTCCAAGAGACTTTTTTGTGCGTCTTGAGGTGATACATATGTGTGCCAATTTTCATAATCCTGTGTCAAACTGGCCAGAGGGGCTACGCGTTGGGGGCGCTATAGAGTCATTTTCCTATGTGCGTTTCAAACGTCAGCAAATTTCAAAATTTTTAGGGCGAATGAATTTTTCTACCAAGTTTGGTGAGTTTTTGGGCATGTTAAGGCCTCCAAAAATGCGATCTAAGGGGGGGAAAGAAAAAAAAAAAAAAAAAATAATAATCCTAAGGGTTTCAATAGGGCTCTTGCACCATTCGGTGCTCGGGCCCTAAATAATAATCCTAAGGGTTTCAATAGGGCTCTTGCACCATTCGGTGCTCGGGCCCTAAAAATAATAATCCTAAGGGTTTCAATAGGGCTCTTGCACCATTCGGTGCTCGGGCCCTAATTAAAGCTGCAAGCAGCATTGCGGGCCCTCGCGCACCTTGCGATCCGCGGGGTCATCGCAGTCTTCTCTCCTATGCTCTCGTCTCCTATGCTCTCCTGTCCTATGCTCTCCTCCTCTCATTTCCACAGATATACAACAAACACATGTTTACAACCAAACTTTCCTGCTACCAGTAGGTGGCGCTATGACCGAATCATCCTATTAGCATATATATCTGTTCAGACCCGGGTCCATAGCAGTACTGTAAGATTTTGTCCACATTGCATAAAGTATATGGGTAGTACTGCATAAAACACAGCGAGTTCCTTTGTAATGGCGAATGGTCAACTTTGAGGCCACTCCCCTGCCACACGGTAATACTTTTGAAAGAGTTTTGGAATGCGTCTATTCCCTATGGTGGCCTGAGTGGACACAGTGAATTTCAGCTCAATTGCGAGAAGTATGTGAGGCGTGAAAAGTTTTGTAGCAGGGTCACAAATAGGCAAAAATGGCCACAAAAGTCAAAATGGCGGACTTCCTGTTGGGTTTGGAGGGGGGGTCCAAGAGACTTTTTTGTGCGTCTTGGGGTGATACACATGTGTGCTAATTTTCATGATCCTGTGTCAAACTGGCCAGCGGGGCTACGCGTTAGGGCAAGAAATACAGGGAGTTCCTTTGTAATGGCGAATGGTCAACTTTGAGGCCACGCCCCCACCACACCGTAAGACTTTTGTAAGAGTTTTGGAATGCGTCTATTCTCTATGGTGTCCTGAGTGGACACAGTGATTTTCAGCTTGATTGGATGAAGTATGCGAGGCATGAAAAGTTTTGCAGCAGGGTCACAAATCGCCAAAAATTAACAGAAATTTCAAAATGGCGGACTTCCTGTTGGGTTTGGAGGGGGGGTCCAAGAGACTTTTTTGTGCATCTTGGGGTGATAAACATGTGTGCCAATTTTCGTGACCCTACTCAAAACAGGCCACAGGGGCAGGCAGAAAAACCTATGAAAACACAACATTTTGTGTAGCCAGTAGGTGGCGCTCTGTCAAAGCCTCAATATTGTTGTATAGATGTGTTTAGGGTCAGACTCTGATCATACATGTGACATTTCGTACAGATCGGACAGAAAACGAAGAAGTTATAGAGACTTTCTGTGTCCTCAGAAATGGTCAAACTTTGAGGCCACGCCCCGGCCACACCGTCAGACTTTTGTAAGAGTTTTGGAATGCGTCTATTCCCTATGGTGTCCTGAGTGGACACGGCGAATTTCAGCTCAATCCGATGAAGTATGCGAGGCGTGAAAAGTTTGGCAGCAGGGTCACACATCGCCAAAAATGGCCACAAACCTTCAAATGGCGGACTTCCTGTTGGGTTTGGAGGGGGGGTCCAAGAGACTTTTTTGTGCGTCTTGAGGTGATACATATGTGTGCCAATTTTCATAATCCTGTGTCAAACCGGCCAGAGGGGCTACGCGTTGGGGGCGCTATAGAGCCATTTTATATGTGCATTTCAAAAGTCAGCAAATTTCAAAATTTTTCGGGCGAATGAATTTTTCTACCAAGTTTGGTGAGTTTTTGGGCATGTTAAGGCCTCCAAAAATGCGATCTCGGAGGGGAAAAAAAAAAAAAAAAATTAAAGCTGCAAGCAGCATTGCGGGCCCTCGCGCACCTTGCGATCCGCGGGGTCATCGCAGTCTTCTCTCCTATGCTCTTGTCTCCTATACTCTCCTGTCCTATGCTCTCCTCTTATTTCCACAGAGATACAACGAACACATGTTTACAACCAAACTTTCCTGCTACCAGTAGGTGGCGCTATGACCGTATCATCCTATTAGCATATATATCTGTTCAGACTCAGGGTCCATAGCAGTACTGTAAGATTTTGTCCACATTGCATAAAGTATATGGGTAGTACTGCATAAAACACAGCGAGTTCCTTTGTAATGGCGAACGGTCAACTTTGAGGCCACTCCCCCGCCACACGGTAATACTTTTGAAAGAGTTTTGGAATGCATCTATTCCCTATGGTGTCCTGAGTAGACACAGTGAATTTCAGCTCAATTGCATGAAGTATGTGAGGCGTGAAAAGTTTTGAAGCAGGGTCAAAAATAGGCAAAAAATTGCCACAAAAGTCAAAATGGCGGACTTCCTGTTGGGTTTGGAGGCGGGGTCCAAGAGACTTTTTTGTGCGTCTTGGGGTGATACACATGTGTGCTAATTTTCATGAACCTGTGTCAAACTGGCCAGCGGGGCTACACATTAGGGCAAAAAATACAGGGAGTTCCTTTGTAATGGCGAATGGTCAACTTTGAGGCCACGCCCCCACCACACCGTAAGACTTTTGTAAGAGTTTTGGAATGCGTCTATTCCCTGTGGTGTCCTGAGTGGACACAGTGAATTTCAGCTCAATTGCATGAAGTATGTGAGGCGTGAAAAGTTTTGAAGCAGGGTCAAAAATAGGCAAAAAATGGCCACAAAAGTCAAAATGGCGGACTTCCTGTTGGGTTTGGAGGGGGGGTCCAAGAGACTTTTTTGTGCGTCTTGGGGTGATACACATGTGTGCCAATTCTCATGATCCTGTGTCAAACTGGCCAGCGGGGCTACGCATTAGGGCAATAAATACAGTGAGTTCCTTTGTAATGGCGAATGGTCAACTTTGAGGCCACGCCCCCGCCACACCGTCAGACTTTTGTAAGAGTTTTTGAATGCGTCTATTCCCTATGGTGTCCTGAGTGGACACAGTGATTTTCAGCTCATTTGGATGAAGTATGCGAGGCGTGAAAAGTTTTGTAGGAGGGTCACAAATCGCCAAAAATTAACGAAGAAGTTATAACGACTTCCTGTTTCCTCTGAAATGGTCAAACTTTGAGGCCACGCCCCGGCCACACAGTCAGACTTTTGTAAGAGTTTTGGAATGCGTCTATTCCCTATGGTGTCCTGAGTGGACACGGTGACTTTCAGCTCAATCCGTTGAAGTATGCGAGGCGTGAAAAGTTTGGCAGCAGGGTCACACATCGCCAAAAATGGCCACAAACCTTCAAATGGCGGACTTCCTGTTGGGTTTGGAGGGGGGGGTCCAAGAGACTTTTTTGTGCGTCTTGAGGTGATACATATGTGTGCCAATTTTCATAATCCTGTGTCAAACCGGCCAGAGGGGCTACGCGTTGGGGGCGCTATAGAGCCATTTTTATATGTGCATTTCAAAAGTCAGCAAATTTCAAAATTTTTCGGGCGAATGAATTTTTCTACCAAGTTTGGTGAGTTTTTGGGCATGTTAAGGCCTCCAAAATGCGATCTACGGAGGGGGAAAAAAAAAAAAAAAAAAAAAAAAAAAAAAAAAAAAAAAAAAAATAATAATCCTAAGGGTTTCAATAGGCTCTTGCACCATTCGGTGCTCGGGCCCTAATAATCCTAAGGGTTTCAATAGGGCTCTTGCACCATTCGGTGCTCGGGCCCTAATAATAATCCTAAGGGTTTCAATAGGGCTCTTGCACCATTCGGTGCTCGGGCCCTAATTAAAGCTGCAAGCAGCATTGCGGGCCCTCGCGCACCTTGCGATCCGCAGGGTCATCGCAGTCTTCTCTCCTATGCTCTCGTCTCCTATACTGTCCTGTGCTATGCTGTCCTCCTCCTCTCATTTCCACAGATATACAACAAACACATGTTTACAACCAAACTTTCCTGCTACCAGTAGGTGGCGCTATGACCGTATCATCCTATTAGCATATATATCTGTTCAGACTCGGGTCCATAGCAGTACTGTAAGATTTTGTCCACATTGCATAAAGTATATGGGTAGTACTGCATAAAACACAGCGAGTTCCTTTGTAATGGCGAACGGTCAACTTTGAGGCCATGCCCCCACCACACCGTAAGACTTTTGTAAGAGTTTTGGAATGCTTCTATTCCCTGTGGTGTCCTGAGTGGACACAGTGAATTTCAGCTCAATTGCATGAAGTATGTGAGGCGTGAAAAGTTTTGAAGCAGGGTCAAAAATAGGCAAAAAATGGCCACAAAAGTCAAAATGGCGGACTTCCTGTTGGGTTTGGAGGGGGGGTCCAAGAGACTTTTTTGTGCGTCTTGGGGTGATACACATGTGTGCTAATTTTCATGATCCTGTGTCAAACTGGCCAGCGGGGCTACGCGTTAGGGCAAAAAATACAGGGAGTTCCTTTGTAATGGCGAATGGTCAACTTTGAGGCCACGCCCCCACCACACCGTAATACTTTTGTAAGAGTTTTGAATGCGTCTATTCCCTATGGTGTCCTGAGTGGACACAGTGAGTTTTAGCTCATTTGGATGAAGTATGCGAGGCGTGAAAAGTTTTGCAGCAGGGTCACAAATCGCCAAAAATTAACAGAAATTTCAAAATGGCGGACTTCCTGTTGGGTTTGGAGGGGGGGTCCAAGAGACTTTTTTGTGCATCTTGGGGTGATAAACATGTGTGCCAATTTTCGTGACCCTACTCAAAACAGGCCACAGGGGGCAGGCAGAAAAACCTATGAAAACACAACATTTTGTGTAGCCAGTAGGTGGCGCTCTGTCAAAGCCTCAATATTGTTGTATAGATGTGTTTAGGGTCAGACTCTGATCATACATGTGACATTTCGTACAGATCGGACAGAAAACGAAGAAGTTATAGAGACTTTCTGTGTCCTCAGAAATGGTCAAACTTTGAGGCCACGCCCCGGCCACACCGTCAGACTTTTGTAAGAGTTTTGGAATGCGTCTATTCCCTATGGTGTCCTGAGTGGACACGGCGAATTTCAGCTCAATCCGATGAAGTATGCGAGGCGTGAAAAGTTTGGCAGCAGGGTCACACATCGCCAAAAATGGCCACAAACCTTCAAATGGCGGACTTCCTGTTGGGTTTGGAGGGGGGGTCCAAGAGACTTTTTTGTGCGTCTTGAGGTGATACATATGTGTGCCAATTTTCATAATCCTGTGTCAAACCGGCCAGAGGGGCTACGCGTTGGGGGCGCTATAGAGCCATTTTTATATGTGCATTTCAAAAGTCAGCAAATTTCAAAATTTTTCGGGCGAATGAATTTTTCTACCAAGTTTGGTGAGTTTTTGGGCATGTTAAGGCCTCCAAAAATGCGATCTCGGAGGGGGAAAAAAAAAAAAAAAAAAAAAAAAATTAAAGCTGCAAGCAGCATTGCGGGCCCTCGCGCACCTTGCGATCCGCGGGGTCATCGCAGTCTTCTCTCCTATGCTCTCGTCTCCTATACTCTCCTGTGCTATGCTCTCCTCCTCTCATTTCCACAGATATACAACAAACACATGTTTACAACCAAACTTTCCTGCTACCAGTAGGTGGCGCTATGACCGTATCATCCTATTAGCATATATATCTGTTCAGACTCGGGGCTATAGCAGTACTGTAAGATTTTGTCCACATTGCATAAAGTATATGGGTAGTACTGCATAAAACACAGCGAGTTCCTTTGTAATGGCGAATGGTCAACTTTGAGGTCGCTCCCCCGCCACACGGTAATACTTTTGAAAGAGTTTTGGAATGCGTCTATTCCCTATGGTGTCCTGAGTGGACACAGTGAATTTCAGCTCAATTGCAAGAAGTATGTGAGCCGTGAAAAGTTTTGAAGCAGGGTCACAAATAGGCAAAAAATGGCCACAAAAGTCAAAATGGCGGACTTCCTGTTGGGTTTGGAGGCGGGGTCCAAGAGACTTTTTTGTGCGTCTTGGGGTGATACACATGTGTGCTAATTTTCATGAACCTGTGTCAAACTGGCCAGCGGGGCTACACATTAGGGCAAAAAATACAGGGAGTTCCTTTGTAATGGCGAATGGTCAACTTTGAGGCCACGCCCCCACCACACCGTAAGACTTTTGTAAGAGTTTTGGAATGCGTCTATTCCCTGTGGTGTCCTGAGTGGACACAGTGAATTTCAGCTCAATTGCATGAAGTATGTGAGGCGTGAAAAGTTTTGAAGCAGGGTCAAAAATAGGCAAGAAATGGCCACAAAAGTCAAAATGGCGGACTTCCTGTTGGGTTTGGAGGGGGGGTCCAAGAGACTTTTTTGTGCGTCTTGGGGTGATACACATGTGTGCCAATTTTCATGATCCTGTGTCAAACTGGCCAGAGGGGCTACGTGTTAGGGCAAAAAATACAGGGAGTTCTTTTGTAATGGCGAATGGTCAACTTTGAGGCCACGCCCCCACCACACCGTAAGACTTTTGTAAGAGTTTTGGAATGCGTCTATTCCCTATGGTGTCCTGAGTGGACACAGTGATTTTCAGCTTGATTGGATGAAGTATGCGAGGCGTGAAAAGTTTTGTAGCAGGGTCACAAATCGCCAAAAATTAACAGAAATTTCAAAATCGCGGACTTCCTGTTGGGTTTGGAGGGGGGGTCCAAGAGACTTTTTTGTGCATCTTGGGGTGATACACATGTGTGCCAATTTTCATGACCCTACTCAAAACAGGCCAGGGGGGCAGGCAGAAAAACCTATGAAAACACAACATTTTGTGTAGCCAGTAGGTGGCGCTCTGTCAAAGCCTCAATATTGTTGTATAGATGTGTTTAGGGTCAGACTCTGATCATACATGTGACATTTCGTACAGATCGGACAGAAAACGAAGAAGTTATAGAGACTTTCTGTGTCCTCAGAAATGGTCAAACTTTGAGGCCACGCCCCGGCCACACCGTCAGACTTTTGTAAGAGTTTTGGAATGCGTCTATTCCCTATGGTGTCCTGAGTGGACACGGCGAATTTCAGCTCAATCCGTTGAAGTATGCGAGGCGTGAAAAGTTTGGCAGCAGGGTCACACATCGCCAAAAATGGCCACAAACCTTCAAATGGCGGACTTCCTGTTGGGTTTGGAGGGGGGGTCCAAGAGACTTTTTTGTGCGTCTTGAGGTGATACATATGTGTGCCAATTTTCATAATCCTGTGTCAAACCGGCCAGAGGGGCTACGCGTTGGGGGCGCTATAGAGCCATTTTTATATGTGCATTTCAAAAGTCAGCAAATTTCAAAATTTTTCGGGCGAATGAATTTTTCTACCAAGTTTGGTGAGTTTTTGGGCATGTTAAGGCCTCCAAAAATGCGATCTCGGAGGGGGAAAAAAAAAAAAAAATTAAAGCTGCAAGCAGCATTGTGGGCCCTCGCGCACCTTGCTATCCGCAGGGTCATCGCAGTCTTCTCTCCTATGCTCTCGTCTCCTATACTCTCCTGTCCTATGCTCTCCTCCTCTCATTTCCACAGATAAACAACGAACACATGTTTACAACCAAACTTTCCTGTTAGCAGTAGATGGCGCTATGACCGTATCATCCTATTAGCATATATATCTGTTCAGACTCGGGTCCATAGCAGTACTGTAAGATTTTGTCCACATTGCATAAAGTATATGATTAGTACTGCATAAAACACAGCGAGTTCCTTTGTAATGGCGAACGGTCAACTTTGAGGCCACTCCCCCGCCACACGGTAATACTTTTGAAAGAGTTTTGTAATGCGTCTATTCCCTATGGTGTCCTGAGTGGACACAGTGAATTTCAGCTCAATTGCATGAAGTATGCGAGGCGTGAAAAGTTTAGAAGCAGGGTCACAAATAGTCAAAAAATGGCCACAAGAGTCAAAATGGCGGACTTCCTGTTGGGTTTGGAGGGGGGGTCCAAGAGACTTTTTTGTGCGTCTTGGGGTGATACACATGTGTGCAAATTTTCATGATCCTGTGTCAAACTGGCCAGCGGGGCTACGCGTTAGGGCAAAAAATACAGGGAGTTCCTTTGTAATGGCGAATGGTCAACTTTGAGTCCACGCCCCCACCACACCGTAATACTTTTGTAAGAGTTTTGGAATGCGTCTATTCTGTATCGTGTCCTGAGTGGACACAGTGATTTTCAGCTTGATTGGATGAAGTATGCGAGGCGTGAAAAGTTTTGTAGCAGGGTCACAAATCGCCAAAAATTAACAGAAATTTCAAAATGGCGGACTTCCTGTTGGGTTTGGAGGGGGGGTCCAAGAGACTTTTTTGTGCGTCTTGGGGTGATACACATGTGTGCTAATTCTCATGATCCTGTGTCAAACTGGCCAGCGGGGCTACGCATTAGGGCAATAAATACAGTGAGTTCCTTTGTAATGGCGAATGGTCAACTTTGAGGCCACGCCCCCGCCACACCGTCAGACTTTTGTAAGAGTTTTTGAATGCGTCTATTCCCTATGGTGTCCTGAGTGGACACAGTGAGTTTTAGCTCATTTGGATGAAGTATGCGAGGCATGAAAAGTTTTGTAGGAGGGTCACAAATCGCCAAAAATTAACAGAAATTTCAAAATTGCGGACTTCCTGTTGGGTTTGGAGGGGGGGGTCCAAGAGACTTTTTTGTGCATCTTGGGGTGATACACATGTGTACCAATTTTCATGCCCCTACTCAAAACAGGCCAGGGGGGCAGGCAGAAAAACCTATGAAAACACAACATTTTGTGTAGCCAGTAGGTGGCGCTCTGTCAAAGCCTCAATATTGTTGTATAGATGTGTTTAGGGTCAGACTCTGATCATACATGTGACATTTCGTACAGATCGGACAGAAAACGAAGAAGTTATAGAGACTTTCTGTGTCCTCAGAAATGGTCAAACTTTGAGGCCACGCCCCGGCCACACCGTCAGACTTTTGTAAGAGTTTTGGAATGCGTCTATTCCCTATGGTGTCCTGAGTGGACACGGCGAATTTCAGCTCAATCCGTTGAAGTATGCGAGGCGTGAAAAGTTTGGCAGCAGGGTCACACATCGCCAAAAATGGCCACAAACCTTCAAATGGCGGACTTCCTGTTGGGTTTGGAGGGGGGGTCCAAGAGACTTTTTTGTGCGTCTTGAGGTGATACATATGTGTGCCAATTTTCATAATCCTGTGTCAAACCGGCCAGAGGGGCTACGCGTTGGGGGCGCTATAGAGCCATTTTTATATGTGCATTTCAAAAGTCAGCAAATTTCAAAATTTTTCGGGCGAATGAATTTTTCTACCAAGTTTGGTGAGTTTTTGGGCATGTTAAGGGCTCCAAAAATGCGATCTCGGAGGGGGAAAAAAAAAAATAATTAAAGCTGCAAGCAGCATTGCGGGCCCTCGCGCACCTTGCGATCCGCGGGGTCATCGCAGTCTTCTCTCTTATGCTCTTGTCTCCTATACTCTCCTGTGCTATGCTCTCCTCCTCTCATTTCCACAGATATACAACAAACACATGTTTACAACCAAACTTTCCTGCTACCAGTAGGTGGCGCTATGACCGTATCATCCTATTAGCATATATATCTGTTTAGACTCGGCTCCATGGCAGTACTGTAAGATTTTGTCCACGTTGCATAAAGTATATGGGTAGTACTGCATAAAACACAGCGAGTTCCTTTGTAATGGCGAACGGTCAACTTTGAGGCCACTCCCCCACCACACGGTAATACTTTTGAAAGAGTTTTGGAATGCGTCTATTCCCTATGGTGTCCCGAGTGGACACAGTGAATTTCAGCTCAATTGCATGAAGTATGCGAGGCATGAAAAGTTTTATAGCAGGGTCAGAAAACGGTAAAAATTACAAAAAAAAATCAAAATGGTGGACTTCCTGTTGGGTTTGGAGGGGGGGTCCAAGAGACTTTTTTGTGCGTCTTGGGGTGATACACATGTGTGCTAATTCTCATGATCCTGTGTCAAACTGGCCAGCGGGGCTACGCGTTAGGGCAATAAATACAGTGAGTTCCTTTGTAATGGCGAATGGTCAACTTTGAGGCCACGCCCCCGCCACACCGTCAGACTTTTGTAAGAGTTTTGGAATGCGTCTATTCCCTATGGTGTCCTGAGTGGACACAGTGAGTTTTAGGTCATTTGGATGAAGTATGCGAGGCGTGAAAAGTTTTGTAGGAGGGTCACAAATCGCCAAAAATTAACAGAAATTTCAAAATTGCGGACTTCCTGTTGGATTTGGAGGGGGGGTCCAAGAGACTTTTTTGTGCATCTTGGGGTGATACACATGTGTACCAATTTTCATGACCCTACTCATAACAGGCCAGGGGGGCAGGCAGAAAAACCTATGAAAACACAACATTTTGTGTAGCCAGTAGGTGGCGCTCTGTCAAAGCCTCAATATTGTTGTATAGATGTGTTTAGGGTGAGACTCTGATCATACATGTGACATTTCGTACAGATCGGACAGAAAACAAAGAAGTTATAGAGACTTTCTGTGTCCTCAGAAATGGTCAAACTTTGAGGCCACGCCCCGGCCACACCGTCAGACTTTTGTAAGAGTTTTGGAATGCGTCTATTCCCTATGGTGTCCTGAGTGGACACGGCGAATTTCAGCTCAATCTGTTGAAGTATGCGAGGCGTGAAAAGTTTGGCAGCAGGGTCACACATCGCCAAAAATGGCCACAAACCTTCAAATGGCGGACTTCCTGTTGGGTTTGGAGGGGGGGTCCAAGAGACTTTTTTGTGCGTCTTGAGGTGATACATATGTGTGCCAATTTTCATAATCCTGTGTCAAACCGGCCAGAGGGGCTACGCGTTGGGGGCGCTATAGAGCCATTTTTATATGTGCATTTCAAAAGTCAGCAAATTTCAACATTTTTCGGGCGAATGAATTTTTCTACCAAGTTTGGTGAGTTTTTGGGCATGTTAAGGCCTCCAAAAATGCGATCTCGGAGGGGGAAAAAAAAAAAAAAAAAAAAAAAAAAAAAAAAAAATAATAATCCTAAGGGTTTCAATAGGGCTCTTGCACCATTCGGTGCTCGGGCCCTAATTAAAGCTGCAAGCAGCATTGCGGGCCCTCGCGCACCTTGCGATCCGCGGGGTCATCGCAGGCTTCTGTCCTATGCTCTCGTCTCCTATACTCTCCTGTCCTATGCTCTCCTCCTCTCATTTCCACAGATGTACAATAAACACATGTTTACAACCAAACTTTCCTGCTACCAGTAGGTGGCGCTATGACCGTATCATCCTATTAGCATATATATCTGTTCAGACTCGGGTCCATAGCAGTACTGTAAGATTTTGTCCACATTGCATAAAGTATGTGGGTAGTACTGCATAAAACACAGCGAGTTCCTTTGTAATGGCGAATGGTCAACTTTGAGGCCACTCCCCCGCCACATGGTAATACTTTTGAAAGAGTTTTGGAATGCGTCTATTCCCTATGGTGTCCAAAGTTGACACAGTGAGTTTTAGCTCAATTGGATGAAGTATGTGAGGCATGAAAAGTTTTGTAGCAGGGTCACAAATCGCCAAAAATTAACAGAAATTTCAAAATCGTGAACTTCCTGTTGGGTTTGGAGGGGGGGGTCCAAGAGACTTTTTTGTGCGTCTTGGGGTGATACACATGTGTGCTAATTTTCATGAACCTGTGTCAAACTGGCCAGCGGGGCTACACATTAGGGCAAAAAATACAGGGAGTTCCTTTGTAATGGCGAATGGTCAACTTTGAGGCCACGCCCCCACCACACCGTAAGACTTTTGTAAGAGTTTTGGAATGCGTCTATTCCCTGTGGTGTCCTGAGTGGACACAGTGAATTTCAGCTCAATTGCATGAAGTATGTGAGGCGTGAAAAGTTTTGAAGCAGGGTCAAAAATAGGCAAAAAATGGCCACAAAAGTCAAAATGGCGGACTTCCTGTTGGGTTTGGAGGGGGGGTCCAAGAGACTTTTTTGTGCGTCTTGGGGTGATACACATGTGTGCTAATTTTCATGACCCTACTCAAAACAGGCCAGGGGGGCAGGCAGAAAAACCTATGAAAACACAACATTTTGTGTAGCCAGTAGGTGGCGCTCTGTCAAAGCCTCAATATTGTTGTATAGATGTGTTTAGGGTCAGACTCTGATCATACATGTGACATTTCGTACAGATCGGAGAGAAAACGAAGAAGTTATAGAGACTTTCTGTGTCCTCAGAAATGGTCAAACTTTGAGGCCACGCCCCGGCCACACCGTCAGACTTTTGTAAGAGTTTTGGAATGCGTCTATTCCCTATGGTGTCCTGAGTGGACACGGCGAATTTCAGCTCAATCCGTTGAAGTATGCGAGGCGTGAAAAGTTTGGCAGCAGGGTCCCACATCGCCAAAAATGGCCACAAACCTTCAAATGGCGGACTTCCTGTTGGGTTTGGAGGGGGGGTCCAAGAGACTTTTTTGTGCGTCTTGAGGTGATACATATGTGTGCCAATTTTCATAATCCTGTGTCAAACCGGCCAGAGGGGCTACACGTTGGGGGCGCTATAGAGTCATTTTTATATGTGCATTTCAAAAGTCAGCAAATTTCAAAATTTTTCGGGCGAATGAATTTTTCTACCAAGTTTGGTGAGTTTTTGGGCATGTTAAGGCCCCCAAAAATGCGATCTCGGAGGGGGAAAAAAAAAAAAAAAAAATAATTAAAGCTGCAAGCAGCATTGCGGGCCCTCGCGCACCTTGCGATCCGCGGGGGTCATCGCAGTCTTCTCTCCTATGCTCTCGTCTCCTATACTCTCCTGTGCTATGCTCTCCTCCTCTCATTTCCACAGATATACAACAAACACATGTTTACAACCAAACTTTCCTGCTACCAGTAGGTGGCGCTATGACCGTATCATCCTATTAGCATATATATCTGTTCAGACTCGGGTCCATAGCAGTAGTGTAAGATTTTGTCCACATTGCATAAAGTATATGGGTAGTACTGCATAAAACACAGCGAGTTCCTTTATAATGGGGAATGGTCAACTTTGAGGCCACTCCCCCGCCACACGGTAATACTTTTGAAAGAGTTTTGGAATGCGTCTATTCCCTATGGTGTCCTGAGTGGACACAGTGAATTTCAGCTCAATTGCATGAAGTATGTGAGGCGTGAAAAGTTTTGAAGCAGGGTCACAAATAGGCACAAAATGGCCACAAAAGACAAAATGGCGGACTTCCTGTTGGGTTTGGAGGGGGGGTCCAAGAGACTTTTTTGTGCGTCTTGGGGTGATACACGTGTGCTAATTTTCATGAACCTGTGTCAAACTGGCCAGCGGGGCTACACATTAGGGCAAAAAATACAGGGAGTTCCTTTGTAATGGCGAATGGTCAACTTTGAGGCCACGCCCCCACCACACCGTAAGACTTTTGTAAGAGTTTTGGAATGCGTCTATTCCCTGTGGTGTCCCGAGTGGACACAGTGAATTTCAGCTCAATTGCATGAAGTATGTGAGGCGTGAAAAGTTTTGAAGCAGGGTCACAAATAGGCAAAAAATGGCCACAAAAGTCAAAATGGTGGACTTCCTGTTGGGTTTGGAGGGGGGGTCCAAGAGACTTTTTTGTGCGTCTTGGGGTGATACACATGTGTGCTAATTCACATGATCCTGTGTCAAACTGGCCAGCGGGGCTACGCGTTAGGGCAATAAATACAGTGAGTTCCTTTGTAATGGCGAATGGTCAACTTTGAGGCCACGCCCCCGCCACACCGTCAGACTTTTGTAAGAGTTTTGGAATGCGTCTATTCCCTATGGTGTCCTGAGTGGACACAGTGAGTTTTAGGTCATTTGGATGAAGTATGCGAGGCGTGAAAAGTTTTGTAGGAGGGTCACAAATCGCCAAAAATTAACAGAAATTTCAAAATTGCGGACTTCCTGTTGGGTTTGGAGGGGGGGTCCAAGAGACTTTTTTGTGCATCTTGGGGTGATACACATGTGTGCCAATTTTCATGACCCTACTCAAAACAGGCCAGGGGGGCAGGCAGAAAAACCTATGAAAACACAACATTTTGTGTAGCCAGTAGGTGGCGCTCTATCAAAGCCTCAATATTGTTGTATAGATGTGTTTAGGGTCAGACTCTGATCATACATGTGACATTTCGTACAGATCGGACAGAAAACGAAGAAGTTATAGAGACTTTCTGTGTCCTCAGAAATGGTCAAACTTTGAGGCCACGCCCCGGCCACACCGTCAGACTTTTGTAAGAGTTTTGGAATGCGTCTATTCCCTATGGTGTCCTGAGTGGACACGGCGAATTTCAGCTCAATCCGTTGAAGTATGCGAGGCGTGAAAAGTTGGCAGCAGGGTCACACATCGCCAAAAATGGCCACAAACCTTCAAATGGCGGACTTCCTGTTGGGTTTGGAGGGGGGGTCCAAGAGACTTTTTTGTGCGTCTTGAGGTGATACATATGTGTGCCAATTTTCATAATCCTGTGTCAAACCGGCCAGAGGGGCTACGCGTTGGGGGCGCTATAGAGCCATTTTTATATGTGCATTTCAAAAGTCAGCAAATTTCAAAATTTTTCGGACGAATGAATTTTTCTACCAAGTTTGGTGAGTTTTTGGGCATGTTAAGGCCTCCAAAAATGCGATCTCGGAGGGGGAAAAAAAAAAAAAAAAAAAAAAAAAAAAAAAAAAAAAAAAAAAAAAAAAATAATAATCCTAAGGGTTTCAATAGGGCTCTTGCACCATTCGGTGCTCGGGCCCTAATAATCCTAAGGGTTTCAATAGGGCTCTTGCACCATTCGGTGCTCGGGCCCTAATAATCCTAAGGGTTTCAATAGGGCTCTTGCACCATTCGGTGCTCGGGCCCTAATAATAATCCTAAGGGTTTCAATAGGGCTCTTGCACCATTCGGTGCTCGGGCCCTAATAATAATCCTAAGGGTTTCAATAGGGCTCTTGCACCATTCGGTGCTCGGGCCCTAATTAAAGCTGCAAGCAGCATTGCGGGCCCTCGCGCACCTTGCGATCCGCGGGGTCATCACAGTCTTCTCTCCTATGCTCTCGTCTCCTATACTCTCCTGTCCTATGCTCTCCTCCTCTCATTTCCACAAATATACAACAAACACATGTTTACAACCAAACTTTCCTGCTACCAGTAGGTGGCGCTATGACCGTATCATCCTATTAGCATATATATCTGTTCAGACTCGGGTCCATAGCAGTACAGTAAGATTTTGTCCACATTGCATAAAGTATATGGGTAGTACAATATATATATATATGGGTAGCATAAAACACAGCGAGTTCCTTTGTAATGGCGAATGGTCAACTTTGAGGCCACTCCCCCGCCACACGGTAATACTTTTGAAAGAGTTTTGGAATGCGTCTATTCCCTATGGTGTCCTGAGTGGATACAGTGAATTTCAGCTCAATTGCATGAAGTATGTGAGGCGTGAAAAGTTTTGAAGCAGGGTCACAAATAGGCAAAAAATGGCCACAAAAGTGAAAATGGTGGACTTCCTGTTGGGTTTGGAGGGGGGGTCCAAGAGACTTTTTTGTGCGTCTTGGGGTGATACACATGTGTGCTAATTCTCATGATCCTGTGTCAAACTGGCCAGCGGGGCTACGCATTAGGGCAATAAATACAGTGAGTTCCTTTGTAATGGCGAATGGTCAAGTTTGAGGCCACGCCCCGGCCACACCGTCAGACTTTTGTAAGAGTTTTTGAATGCGTCTATTCCCTATGGTGTCCTGAGTGGACACAGTGAGTTTTAGCTCATTTGGAGGAAGTATGCGAGGCGTGAAAAGTTTTGTAGGAGGGTCACAAATCGCCAAAAATTAACAGAAATTTCAAAATTGCGGACTTCCTGTTGGGTTTGGAGGGGGGGTCCAAGAGACTTTTTTGTGCATCTTGGGGTGATACACATGTGTACCAATTTTCATGACCCTACTCAAAACAGGCCAGGGGGGCAGGCAGAAAAACCTATGAAAACACAACATTTTGTGTAGCCAGTAGGTGGCGCTCTGTCAAAGCCTCAATATTGTTGTATAGATGTGTTTAGGGTCAGACTCTGATCATACATGTGACATTTCGTACAGATCGGACAGAAAACGAAGAAGTTATAGAGACTTTCTGTGTCCTCAGAAATGGTCAAACTTTGAGGCCACGCCCCGGCCACACCGTCAGACTTTTGTAAGAGTTTTGGAATGCGTCTATTCCCTATGGTGTCCTGAGTGGACACGGCGAATTTCAGCTCAATCCGATGAAGTATGCGAGGCGTGAAAAGTTTGGCAGCAGGGTCACACATCGCCAAAAATGGCCACAAACCTTCAAATGGCGGACTTCCTGTTGGGTTTGGAGGGGGGGTCCAAGAGACTTTTTTGTGCGTCTTGAGGTGATACATATGTGTGCCAATTTTCATAATCCTGTGTCAAACCGGCCAGAGGGGCTACGCGTTGGGGGCGCTATAGAGCCATTTTTATATGTGCATTTCAAAAGTCAGCAAATTTCAAAATTTTTCGGGCGAATGAATTTTTCTACCAAGTTTGGTGAGTTTTTGGGCATGTTAAGGCCTCCAAAAATGCGATCTCGGAGGGGGAAAAAAAAAAAAAAAAAAAATAATAATCCTAAGGGTTTCAATAGGGCTCTTGCACCATTCGGTGCTCGGGCCCTAATAATAATCCTAAGGGTTTCAATAGGGCTCTTGCACCATTCGGTGCTCGGGCCCTAATAATCCTAAGGGTTTCAATAGGGCTCTTGCACCATTCGGTGCTCGGGCCCTAAATAATAATCCTAAGGGTTTCAATAGGGCTCTTGCACCATTCGGTGCTCGGGCCCTAATAATAATCCTAAGGGTTTCAATAGGGCTCTTGCACCATTCGGTGCTCGGGCCCTAAATAATAATCCTAAGGGTTTCAATAGGGCTCTTGCACCATTCGGTGCTCGGGCCCTAAAAATAATAATCCTAAGGGTTTCAATAGGGCTCTTGCACCATTCGGTGCTCGGGCCCTAATAATAATCCTAAGGGTTTCAATAGGGCTCTTGCACCATTCGGTGCTCGGGCCCTAATAATCCTAAGGGTTTCAATAGGGCTCTTGCACCATTCGGTGCTCGGGCCCTAATAATAATCCTAAGGGTTTCAATAGGGCTCTTGCACCATTCGGTGCTCGGGCCCTAATAATAATCCTAAGGGTTTCAATAGGGCTCTTGCACCATTCGGTGCTCTGGCCCTAATTATGCAGTGCACAATGAATGTACATTTTTTATAGTGTAGCATCTTACCCATCATTGTTGTTGCTGTTGTTCATGTTGTGGGCAGCTAGAGGCCACCTCACATCACTGCAATAAAAGCAGGAAAAAAACTTCAACTGTATTTGATGTTAAAGCCATTTAACTGTATGGTTACCATGGTAACCATGTTTTTTTTAAATAATATTTAAATGTATAGTGATTGTAGGTATAGCTCACTTGCTCCTGGTCTGGTTGCTAAGGTTGGACTCTGTTGGAGCAACGCTGCTTCTCCCAAAGTGCACCATGTGGGACAGCCTTAAACAAGACATCAAAATGACATGAATCACACTCACTTTTTGATATGACAACATTTAAATTAAATAAAAATGTAAAATAAGATAAAAATAGAAAAAGTAACAAACAAGCTGGAATTAAAATAGAATATAACATAAAATAAAATAAAAATAGAAAAAATAAGTAACAAGCTAGAATTAAATATACAGATAAGAATATTATACTTCTCACCACATTATAGACTTTATTCCTATAAGGCCTGTCTGTTAAATGTCATCTCACTCACCTGGACTGCACTCCTGTCCCCACTGGAGGTATGTGATCCTTGCCTCTGTCCATCATCCTGGAGGGACACATCATAACTACAATATAAAAATAACTTCAAAAATGTGGTTTATTAGCTTAGCAATGTTAGCTCAAATCCTATACTCACATATTTACACATGCTAAAATTAGTTACCTGAATGTAAGAGAGCAGCTCAGGACAAGCTTGGAGTCGATCCTATGTCGGGGGGTCCTCCTCCTTCACTTCACTTCACTTCAAAACACCAGACAAGGGCCTGCTTTTCACATATAAAAAGCCTTCTAACACTCACTTGAGATAACCACACTCGTGCTTTAACTGTGGGTGGTAGCCTCCCTGCTGTGGAGGAGCTCCTTCTCTTCATCCACCCACCACCACCACCACCCTGCAGAGGGAGGGAGGGAGAGAGGCAGAGAGGGAGGGAGGGGTCATTTTCACATTGAGATTCAGCCAAAAATAAGAAATAATATTATTATTCTTCAGGATCAAACTTTAAACGTTGTTTTGTTGTTATGTATTAGCGCATCATGTTTCTGTGCATCTATTTTCAAGCATCCTTTGTGCTGATCGGCGTCCTCTTTATTTATATCCCTTCCACTCTGAGTAAATCCTCTTAGTGTGTGAGGAAAGCTAAAGTAAAACATCAGAACTGCACCTGCAGCTCAGAGAGGAGCTCGACAATCCTTCTGCAGCCTCGGCTAATCCCAGCTGTAAGTCAGTGTGGCAGCCGGGAACCCTCGCTGCTGTGACAGTGATAACAGAGCAACACAGATTATTTTATATTACAACAGCTAGCTTTAGATAAAACATAAATGTGACTAATGTTTCTGGAGGGACCCCAAAAAGTGATGGACACGTGATACGCCAGCGACTTCCTCATCAATTTGACAACAGCTAGCTTTAGGTTCAGATAAAACACAAGCGCATAACTAATGTTTCTATAGGGACCCAAAAAAGTGACGGACAAATGCTTCAGATAAAACACAAGCAAGTGGCTAATGTTTCAGAGGGACCCCATAAAGTGAGGGACACGTGATACACCAGCAACATCCTTATCAATTTGACAACAGCTAGCTTTAGCTTCAGATAAAACATACATGTGGCTAATGTTTCAACATCCCCTCAACAACCCCACTCGTGCTCCCCCTTTTTGTCCATATTTGGAGTTTTGGCGGACGTGACGCTGCCAACATGGTGGCGGTCATCACGTCCCGGAACCTCCCACCGAGCCTCATAATGGCTCTTCAGAAACAAACGGGTGACGTCACGGAAGCTCTGTCCATAGTTTTTACTGTCAATGGATAAAACACAAGCACATGGCTAATGTTTCTAGAGGTGTGTGTGTGTTCGGCCGCACATCAGAGTCAGATTATCTTCTGTAAATGAGATTACTGTTAATCTGTTGACGCCTCCTGAGGAAAAAACAGGGAAGAGGTAGAGAAGGATCAGTGCTCACCTCCGAGCATAGAGTGCGTATGCAATATATAAGAATATGTATGTAATTTAAATAAAGATCTAATTTGTTAGATCGTGTGAAACAAAGCGATCAAAATCTTTCAAGTGCCACAGCAGTTGATAACTGCTGCCATGTTTACATGTCTCCTCCAGGGATGGATGTGTTGGTTCCTGTCTCCAGGCAGCAGCGCGTCAACGGTTAATGACACAGGCCCTGTGTGGATTGATAATTGCAGAGTCTCCCGGGTTGTGTTCTAAGAAGCTGCTGACTCACCAATTGCTGGAGGTCATGTTGCAGGGCTCTGGCAGTGGTCCTCCTGCTCGTCCTTTGCACAAAGAATAGATAGAATAGAATAGAATAGAATATACTTTATTAATCCCTTTGGGAAGGTCCCTCGGGGAAATTTGG
Source organism: Parambassis ranga (assembly GCF_900634625.1). Taxonomy (NCBI): domain Eukaryota; kingdom Metazoa; phylum Chordata; class Actinopteri; family Ambassidae; genus Parambassis; species Parambassis ranga. Next base: position 36,041,246 of record NC_041023.1, on the reverse strand, counting down.
GTACCAGCAGCACTACAACCCCAACAGTCAGAGCAAGAATTAAATAGAATAAAATAAAATAGAATGAAATAGAATATAGTGCAGTAAAAAAAAAATAAAAGATAAGAGGAATTATTTACAAACATTGCACACCAGCATAGATGGTCATGTGATATAGTGCAGTAAGGTAAAGGAATTATGTACAAAATTTGCACAGCAGCATAAATGGTACAGGATTATTGCACATATAAATTATTGCATGTATGTTGTATCAGGCGGGCTGTGCTCCTCCCTTCCTTCTCCCCCTCCTGCCAAAAGCAAAGTTGTAGAGTTTGATGGATCGGGGGACAAAGGAGTCTCTGAGTCTGTTGGTCCTGCTCTTGGGGAGGAGCAGCATGTGACTGTTCTGGCTCCTCTGAGCGCTGATGACAGTGTGCAGAGGATGACTGGCATCGTCCACAATAGCCAGGAGTTTTCTTAGTGTTCTCCTCTCTGCCACTGTCATCAGGGAGTCCAGCTTCATGCCAACCACAGAGCCAGCCCGCCTGATAAGTCTGTCCAGCCTGTTAGCACACCTTTTGTTTATGTTACCCCCCCCCCAACAGACAACAGCATAAAAAAGTGTACTGGCCACCACAGACTGGTAGAACATCCACAGGAGTTTCCTGCAGATGTTGAAGGCTCCCAGTCTTCGCAGGAAGTACAGACGGCTCTGGCCCTTCTTGTACAGGTGATCTGTACAGCATGTCCAGTCCAGCTTGTTGTCCAGCCACAACCCGAGGTACTTGTAGTTGCCTACAATCTCCACCTCGTCGTCCCTGACGGTCACTGGACGTGGCTGTGGGCTGGACTTCCTGAAGTCGATGACAAGCTCCTTAGTCTTTGAGGTGTTAAGCTGGAGATGGTTCACCTGACTCCAGGTGACAAAGTCGCTGACTACACTTCTGTACTCATCCTCTCCATCATCCCTGATACACCCCACGATAGCTGTGTCATCTGCAAACTTCTGGATGTGACACAGTTCTGAGTTGTAGCAGAAGTCTGAGGTGTAAAAGGTGAAGAGGAGGGGGGCCAGCACCGTCCCCTGGGGAGCTCCAGTGCTGCTGATGACAGTGTCTGATGTGGTGTCCTTTAGTCTGACATACTGCGGTCTCTCCGTGAGGTACTCAGCAATACAGGACACCAAGTAGTGGTCCACTGACATCTCCCTCAGTTTGTCCAGTAGCAGCAGGGGCTGGATGGTGTTGAAGGCACTTGAGAAGTCCAAGAAAAGAATCCTCACTGTGCCCCTCCCTTTGTCCAGATGTGCTTGAACATGGTGTAGGCAGTAGAGAATAGCGTCCTCCACACCCACACCTGCCCGGTAGGCAAACTGTAGGGGGTCCTGAGCCTGATGCACTTGGGGCTTGAGGAGGTCGAGGATGAGCCGCTCCATTGTCTTCATCAGCTGTGATGTGAGTGCCACCAGTCTGTAGTCGTTCAGCTCCTGAGGGCAGATTCTCTTTGGAACTGGAACAACACAGGATGTTTTCCACAGGGTAGGCACTCTCCCCAGACTGAGACTGAGGTTGAAGACATGCTGGAGTGGTTCCCCCAGTTCAGCAGCGCAGGTCCTTAGCAGACGAGAAGGCACCCTGTCGGGGCCCGCCGCTTTCCTTGGGTGGAGCCTCCTCAGTTCTCTCCTTACCTGGTCTGCTGTGATGGATGGATGTTGAGATGGGGGGGGGATGAAGGGTGTTGAGATGGGGGGAGGGGTGATAGGTGGGGAGAGGGCTGCACAGGGGGTGGAGTCAGGGGGGTCATACACTGCAGTGAGGAGGGGGGGGCAGTGGGTTGGTCAAAGCGGTTGAAGAAGTAGTTCAGCCTGTTTGCTTCCTCCACTGTTCCCCCTGCTGTTTTGGCCTTTGATCTGTAGCCTGTGATGGTGTTGACACCATCCCAGACCTCCTTCATCTGTCTCTCACTCAGTTTCTTCTCCACCTTCCTCCTGTAGCTGTCGTTTGCCTTTTTCAGGCATTGTTTCACCTCCCGCTGTGCTGATTGAATAGCCTCTCTGTCTCTGTTCATGAAGGCCACCTTCTTCCTGTTGAGGGCAGCTTTAACATCTTGTGTTACCCAAGGTTTGTTATTTGGGTAACAGCGGACAGACTTGTTTGGGGAGACTACGTCCAGGCAGAAGTTGAGGTAGTCTGTCAGACAGTGAGTCTGCTCCTCTATGTCCTCGCCATGTGTTTTCAGCAGTACATCCCAGTCAGTGGTGTCAAAGCAGTCCCTCAGAGCATCCTCTGCTTCAGGTGACCAAAGGAGGAGGTAGCAATCATGCTGCTGGGTTGTTGCCCTCCTATGGCCCCCTCCATGGCTTCTGGTGTACTGGCCTGTCTCCTGGTATCTCCTCCATGAAGAACCTCTCCTTTATAAGGGGTGTCTTGATAGTTGCCTCTCATTTCCACCTGTTGTCTGTTCCAATTGCACAACAACAGCTGAAATTGATTCACAATCAGTGTTGCTTCCTAACACACACACACGCACACACACGCATCACCAACAATAGTCTGTGGTGCAGTCCTGCTGCTTCAGGTATGATGATGAAGTCACTCACAGTAACACAACACTGCCATCTTGTGCCATATAATAATCAGATTGTTGCTTCTTTTACGGTTTGGTTTGACTTTTGGACAGTTTTAATTTAATTTACATTTTTTTATTAACTAGGTTTAACATTTGAACAGTTTTTATTTAATTTTATTTTTGTTATTTTTTTATTTACTTTTTAATAGAATTTTTTATTCACTACGTTAGACATTTTTAATTTAATTTAAGTTTTTAATTTATTTTATTATTTATTATTGACTAGGTTTGACATTTGGACAGTTTTTATTTTAATTTATTTTTTATTGTATTTTTTACTTATTTTTATTTTTGACTTCTGTAGACTGTATATATATATATATATATATATATATATATATATATATATATATATACTGCCATCTTGTGGTAAGCGAAAGTCATTCCTATTTGCATGTATTGTATAATAACATCAGATTGTTGCTCTTTTACTTAATGTTAGCACTTTGAACTGTGTATTTTGGTAGAAACCTTCATTTTTATAAAATAAGTCTATCAACAACAACAAAAAACAGAACATTATGAGTTTAACCGAAGTGATTTACATCCTGGACTATTCGTAGACGTTCAGTGATGTTTGGATGCAGAGACGTGCGGCTGGTGTAAACAGTTTTATTCTAAAAGAAGACATTCTCTCTCATTCGAGAGTCTTTTAATAAAACTAAACACCACGGACATAAGCTCAACCCGCTTTCATATACATCGTACATGCTTAATACTCTTCTCCCTCTTCGTCTTCTTCATACGAGTCCACGCCGACCTCTTCGTAATCCTTCTCCAGGGCGGCCATGTCCTCTCTGGCCTCTGAGAACTCTCCCTCCTCCATCCCCTCCCCGACGTACCAGTGGACGAAGGCCCGCTTGGCATACATCAGGTCAAACTTGTGGTCAAGTCTGGCCCAGGCCTCTGCGATGGCGGTGGTGTTGCTCAGCATGCAGACGGCCCTCTGCACCTTGGCCAGGTCTCCGCCTGGAACCACGGTGGGAGGCTGGTAGTTGATGCCCACCTTGAATCCTGTCGGACACCAGTCTACGAACTGGATGGTGCGCTTGGTTTTGATGTTGCTGATGGCGACGTTGACGTCTTTGGGCACCACGTCGCCGCGGTACAGCAGGCAGCAGGCCATGTACTTGCCGTGACGGGGGTCACATTTGACCATCTGGTTGGCCGGCTCGAAGCAGGAGTTGGTGATTTCGGCGACGGTAAGCTGCTCGTGATAGGCCTTCTCCGACGAGATGACCGGGGCGTAGGTGGCCAGGGGGAAGTGGATACGGGGGTAAGGCACTAGGTTGGTCTGGAACTCCGTCAAGTCCACATTCAGGGCTCCGTCGAAACGCAGTGAGGCAGTGATGGAGGAGACGATCTGGCTGATGAGGCGATTGAGATTGGTGTAAGACGGACGTTCGATGTCCAGGTTCCTGCGGCAGATATCGTAGATGGCCTCGTTGTCCACCATAAAGGCGCAGTCGGAGTGCTCCAGCGTGGTGTGGGTGGTTAGGATGGAGTTGTAGGGCTCCACCACGGCCGTGGACACCTGAGGAGCCGGGTAGATGGCGAACTCCAGCTTGGACTTCTTACCAAAGTCTACCGAAAGCCTCTCCATGAGAAGAGAGGTGAATCCGGAACCAGTTCCTCCACCGAAGGAATGGAAGACCAGGAAACCTTGGAGTCCTGTGCACTGGTCAGACTGAACACGGAAGGCGATAGGTTAATAGGGGTTCTACACTGAACCCGACACACAACCCCCCACCCCCCCCGAAAAGACTTTAGATCCTTGAGTTCAGCTCGTGAAAGCCAGGAGGTCTTATACGTACCAGCTTCCGGATCCTGTCAAGAACGGCATCGATGTGCTCCTTTCCGACGGTGTAGTGACCACGGGCGTAGTTGTTGGCTGCGTCCTCCTTCCCCGAGATCAGCTGCTCGGGATGGAACAGCTGCCGGTAGGTTCCCGTTCGGACCTCATCTTGAAGAAAGGATTGAGAAGAGAAGCATAAATTTTGGTAAGGGGGTCTTGGGCTTAGGGTTAGGGGGTCTATAGCGGTCCTTACCGATTACAGTGGGCTCCAGGTCAACAAAGATGGCTCTGGGGACGTACTTCCCCGTGCCGGTCTCGCTGAAGAAGGTGGTGAAGGAGTCGTCGTAGCCTCCGGAGGGTTTGGCGCTGGGCATGTGGCCGTCGGGCTGGATGTGGTGCTCAAGGCAGTACAGCTCCCAGCAGGTGTTCCCCATCTGGACACCGGCCTGGCCGACGTGGATGGAGATGCATTCGCGCTACAGAGGGGGGGAGGGAGGGACACACACACACACAAAGATATTTTATTATAAACCGGCAGCGATTAGATTAGCACGGTCTTTTCAGTGTGTCTCCGCAGAGGCCAAAGTGCCGCCGCCACTGACACACCCTACTCAAGTACTTCTAGATCCTTGTAAAAGATGTGGGTGAGAGAGGGAGGAAGGGTTGCCTGTGTTGTGCATGTAAGCAAAAGACAGGAACAAGTTTGGTCTCATCATTTGGGCCCTGAGGGAGTCGAACATGGTCCGTCCTGTTTGGCCTTTTTTCGAGCAAAGACAGCAATGCAAACGTATGAAAAGAATGGTTGACTGTTGAACAGTTTTTATTTTATTTTATTTTAATTAATTTTTTATTTTATGATTTTAATTACTAGGTTTAACATTTGAACATTTTTTATTTAATTTTATTTTAATTAATTTTTTGTTTTTTTAATTTACTAGGTTTTATTTTTGGACGGTTTATATTTTATTTTAAATATTTTTTTATTTTTACTAGGTTTAACCTTTAGGCAGTTATTATTTTAATTTAATTATTGTTTCATTTTATTTATTTTTAACCAGGATTAACTTATGAACAGTTTTTTTTTTATTCTAATAAATGTTTTATTTTATTTTATTATTTAGGCTTGTTTTGAATTGTGGGGCGGCAGGACAGCTATTTCTGAGTAAAGTGTCTTTCACTCGACCCCCCCCCCCCCCCCAACCTGTTTAGACTGCTCCTAAAAATAAAAAAAAACTCTCAGCGTGCACATGCAAAAACAAAGCTCCTCCAATCAGATAGCTGCTTAGTTGGCTGGATGTGAGGGATGTGAGGAATGCACAGGGTGGGTGGGCGGGAGACAGGCCTGTTCGGTTTAGCTGCTTGTGTTGCAACAACACACACTCTGACACAGAGGACGCTTGTGTGTGTGTGTGTGTGTGTGTAAAATCACAACTTGATGACGATCATCTGCTTCCTGTATCTCTCTCTCTCTCTCTCTCTCTCTTCCTGACCGCCTAAAAAGACTTCTGGGTAAAGTCTGAAAGTCTGAAAAAAAATTAGGACACACGTTTGCACACAGGGAGTCTAAGAAGGGGGGGAAAGGTCAACGCCCTGAACTCCAAAAAAAAGGCTTACACAAGTTGTTGGAGGCCACATCAGCACACGACACACACACACACTAAACCCTCCATATGGAAAGGGTTAAGTGACACACAAAAGCTACACAACTTTCTTTGTATGTTTTGTGTGATTAATATTAAAAAAGTAACAATAATACTCACCATTGTTGTGTTTTGATTGTCCTTCCTGAAGTAGAATAAGAAGAAGAGGAAGTAGTAGAAGAAGAAGAAGTTGGGTGTGTGTCTGCGTGTAGATTCTCACAGTGCACCTATAATGAGAGCTCTGTGAGGGAAGCCTCATGAATGTGCGACACAAACACTTTTATAGGGGGAGGGGGGGGGTGGAGGAAGAGGAGGGGCCACCCACAGCTGTGGTTTACTGTCTTTTTTTATGAGCACTTCCTGTTTTGGCCTCATCGAAATAAAAGCACAGGATGAACAGAAACAATAAGAAAAATCATAATATTATTTTGATATATTGTATTTATAGATCCGCGCAACACAAAATATGTAGTTTATGTTTTTGTTATGCAAATCATAATTCATAGTCATAGTTTTAGCATTACAAAAAAATACAAAATATAAATGTGCCAGAAAATGAGATGGACAGTGAGAATAAAAAAGGCTACACACATAGACACACACACACATATACACTCAACAAAAATATAAACGCAACACTTTTGTTTTTGCTCCCATGTTTCATGAGATGGACTTGAAGATCTAAACTTCATTCCAGATACACAATATTACCATTCCTCTCAAACATTGTTCACAAATCTGTCTAAATGTGTGATAGTGAGCACTTCTGCTTTGCTGAGATAATCCATCCCACCTCACAGGTGTGCCACATCAAGATGCTGATCTGACATCATGATTAGTGCACAGGTGTACCTTAAACTGCTCACAATAAAAGGCCACCCTGAAATGTGCATTTTGTTTCTGCTTTATTGGCGGTCTGGGGACTCAGAACCAGTCAGTATCTGGTGTGACCACCATTTGCCTCATGCAGTGCAACACATCTTCTTCGCATAGAGTTTATCAGATTGTCTATTGTGGCCTGTGGAATGTTGGTCCACTCCTCTTCAATGGCTGTGCGAAGTTGCTGGATATTAGTGGGAACTGGTGCACGCTGTCGTATACGCCGGTCAAGCACATCCCAAACATGTTCAATGGGTGACATGTCCAGTGAGTATGCTGGCCATGCAAGAACTGGGACATTTTCAGCTTCCAAGAATTGTGTACAGATCCTTGCAACATGGGGCCGTGCATTATCTTGCTGAAACATGAGGTGATGTTCATGGATGTATGGCACAACAATGGGCCTCAGGATCTCATCACGGTATCTCTGTGCATTCAAAATGCCATCAATAAAATGCACCTGTGTTCTTCGTCCATAACAGATGCCTGCCCATACCATGACCCCACCACCACCATGGGCCACTCGATCCACAACATTGACATCAGCAAAGCGCTCACCCACACGACGCCACACACGCTGTCTGCCATCTGCCCTGAACAATGTAAACCGAGATTCATCCGTGAAGAGAACACCTCTCCAACATGCTAGACGCCATCGAATGTGAGCATTTGCCCACTCAAGTCTGTTACGGCGACGATCTGGAGTCAGGTTAAGACCCCGATGAGGACGACGAGCATGCAGTTGAGCTTCCCTGAGACGGTTTCTGACAGTTTGTGCAGAAATTGTTTGGTTATGCAAACCAATTGTTTCAGCAGCTGTCCGAGTGGCTGGTCTCAGACGATCTCGGAGGTGAACCTGCTGGATGTGGAGGTCCTGGGCTGGTGTGGTTACTCGTGGTCTGCGGTTGTGAGGCCGGTTGGATGTACTGCCATATTCTCTGAAACGCCTTTGGAGACGGCTTATGGTGGAGAAATGAACATTCAATGCACGAGCAACAGATCTGGTTGACATTCCTGCTGTCAGCATGCCAATTGCACGCTCCCTCAATGCTTGTGGCATCTGTGGCATTTTGCTGTGAGACAAAACTGCACATTTCAGGGTGGCCTTTTATTGTGGGCAGTTTGAGGTACACCTGTGCACTAATCATGATGTCAGATCAGCATCTTGATGTGGCACACCTGTGAGGTGGGATGGATTATCTCAGCAAAGCAGAAGTGCTCACTATCACACATTTAGACAGATTTGTGAACAATGTTTAAGAGGAATGGTAATATTGTGTATCTGGAATGAAGTTTAGATCTTCAAGTCCATCTCATGAAACATGGGAGCAAAAACAAAAGTGTTGCGTTTATATTTTTGTTGAGTGTATATATATATATATATATATATATATATATATATATATATATATATATATATATGTATATATATATATATGTATATATATATGTATATATATATATATGTATATATATATGTATATATATATATATGTATATATATACACACTAGCTCCGTGGTAGAACTCAAATATCCGATCACTGAAACAGATTACACGAAGGATGGAGAGGATGTGGCAGTCCTCTAAATCAGATGACTCCCAGAGGGCCTGGAGAGACAGCCTGCTGACGTATAAGAAGGCCCTTCGCAAAGCCAGGACAGCCTACTATTCATCACTAATAGAAGAAAACAAGACCAACCCGCGCTTTCTCTTTAACGCTGTAGACAGGCTGACAAAGAGCCACAGCTCTGTGGAGCCTCGCATTCCTGCAGCTCTTAGTAGTGAAGACTTCATGAGCTTCTTCACCGATAAAATCACCACTATTAGAGGACAAATCAACCACAATCTCTCTGTGACCGCTGAGGATACACCGCCGCTTCTGGAAACGGATCCTGATCTAACTCTGGACTGCTTCATGCCCATCGGCCTCCCTGAGCTGACCACCAGCATCTGCAAGTCTAAACCTACTACCTGTCTTCTGGATCCGATCCCTTCACGGCTCCTCAAGGATGCTATTCCTCTGATCGGAGAGTCTATATTAGGACAGATCAACTTGTCTCTGGAAACAGGATATGTACCGCAGGCTTTTAAAACTGCTGTGACCTTCACTGGACCCGGACGTCTTAGGAAACTACAGACCGATCTCCAACCTCACCTTTATCTCCAAAATACTCGAAAGAGCTGTTGTAAGTCAGCTAAATGACCACCTGCATAGGAACAGTCTGCTCGATGCTTTCCAGTCTGGATTCAGAGCCCATCACAGCACAGAAACAGCACTGCTTAAAGTCACCAATGACCTCCTCATGGCATCGGACCGGGGACTCGTCTCTATACTCGTTCTACTGGATCTCAGTGCTGCCTTCGACACCGTAGATCATCGCATCCTGCTACACAGATTAAAACACGAGATCAGGATTACATGAACAGCACTGCGCTGGTTTAAATCCTATTTATCTGACAGATTTCACTTTGTTCATGCTAACGATGTTTCTTCCACAGGTACAAGGGTTAACCACGGTGTTCCGCAGGGTTCTGTGCTCGGACCGATCCTGCTCCCTCTAGGAAACATCATCCAGAAGCACGGCATAAACTTTCATTGTTATGCTGATGATACCCAGCTGTATTTATCAATGAAGCCTGAAGAAACGGAGCCGCTAGTCAGACTACAGGCGTGTCTAAAGGACATAAAGGACTGGATGTCCTCCAACTTTTTACTATTAAACTCGGACAAGACTGAGGTCATTGTTTTTGGACCTAAACATCTCAGAACTAGTTTATCAGATAATACTTTGTCTCTGGATGGAATTACTCTGGCCTCCACTACGACTGTGAGGAACCTTGGAGTCATCTTTGATCAAGACATGTCGTTTGTCTCTCATATTAAGCAGGTCTCCAAGACCGCTTTCTTTCACCTGCGTAATATTACTAAGATCAGGAGCATCCTCTCTCAGAGTGATGCTGAAAAGCTCATCCATGCTTTTGTCACTTCAAGACTGGACTACTGCAACTCTTTATTGTCTGGATGTTCACATTACTCCATCAACAGTCTGCAGCTGATCCAGAACGCAGCAGCTAGAGTTCTGACAGGAAGCAGCCAAAGGGATCATATCTCTCCTGTCCTAGCGTCTCTTCACTGGCTCCCAGTGGACTCAAGAATACACTTCAAGATCCTTCTTCTAACCTACAAGGCTCTTCATGGACTTGCTCCATTGTATCTGCAGGACCTGATTGTACCATATGTTCCTAATAGGACACTCAGATCTCTGAGTGCAGGTTTACTTGTAGTTCCTAGGATTCATAAAAGTAGAATGGGAGGACGAGCTTTCAGCTATCAGGCACCGCTATTATGGAACCAGTTACCAATCTGGGTCCGAGAGGCAGACACTGCCTCCACCTTTAAGACTAGACTTAAAACTTTTCTGTTTAGTAAGGCTTACAGTTAGCCTTAGACCTAGTTGTAGCACAGCTATGCTGCTCTAGGCCTACGTTGTCGGGGGGCACAAACATGATCCACTGAGCAGTTTCCCTCTCACCCTCTGACCTCTCCTTTTGTCTCCTTAGTCTGGCTCACACTGGTCTTAAGACCTGCATGCTGACCTGCAGTCCGGCCCATGAAGTCTCTCTTGCCCTACGTTGTCGGGGGGCACAAACACGATCCTCTGAGCAGTTTCCCCCTCACCCTCTGACCTCTCCTCTACTCTCCTTAGTCTGGCTCATACTGGTAATATCGTCTCATAATCTGTGTTCACTGTCTTCCTTGTAGTTCTGTGCCTCGCTCTCGCTCTCTGTCTTTGCAGGTCGCAAGACCTGCATACTGACCTGGAGTCTGGCCCCTGATCTCTCCTGTGCTCATCGACTTCACTAGCCCTTGCTGCTCATCTTTGCTACCATATTACTATTCCTACTTATGGACTAACGATATATATAGATATCTATTACAATATAATCACTGTTTCATCTTGCTGTCATGTTTGCTCTGTACTGTATCATGTTTGTATCATGTTTGCTCCTCTCTTTCTCTCTCTCCTTCATCCTCTCTCTCCTCTCTCTCTCTCTCCTTCATCCTCTCTCTCTCTCTCTTTCCTCTCTCTCTCTCTCTCTCTCTCTCTCCTTCATCCTCTTTGACTAGCAGCAGGACTGGTTCCCCCTTAAGCTGACGGGTCCTGCTCAAGGTTTCTTCCACTTAAAGGGAGTTTTTCCTTGCCACAGTGCTCTTAGGGGGGTTCCTGTGAAGCGCTTTGAGACAATGTCTGATTGTAATATGCGCTATATAAATAAAACTGAATTGAATTGAATATACACACAGACACACACACATATATATATACACACACAGACACACATACACACACACAAATATATACATATACACACACTGACACAGACACACACACACACACACACACACACACACACACATATATATATATATACACATACACAAACATGTATATAACAACTACTAATAAATACTTGTGTACTTTTTGTTTCTTTTTGTTTCTTTTTTTGGGAGGGGGTTATCACTTGATTTACACAACATGCCAACAACTTTGAAGAAAATGTATTTATTTTTTTTATTTTGAAGTCAGACCTTATTTAGTAGGCATCATAGCACTGGGCGTGAGATGCACACACTGCTCTCTTATGTATTTAATTATTTATTTAGTTTATGACACATCATACAAATAAAAATAATTGTAATCCCAGGTTGTTTAATCTCAGCCCCTGTTTTTTGTTGAACTGAATTTTCCCGTCACGACCACTAGATGGGGTCCTTGACATTTCAATGTGGGTGTACGGCACCTCACACCACCACACAGACACACACGCACACAACTCTTCACACCTGTCCATCACTCTCTCTCTACAGGAATGCTGATCCTTCAGAGGGAGCTGAACCTATCCCCCCACCGGGCCATCAGACCTGAATGTAAAAACCCCCTCATAATCCTCAAACAAACACCCCCCCCAATTCTTCCTGAACCCACTCATTCCTCTTCAAACACTCAGAGATAGTTTTGTGGCTAGACAGATGGAGGAGATCTTTTTCATGTGCTGTGTTTTGTTCTCTTCTCCTCAGAGCTGCACAAATTACTAAAATAAAAAGTTTCTCCAGTTTTAGCTGGTCATTATTTTTAAAATATTGTCTGTACAAAAACAAAGGATGACTGAATTAATTAGTTGTTCAAAATTATTTCAGACATTAGTGTGTATTACTGATTGTGTGTCTGACTGTAGCAAAACCTTTTATTTTATTTTTAGATGTTATTTTTTTTATTTACTCGGGTAGACGTTTTGAACAGATTTTATTTTATTTTGTTTAATTTTTTATTTACTAGGTTTGACTTTTGGACATTTTTATTTTATTTTATTTTATTTTATTTTTATTTACTAGGTTTAACTTTTGGACAGTTTTTATTTTATTTTTATTTACTAGGTTTGACTTTTGGACATTATATAAATGTATTTGTATTTATTTATTTTATACACCTGCCAGCCTGATGGTACTCACATGAAACAGACAGACGAACACCAGCTTATTTCTTATTGGCTGAAGTCGATGTAGACTGTGAAGTGGAATAACTTGTCTGCTCGCTGCATCACGCGGGACATTCAGGTGTGCGTCTCTGTGAAATAATCCGATCCACCGATTCAAGTGTTCAGACCACCGTTAGCCCTCCGTTAGCACGGGAACACCTCCCTGAAGGATTTGACTTAATACTCTAATCCCTTTCCAATTACTGCTTGTGATTACAGTGACAGGAAGAGTTGCTAAGTGGACTCTTCACCCCCCCCCCCTGCATTTAATAGTTAAATCCACTGATTGCTTTCCTAAACAAAGAGTCGCACATAAAAACAGGGCCTCTTTTTATAGCTTCAATTTTCGGTGCTGTCACGTGATAAGCTAAAAATCATAATTTTATCTTATCATTTTATTTACTAGGATGTAAATGCATGAAGGTACATATCACTTATTGTAGTGACCATCGGATGGATGCTACTTTTCAAGATGCATTGTGGGATACATTGAGGGCCCTATATGGGGTCTATAATTTCTCACTAAGACTAGGACAGCACTACAAAAATGGCGGATGATCTATATAGGGCCATATATTGGCGTTTTGGAGGACGCAACCTCCAAAAACCCCTCACGAAAGGTGACAAAAATCTAATTATCAAATTATTTGGGGAATATTTTTAGAGATTAATCACCGCCAATCTTCAAACTAGTGAATGTCCCGACAAATTCAATTCAAGATGTCCCCGGTTGGACTCTGGTAGGTGGGTAGGGGGCCCGGGGGATTGGGTCAAATGTGACTTGTTGCTCTATGTTTACCACCTTTTTAGGTGCATAAAACAATGATTACAACTTATGTCACTCTCTGTTATTAACCTCAAACAAGCTATTATAAACAAGTATTGATTTCTGGATTATCCATCATAGTCGTGTTTAAAAGGAGATGAGTATCAACTATTGGAAATACTTGAAATAATGACGTGTGTGAGGATAAAGATTGAAATTCAACTCATAGAGACCGGGCGACAATGTAAAAAATAATGTGTTTAAAAATGATTATATCATCAGTAATAATCTGCAATGGATTACATGTTGAAAGTATCTCCCCCCGCTAAATAAATCTGCCCCCACAAGTGGTCGTGATGCTGGTCGGTCTCTGGGCTGCTGGCGATAAGAGGGTATTGAAGCTGTATTGAAGCTGGATGGATGCAGAGATCAAAGAGCGTCAGAAAAAAACACCTCCATAACTCCATAAATTGAGCTCTACAGATAAAAATACCTGATGCAAGCCAGCCCGAGGGCCTCAGAACCCCCCCACACACACACACTCCCACCAAAAAAAATATAATAATAATAATATATTATCACGATATAATGAGATAATATCACAATATAATGAGATAATATGATGTAGCGAGATAATATCACGATATAATGAGATATCATGATATAATGATATAATATCACGATGTAACGAGATAATATCTTGATATGACAAGATAATATCTTGATGTGACAAGATAATATGATGTGACGAGATAATATCTCGATGTGACTAAATAATATCTCGATGTGACGAGATAATATCACAATGTAATGAGATAATATCTTGATATGACGAGATAATATCACGATGTGATGAGACAATATCTCAATGTGATGAGATAATATCACAATGTGATATATATATAATGAGATAATATCACGTTATAATGAGATAATATCACGTTATAAAGAGATAATATCATGATATAACAAGATAATATAACGGTGTAATGAGATAACATCACGATATAACCAGATAATATCACGTTATATTGTGATAGTGATTAAAAAAATTCTACTGTGGCAGTTCAGCGCTTCCTGGCGAGAACAGACTGATCCATGATGTCCACATACCTTTGGCTGTCATATGACTAAGCTATGATTCTACACGTATCCACACTGTATGTGCAGTGCCGCCGTGGGTCAATGGCATTCCTTATAGAATAACACGTCACACTGACTACACCTATTCATAAAAGCGCCTATAGAAACCAGCAGTGTCGTGGCTGTGAAATATCTGATATTGTATTACACTCTCTTTGCACCTGTCAGTCAACCATCTTCATCTGAATGAATTGGACATTTCTCAGATACCGTTATTGATCGGTTTCTATCTCAGAGCGCCAAACAGCCTCCGATATTGATCGGCAAAGGCCTATTAAAACCTCCTTGGGAGCATCATCCTATTTTCTTATAGAAGACCTTTATTGAATCGATGTTTGTGTCCAATAAAAAAAAAAGAGCAAACATGTCGCATAGCCGCAGAGTACAAGTCATCCAGGATGATTTCTAATTGTTTAATCATGTATTATTTATTATTATTTTGTGTTCGGCCACATCAGTGTGTTCATCTTTTATCTTTACTAACAGCAGACGATTACTTCTTTAATGTCATGTCTGACCAAAGGGGGGCTGCAGGAAATGTCTGACAGCCGACGGCAGTAACACACACCTTCTACCTTCATGCCTTTTATTTTAAAAATATTGCACATCACCGTGACCTATGACCTTTACGTACACATTAATGCGCAGATACAAATTGCAGAGGTATATATTTTTTGTCCCTATGCTTTTATTTTGAAGCTAATTTCAATGTTATTCTGAATCTTTGCTTACCACATAAAGGTAGCAACCTGTAATTTATAATATTAATAATAATAATTATTATTATAATAATAATATGTATGAATAATAATAAATAGTATTCATTTGTTTTATATATATATACATAAAAATTATAATTGAATTTCTTACCAATAATCGAACCAATTTATTTAATTTTTTTTTATTTAAAAATAAAATTGCAAAAAATCTATTATATGAAAAAAAATATATAAAAAGTCCAGCAGCCATGAGCAGCAACTTTATTTAAATAAACATTTATTAAATAAATTGTGGACAATGACAGCTTGTAGAACACGACTAATATTAATATTCACTTTTTTGTAAAGACTAATAAAGGACAAATTTGTATCAAAATGCCTCTGTAAGTGTAAAATAAAGCGTAAGTAATAATGATTCCTTCTCTGATCCATCAGCATGCTTCACTTTCTTTATATTTAGCGGCAAATAGTTGGTCCTCCGTACCTCTGAGCGTCCAAAAAGTAACCCAGATGAGAGAAAGTGTCTCTTAAAACGGCAGCGTGTCAAGGAATAACTTATCTATTATCGCCGGCGGCGCCACCAGATCCTCCAGCTTCAAATAGAAAATCCTCTGCAGGCCTTGGATGCACAGAGTGCGCAGCTCGGGCAGCTTCTCCAGCAGCCTGGACAGGTGGTCGGACCAGTGGCTGGAGCCTCCGTCCGGGCTCCTCCCGTCGCCGTCCTTCATGCACCTGACCACCGCGTTCTGCAGCTCCTCCACTTTGTGCGGGTCCTTCAGCCCGTGACGCTCTGTGGGGGTCCGCGGTAATGTTATCAATCAATAATAATCAATAAAATAATTAGCTAATAGTTAAAACAGCTAAAATAGCACATTGAAAGGATTTTATTTTGAAACATCAGTTGTAGCTAATTACTTTATGCTAACTGTGTACCCTATTAACCCCTTTAGCTACACATTTCATTTAACTAATTGTTTCAGCATTACATTCAAACTATTAGCCTAGCCTTAGCTAACTAGTTCAACCATGTTAACTCCTTTTTGCTAATTTAGGCTACTTTTAGCTAATAGCCAGCTGGCTACTTTTGAGCCACTGTTGGGCTAGTGGCTAGTTAGCTCTTAATGATAAGCTAATCACTTTTTTCGACTAAGGCTTTTATTTTTAAATATCAGTTGTAGCTAATTACTTTATTTTAACTACGTATCCCATTAACCCCTTTAGTCACCTTTAGCTACACATTACATTTAGCTTATTGTTTCAACTATTACATTCAAACTATTAGCCTAGCCTTAGCTAACTAGTGCAACCATTTCAACTGCTTTTTGCTAATTTACTTTTAGCTAATAGCCAGCCACTGTTAGGCTAACTGTTAGCCTTAACAATAACAATAATCACTTTTTTCGACTTGACTCGTAATTACGTTAAAAAGGCAAAAAAGCATAAATATAACAGCACAGCTGTTAAAATTAGTAGCTAATTACTCTATTCTAACTATGTATCCCATAAATCCCAATAATATTTATTTAAGTTACATTTATCCATTTTAGCTAAGCATTTTGCTAATTGTTTCAATTGTTGTTACATTCAAACTATTAGCCTAGCCTTAGCTAACTAGTTCAACCATATTGACTCCCTTTTTGCTAATTTACTTTTAGCTAATAGCCAGCTGGCTACTTTTGAGCCACTGTTAGGCTGTTAGCCTTAACAATTTGACTTAGCTCGTAAATTGATTAAATGCGATCGTCTTGGCTAATTAGCTTAGCATAACTGTTCAACTAATTTTTTTTAGCTAGTTTCCATCACATCACATTGCTTGTTGTTTAATACTTTAACCGTAACTTATTCTTATCGTCTCACTGGTGATCAGAGCGAGGGTGCAGATGCAGGAGAAGGTGGAGACGTCCAAGTTCATCCTCTGCAGATTAGCGGAGAACTCCACAATGCTGTCGATCCACTCCCCGAAGCCCCGCAGGCACTGGAGGCGGTGCCACACCAAGCCGTCGCAGAAGATCAGCTTCCCTTCCTCTGGGTTAGATCTGAAAAATGGTGACAGCTCTGAAGTCTTTTACGCCTGTGTTTCTATGGCAACACGCAGTGTCAAGTGCTTCTTTACCTGTACGACAACCTTAAAACGAAGAGCTCCAAGAAAGCGGAGTAGAAGAGGAGGTCTTGGTCATGCTTAGGAAGGGAGGTGAAGCCAGGGATCTTCTGAGACCAGCCCCGAATAACCTCCATCGATCGGGTCAGGAGGTCATAAAACTGCCGGATGTGCTGGGCGTCGTCTCCCAGCGGACTTCCCGGATTCTCCTTGAACTATCCAGAGAGGCAGGAACCTGTTAACCCCTTGCTAATTATGTGTCATGTCGTGTTGTCCTACTTACTTTCGAGTAGTCCAGACGAGAAGGCGGAGGATTCGACTCCACATGAGCCCTGACGAGGGCGCTGAGGAGCGCAGCGCCAGCGGGTCTGGAAGATGAAGACACCACATCCGGAGGACCTCTGGGCTTGGACGGCAGACGACCCCTGCGACCTTTCAGGCCGTCGGTCCTCACCACTGTGGAGCACGAATTGAAGATCTTTTTTAACTCTTTAAAAGCAACAACCGCCCCTGTATATATATATATATATATATATATATATATATATATATATATATATATATACAAAAATGATCCACTGAGCAGTTTCCCTCTCACCCTCTGACCTCTCCTCTACTCTCCTTAGTCTGGCTCACACTGGGTAATATTGTCTCATAATCCGTGTTTACTGTCTTTCTCGTGGTTTTTTGCCTCGCTCTCGCTCTCTCTCTCTCTCTCTTTGCAGGTCTCAAGACCTGCATGCTGACCTGCAGTCCGGCCCCTGAACTCTCCTGTGCTCATTGACTTCACTAGCCCCTGCTGCTCATCTTTGCTTTGATTACTGTCAAATTACTACTACTACTTATGGACTGATGATATATATAGATATCCATTATAATATAATCACTGTTTCATCTTGCTTGTCATGTTTGCTCTGTACTGTATCATGTTTGCTGCATGTTTGCTCCTCTCTCTCTCTCTCTCTCTCTCTCTCTCCTTCATCCTCTCTGTCCTGTCTCTCTCTTCTTCTCCTCCTCTACCCGGCCGACTAGCAGCAGGACTGGTTCCCCCTTAAGTAGACGGGTCCTGCTCAAGGTTTCTTCCTCTTAAAGGGAGTTTTTCCTTGCCACAGTGCTCTTAGGGGGGTTCAGATTCTGGGTCTCATGCTCTGAGTTTCTGTGAAGCGCTTTGAGACAATTTCTGATTGTAAAATGCGCTATATAAATAAAACTGAATTGAAAACTGAATTGAATATAGTTAATAACCGTACCTTCTTTGACCATCCCTACCGCCAGGCACTTCTGGAAGCGACAATATTGGCACCGGTTCCTCCTCCGTTTGTCCACAGGACAGCTTTTGGCTGCCAGACATACGTATTTGGCATTTTTTTGCACCGTACGCTGCATGGAGAGAAGGTTTTTGCACAATTTTTAGCAAATTTAACCCTTTAAACTCACATTAGCATCCCTTCATTAAAATTGCAGCGGCCCTCTCTATCTCTTGCTCCTTTGGGCCATTTTTCAGGCATTCAATGAGACGGACAGGGGGGGGGGTGGAGGCAGCAAGTCTGGGTAAATACAGGGTCGTGGTCATTCATAATTTGGAGAGTCGCCATGGGGATGAAGGTGGAGGTTGTTAATTTATGGCACAGTTTGGTTGCCATACACAGGACATTTACCATTAAAGCCCCGTGTGTGTGTGTGTGTGTGTCAAACAAACCTTGAAAAATCCTTTGCAGCCCTCGCAGGTGCGCACGCCGTAGTGCTGGCACGCCGCGTTATCCCCACACACCGCACACAGTCCCTCCGAGCTCAGCTGCTGCCCACCCCCCCGGCCGAGGACCAAGGAACTCTGATAGTCCACGCCGCACAAGCGATGGCCGTGGGCGAGCTGAATTGGGTGAGGAAATCCCACGGCCGCCTGTTTTCCTAATAAAGCGCGGGTACCCAAAACCGCGGGGCTGTCCAACAACGCCTGGTGGTGGTGGTGGTGGTGCGCTCTTCCCGCGTCCGGGTTCATGGACACGTGGAGAGATCCGGTGGACACGCTCTGAGTAGAGTGTTGCGCGTGTTTTAGAGTAGAGAAGAGTGAAAATCTGGAGAGCGCGTTTTTCCTGTGCGCTGCCGCCAAATAGTCTTGTCGAAAAGTGTAGAGAGAACCGGAGTCCTCCCCCCATATGTGTCCAGGAGGAGTCTGGAAGTTCGGTGCCGGGGATGGAGACCGGTAATAATAAACAGAGCCCGGGGATGAGAACAGCTCCTCCGGCTGGTAGCGCGGACATCCGTGCGCATCCTCCACTTTGACGCACGGCAACTCGCCTTGGAAGAGACACGGCGGCTTCGTGTCGTACCCGGAGCCGTAAGAGTCCGGCGACAAGGGGCCAAAACTCGAACCCGAAGTCCCGCTTGAGATCTCGCTGTTAGTAAGATCCATGCTGAACTTGACAAACTCTGGAGTGAGGAAGTCGCAGCCGCGCTCTGCTCCGCAGCTCTGAGACGCAGGGCTTGCGCCTTGCGGATAGGAGCCGCACTGGGTTTGGACGCACGGCATGATCCAACTGCGGGAAAATAAAAATACATTTTACAATTACGCACCAGTTTTGCGCACTTTTCTGATAGAAGGATGCACATAAGACGCCGTTACCTTGATTGTGTTCACTGAATTATACCTTTAGACGTCAATCCAGATCAGGAGGACGGTGATAAGGAACCCCATTTCTGAAGAAAGAGAGAGAGAGAGGGGGAGAGAAGGGAGGAAGTGACTGCTCACTTCACCCACCTCTTGGCTTTGCGGACTGGCTGCCAGTGACACCGACAATGTGCTTTTGTTTACGCGCAGGGTGCGCTTGCTCTTTTGTGGCAACCCCCCCATTACGCACAAGGCGCAGAGGGTGGTGCTGTCAAATTTAGTTTATATTTCCTTCTGCCATTTACATGCCATTTTTATTTTTTTAATTATTATTATTAATTATTATCGAAATTATTAAAATGTATATGGAATAAAATTTTTAAAATATAATAAAATTATTATAAACACAATAAAAAATTAGTATGTTAAATTATATTATATTTTCTTCTGGCATTTATATAAATTTTTTATGTTATTATTTTATTTTTAGTAATTTTTTATTTTATTTTTATAATATTACGCGCAGTTTCAAAAAAAATCTACATATATTACTTTGAAAAAAAATGTGATTATAAATTTACTTGGACATTTTTTTATTTCTCATATTATACTATATTTCCTTTTGTCATCATACATTATTTCTTAAATATTTTTTATTTTGTTATTTTATTTTTATTTATTTATTTATTTTTTCATAAATTATTATATTGTATATTATATTATATCCATTATTTCTTAAATATTGTTTGTATTTTATTTTTTATATTACGCACAGTTTTTTTAAAACACGTTATTAAAATTTATTTGGTAAAACATTCTACACAAAAAATTATAATAAGCACAATAAAAAGATTATATTATATTACATCCATTATGTCTTAAATATTTTTTAATTTTTAATTTTATATAATTTGTAATAACATTACGAAAACAAAACACGTGATTAAAATTTATTTGGAAAAAAAATCTATTTTTTATATTTTACTTTTATATTTCCTTCTGTCATTTACATCTATTATTTTTTAAATATTTTTTCTTTTTTTATATATATATATATATATATATATATATATATATATATATTACGCGCAGTTTCCAAACAACACGTGATTAAAATTTGTTTGGAAAAAAAAATTCTACACAATAAAATTGTGATAAACACAATAAAATCTTTTTTTAAAAAATGACAGCTGGTTGCAATTATTGCTATTTTATAAAACAAAGGAGAGACTGGAGTTGCGCAATCCTGCCCTCGTCTTACGTCACTAGCTGTTTGCTGCTCTCTCATTGGCTGACAGTGACGTCGCTCTACGTCGCCGTGCTTCCTGGTTGTAGTTGTTAAACACAGGTTTTTTTTTTTTGAAGGGGGGAGATAGCAACCCGATGTCCTAAGACACCGCCCTGCATTGCCAAGAGCGACACAAATCAAGGAAGCCCGTAAGTGGGAACGTCTCTTGTGTCGCTTTGTGTTTTTTGAACATTTTAATATCGCTCTAATGTTACGTTAATGGCGGGTGTTTTCCGGTAGAAACCCAGAACGGGAAGCTAAATGCAACATCTGCTATATTTACCGTTTTGCTAGTAACACTGACTTTCTGTTGTTGTTACGGATATATAAATGAACATTATATATTCATTTAATCTTATAACACCATATAAGGCGTTTTAACAACATTTAAATAGCTTATTCGTGACCGTAAACGCGAGGCTTGTTGTTTTTCCCTCAAACGCCGCACTTAGCTAACATTTTTAATCCATTAGCAAGATGGTGCTATGTAAAAAAGACGTCAAGTAATAGTCTTTTAAAAACGCCATGTGGTGCTGTGTGGTGTAAAGTGTCCAGGAAGCTGACTCATGATGAGTGTATGGGGCTGGTGTAGAGAAAAAAAAGGTGGGGGTAAGGGGTGAGGAGAGAGGAGAGGAGGGGTGATGAGAGGTTAGTATATTACTTTATAAGTTCATTCTTGCTATGGAAAAATGTGACCATGTTGTTCCAGAGCGTTACCGTGGCAACAGTGACTTTTGTGACTTATATATGTATGTACACTCAACAAAAATATAAACGCAACACTTTTGTTTTTGCTCCCATGTTTCATGAGATGGACTTGAAGATCTAAACTTCATTCCAGATACACAATATTACCATTCCTCTCAAACATTGTTCACAAATCTGTCTAAATGTGTGATAGTGAGCACTTCTGCTTTGCTGAGATAATCCATCCCACCTCACAGGTGTGCCACATCAAGATGCTGATCTGACATCATGATTAGTGCACAGGTGTACCTTAAACTGCCCACAATAAAGTGAAAGTGACCAGAGATCCCTAGAAGAGGTGTTCCCACTGGGGGCATGTCCCAGTGGGAGGACACCTCAGGGGGGAAACCCAGGATTGGGTGCGCTGGCCTGGGAACGCCTCAGGATCCCCCCCCCCCCCCCGTGGGGGGCGTCCTTGGGGGCGTCCTTGCTTGGGGGTCCTTGGGGGCATCCTTGCTTAGAAGACTGCTGTCCCCCAAAGTCCCCTCCCTTCCCGGAAAAGCAGTTGAAGATGGATGAATGGATGGATAGAATAGGAGGCCGCAGAGGGGAAGGGGGGTAGGAGCTCACGGTCGCTGCTCGTTGAGTACAGCAACTGCAGAACCATATGTGCTTTCACGTCAGTCTCTGGAAGTTAGCTAGGTGCTTTTGACAAACAAACAAACAAACAAATAAATAAATAAATACATTTGGAAAGTCGCCAGATATAGCGAGAGAGCGTCGACAAATGTCCCGAACTGAACAAAACGCGCGCCCCGAACCCAGAAGACATGTACCGAACGGTTGGATTTATATAAATACACAAGCAAACAAATTATATTTATTATTACATTACATAAATAATGCTTGCAATTTATTTAATTTTATAAAATGTGTAAAAATAATTATATTTGAGACGGTAATGTAATAGGTCATTAGTTAAACCGAACTGGTTAGTGACATTTGAGCCATCTGTAGGGGCGTTTTTATTAAAATGCATTAGAATCTGCTTGGGCTCCCTGGAAACCTTTATTCAAACAAGTATTACAGTAGGAATGCTAATACTCCCCCCCTCCCAAGGGTACTGGAGGCCATGCGCCCTGCCTGCCAGGCAACATTGGTGTCACATTACGCTCATTATGTTTAGACATGGGGGTCATTAGAGTGATAAAATTGGACGTCACATTGGTAGATTCTACTTGTGTTTACTTCCTGTCAGGCTTGCATGCCTCCTTCACATGACCACCTGTCGTGTTGGGGAGTTTTTATAACTGCAGGGTGTCTCTGCTCTGTCTTGACATTACTCCACAGGACTCATGGCGTTAAGGAAGGCTCTGAAACGGACGGCAATCATAGGCGGTGTGGCCGTCGGGGCTGTCGCCGCGGCTTTCGGCTTCTCGCAGCTGATCGAGTACAGGAAGAAGCAGGTACAGTATGTTTGTAAAAGTGTCGGCTTCTAAAGATCCAGTTCTTAAGTGTGCTTTTGCAGGAGAGAAATACTAGATACTAGTAAATACTACTAAATACTATACTTGTCTAGATTTTGGAATGTACTTGTTCCCAAGCTGTAAAAAAATTGCATAAGATTTTTTTTTTTTTTTAAACCCTATGCGCTCAGTCTCTGTGGAGGTGTGGCTGTTTTTTTGTAACTTTTTTTATTTTTGGCCTTTCAAAATAAAGGTCAGGTGTTTGTTTTATTTTTGGCCTTTCAAAATAAAGGTCACATGGTTTTTTGTCTATAAAGGTCAAGTGCTTTTTATTTGTATTTTTTGGCCTTTCAAAATAAAGGTCAAGGGTTTTTTTATTTTTATTTTTTGGCCTTTCAAATAAAGGTCAAGTATTTTTTTTTATTATTATTTTTGGCCTTCAAAATAAAGGTCAAGTACCTGTGTATTTTCAGGTGCTATGCTAATACATGGATTTTTACAATAAAACTGCTTGTTAGCTTAGCATATACCGTATTTTCCGGACTGTATGTCACACCAGCCAAAAAAAGGGACACAAGCTCCTCCCGAAAGCCTACTTTGAGACCTTTAGGGTGTCAGTTTTTGGGGTCACAGGTTACAGATTTTGGATTTCCTGTACTTCAGGTTCCTGAAATAAATATAGTGAAAAAATTGATTAGCTTCACCACACAGAAATTCCTCTAAACTATCCTATAAACGAGTCAAAGGCTGACTACTGTGCACTCGTATAAGCTGTCTGGATATTAGCGACCTATCGGCCAGTCAGAAAATAGAATTCCTTGTTGCCTGTGTAACTCCTTCAACCCTAAAAGAAGAGAGAGGGTTGAGGATCCAATGTCTAGGACACTCTGGATCTGTTACAGGCTTCTAAAATTTACTAGGTCTTTGAGGAGATTGGTGGTAGCAGATTCTCTGAGAACGATAAGACCTCCAGCCCACATACACAGACGTACAACACTGTAGTTATGAAATGGATAAAAATTATTATTGAAGATACATATATTTAAAACACAATAAATAATAATAAAGAATCAAGAAACAATAAATTGAATTGATTTAAAAGTACAATGTAACAATGTAAGTAAAATAACAAGAATAAAAAAAAAGATGTCAGATGTCTGGCCTTTCCGTCTGTCCTGCTTCTTCTTGCTCTTAAAAAAAACTGTCCTTGACGGTTAAGTTAAATCACTGAGATCTCAGGAGGAAAAAAAAAGTAAAAAAAAAAATAAAAAAATAAAAAAATATATCCAGTTGTCTGTCCTACCGCCCTCCTGGAAAGCACCTTGCTCCTCCACCAGCATCCAGACGAAATAGCACCGGACACAGGGGATCCAACTCAGAATCCCAGCAGAATCGATGCCAAAAAAAAAAAACCAGTCTGCACACAAGTGTGCAGACAATTAGCATACCGTTAAAAACATTTTCTATACACTGTATCTCAACAACGAAATATGTAAGCCAACTGCCAACTTCCCATGCAAAAAAATATCAACGTATCCAGAACAGCTAGCTTCCGTTCGAAAACCGTTGGTTACCTACTATTACATCACTGCCAATTCCTAGTAGGCTAGCAAACAAATCATACAGTAACAACATAAACACATTTCAAACAAAACCCATTTGCCACAGACAATATCCCGACTGGTTTTTTTTTATATATATATATACATCTATATGTATAAACTCATGAAACAAACTTGCGTCATGTAATCGCTAACAGAACAGCTGACTCACCAGGATATCCAAGGTAACAAGGTCCCTCAGCCGTTCCACACACAGCAAACTGGCGTGCTCCCCACAAACTCACTGACACAAAGGCCACAACTATCTCTCTCACTGTAGTGTTCATGGAATACCTACTCCAGCAGCGTATCACTTGTTACTGTTAAAACTTTCTGAGGATAGTTTTTTTTCTCGAGCTGCACATCCACTGTTCAGCCACCTCTCCGGGAGCTCGCCCGTGCTGTGTTCAAGCGACGCTCGGAATCCTGTGTATGCAGCAACGCCGAGCCACCGGTCAGGAAGCTCGCCAGTGCTGCGTTCATGGCACACTCGAACAAATGTATATAGGCCAATGTAACAAATAAATAAATAAATAAATAAATCTGTAAATAGTACAAACAACCTGGGTTACAATCTCCCCCTCTAGACTGCATGTGTCTCTGCATGCATATCAGACTCAACAGATACAGGAATTAGTGAAATCGTAACTCTTAAGGTTTGTAAGAATGATTTGATAGCTCAATCAATAAAGGGCTCTCCTAACTTATTATAAGCTAGCTTGCAAGGTTGGCGTCTCTCCCTGATAGAGCGCCTTACGCCCATAGGTTCGACCTCTGATCTTTCACTAGCAGTATTTTCCACTACAGACTCTTTCTTGGCATCACTCATGTTGTCTCTACTGTGTGTTTGTGTCATGTCAGGCTCTGGAATTTCAATAATAACATAATCTGGGGGACTACAGTGGGAACTGGAGTTTGTGACTGCACAGCTATTCTCCGGGACACTAGGAAATTCTGAATTGGATGTGTGACTTGGGTCCTTGGGGTCTGATGTCTGTGATGGTGGTTGAATGTTTTGCATTGAAGGTCTTCTAGTGATGATTTCAGGCACATGACTGACTGGATACAGTTCATCCTCTTCAGCGTAAGAATCCTCCTCCAAGCCATCATCATCTTCTTTCATTCTGTCATTCTTTAGTCTCCTCCTAACTTGCCCATCAGGGATAGAACTACACTCATTGCACTTTTCAACAGGTAGGAATCCGCATGGCAAAAGGAGATCTCTGTGCAATGTGCGCTGCGGTCCCTCCTCGGATTCAGGTTTGACCACATAAACGGGGCCGTCTCCTATACGCCTGACAACAGTGTGGACTCTCTGCTCCCATCTGTCAGCTAATTTGTGCTTCCCTCTGATGTTTACATTCCTCACCAAAACTCTGTCTCCCTCGATGAGCTCTGCTGCCCTCACACCTTTGTCAAATCTGGCTTTGTTTTTCGCTCCCATTTTGTGGGAATGCTTGGCAGCTAGTGAGTAGCTCTCTTGTAAGCGCTGGCGTAGGCCTTTGACATACTCTGAGTGGGTGTGGTGGTCCTCTTTGCCAGGGTGAATTCCTAGAACCAGATCAATTGGCAGTCTAGGCTGTCTCCCAAACATCAGCTCATAAGGTGAGTAGCCCGTGGTGTCATTCTTAGTACAATTATATGCATGGACCAGGGGTTTGACAAAATCACGCCAGTGGTATTTGTCTTTCTCTTCCAGAGTTCCAAGCATATCCAGAATTGTTCGATTGAACCGTTCCACTGGATTTCCACGGGGATGGTAGGGTGTGGTACGGATCTTATCAGCTCCAATCAGTGTGCAGAGTTCTTTAATTGTCTTGGATTCAAAATCTCTGCCCTGATCACTGAGCAGACGACTGGGGAACCCATAATGGACAATGAAGTTCTCCCACAAGGCTTTGGCAACTGTTCTAGCTTTCTGGTCTTTTGTCGGGACTGCCACTGCAAATTTTGTGAAGTGGTCAGTAATAACCAGTACATTTCTGGTGTCCCGATTGTCTGGTTCAAGGGACAGATAATCCATACAGAGAAGCTCAAGAGGGTAAGTAGCAGAAATGTTTTCTAAAGGTGCAGCCCTCTGAGGCATGGCCTTTCTCCTGAAGCAACGCTCACATTTTTTACACTTTTCTTCAATAGATTTAGCCATTCGTGGCCAATAGAAGCGGGCACGGGCAAGACAGAGTGCACGCTCAATTCCAAGGTGACCAACGTCATCATGCACACCCTGAAGTGCTCTCTCTCTGAAGTCTTTAGGTAGTATCAATTGATAGACCAGTTTTCCACGGTCCATCCACCTTCTGTGCAGCACACCATCTTTCAGCTCAAGCTTTTTCCATTCCCTCATCAGAGATGTAACATCAGGATGCTCAAGACTTGTCTCTCTGAAGCTGGGCTTGTGAGCTTTCTCTAAACATCTGATGACATATGCGATAGACGGATCGCCTCGTTGAGCTCTAGACCAGTCGGTGGTGGTCATTGACGGTAAGATATCTTCACCAAATATATCTTCCACTACAGCAGGACTGATGGCAAGGGATTCAGCAATAAGAGTTGGCTCTGAACTTGTGTCGAAGTCACTCTTAAATGTCTCAAGGTGATGGTGACACAAGGCTGAGAAAACTTCACCATTGACTTCATCTCCTGTATCTAACAGCCTCCTTTTCATGTCATCAATTCTCTCCTTCTCCTTTATAAAGGCATCATCCTCATAAGGAGGGGCTTGAGGTCGCCGAGACAACCCATCTGCATCACGATTGGCTTGCCCTGCCCTATACTTGATGGTGAACTGGTAAGTAGAAAGGGCAGACAACCAGCGGTGCCCAGCTGTGTCTAGTTTGGCAGATGTTAGTACATATGTTAGGGGATTGTTGTCGGTCAGAACAGTAAAGCTAGTGCCATAGAGGTAGTCTTTAAATTTCTCACAAACAGCCCATTTCAGTGCTAAAAACTCAAGCTTGTGAGTAGGATAGTTCTTTTCACTTTGGGAAAGACCTCGGCTGGCATAAGCAATGACCCTGAGCTTCCCCTCCTGCTCTTGGTAAAGAGCAGCTCCCAAGCCTTCATGACAAGCATCAGTATGCAGGATGTATGGTTTCTGGGGATCTGCGAAGGCAAGGATGGGCGCAGATGTTAGTTTCTGAATAATGGTTTTGAACGCATCCTCGCACTCTTGCGTCCACTCTTCAGCAAATGGTTTGTCATAATTTAGAGGACGTTTCGACTGGTCTCTTTTATAAGGTTTCCCCCGCTTCCTCGGTGGGTAGTAACCTGCTGTGAGGCTGTTCAGTGGTCTGGCTATCTTTGAATACCCCTCAACAAAGCGTCGATAATACCCAGCAAATCCAAGAAAACGTTTCAACTCCTTCCTGTTAGATGGTCGTGGCCAGTCTCTTAAAGCAGATACTTTTTCAGGATCAGTATGGACTCCATGAGCATCGACAATATGTCCAAGGTACTTAACTGAAGCTTTAAAGAAATGACATTTATCTGGTGATAGCTTTAAACCATAGTCTCTTAGGCGGTTAAGCACTTTCATGAGGCGAACTTCATGTTCTTCCAGCGTGTCCGAAAACACAATCAAGTCATCCAAAAACACAAGTACTTCATTCAGGTGAAGGTCACCGATACACTTCTCCATCAACCGCTGAAAAGTGCTAGGGGCATTTGTGACACCTTGTGGCATGCGATTGAACTCAAAAAAACCTAGTGGGCACACAAAAGCAGTTTTTGGCTTGTCTTCTTCTGCCATCTCAACCTGGTAGTAACCAGATTTGAGATCCATGACTGAGAACCATTTGGCACCATTAAGGGCTGTAAACGTCTCTTCAATGTTGGGAAGAGCATATGCATCTCTGATGGTCCTTGCATTTAATTTCCTGTAGTCAATACACAGTCGAATTGAGCCATCTTTTTTCCGCACTAAGACTATAGGTGAAGCAAAAGGACTCTCTGATTCTTGAATAATGCCTGCATCGAGCAGTTCTTTTAGATGTTGTCTGACTGCCTCTCTGTCGTGTGGGTGAATTGGCCTCGGCCTCTCTTTGAAAGGAGTCTCATCCTGTAGCCGGATGCGGTGTTTGACAGCTGTAGTGTGGCCATATGACAAGTCATTGATTGCAAACACTTCAGGTATGGACCTGAGGTTGGTGAGAACACGCTCTTTCCACTGTTCTGAGATGGGTGAATCAGTGAGGTTGAAATCAAGATTACCACCGTCAAGCATGTCCTTACAAGATTCACGATGATCAAGGGGGCTTATGTGCTGAGCGGCGCAGACTTGAGCAATAATGCTTCTAGGCCGCAGAACGACACTTTGTTCACTCAGGTTACGCAGGACAACAGGAACCTTGTTTCTAGCATTAAAAGGGATGTTTATCACAGCAGCTTCAAGGAACACACCTCCAGGTAGTCGCTGGTTTTCATATGGCTCAAGAACAAATGTGTCATTCTGGTTATTCTTTCTCAGCTTCACATCCCCCATGATGCAGACCCTTTGATTGGCAGGCAAACTGATGGCACCTCTGCCATGTAACCTGACAGGACATGCACAGTTGCGATTGGCACGTGCCCGGGCAATATGCTGGAAGACCATTACAAGTTCCTTGGAGTTGAGGTTGTGAATAAACTCTGGTCCTCCTTGCTCAAGTGCTTGTTCATAAAGCCTGAATAGTACATTAGTCCCAATCAGCAGGGGAATTTTGCTGTTGAAGTGACACTCTGGGACGACTAGCGCTAACACAGCTAGCTCCTCCTCCTTCCCAGTTATTGGTTGAGGGAAAGTGATAAGAGTTTGTATGTAGCCAAGATAAGGAACATGCTGTCCCCCAGCTCCCTCGATTTCAAGGAGGGCATGAATGGGTTGGATGGGAAGGTGGGACAAGTAGTTCTTATGGAAAGATTCTGACACAGTAGTAACCTGTGAACCAGTGTCCAAAATGGATTCACATGTTACATCCTCCAAGGACACTGAAACTGCACAGCGGGGGCCTACAAGCCCTTTTGGTATGAGGTGCCCTGTGTCATAGTCAGTCTTCATTTCATTTATCATCGGTTTCCTTTGTGCTGCAGCTCCCTGTGGATTGGGACTCTGGCTTCCAATGTGTTCAGCTCCTGATTGTCCCGTAGCAGGAGCTGTTACAAGTTTAAAGTAGAGGGTGAAGCAGCCTGACAAGCTTTAAACTTCTCTTGCTTTTCTTTGAGCTGCGCATTTTTTTGTCTAACTAATGCTGGATTTGGTTCGTTTTGGCAATGGACAGCAATGTGGTTGTCTTCACCACACTTGAAGCAGAACCACGCTCTTGGCATTCTTGGAACCATGGGGAACCTTTTAGTGTTGGTGTTATTGATAGCAAGGCAACCTGTCATCCTGGTATCATCATGGTCTCCTGGAAAATGCTGGTTCTGTGCTAGCTTCTCCATTTGTTTCATCAGCTCAGTTATTTTACTTTCAAGTTTGGAAGATTCATCTTGTCTGGATGTTGGGATTGCATCATTAACATAAATGGTGTTCCCTTGCTTGTGGCTCAACTTCTCAACTTGTTTCGTCAGTTCATCTACCTTTTTTGTGAGCTTGGACACATCATTCTGCTCCATTTTGGGTGATGGAGTGAACTCATAATCATATGAAGCTACATCAAAGACAGAATGTGCATATGCAGCGGCTTTTGTAGTCCCTAAGTATTTTTTCATTCTGTCCAGTTTTGCTGAACGGCGATCCTCCTCAGTTCTTAGCAGTAGGAGGAGTTCAGGAAATGTTGGTGGATTATTCTTCCTGTATTCTAGCTGTAGTCCTATAATGAGATTCTGGTCCCAGCAGCCCCTACAGAACTGTCTGAGTAGCTGGTCATTGAAGGTTCCAGCAGGGGCTCCCCCTCTAGAAATTACTCTAGTGAGAAGAGTGTGAAGTTTGGTCAGGTACACTGAGGGTTTCTCTCCATTGTTCTGATTGGAACTTAAAAATGCAGCAAACAGCTCCTCTCCATCCTCAACAACTCCAAATGCAGCATCCATTTGGGTAACATAGGAACTTGGTGGGGAGGAAATCCCAAGGGGTCTGACAACATCAGCAGCAGGGCTCAACAAGCTTTCAAGGATTCTTCTCACCTTTTGGGCGTCATTTAGGGAAGGATCACTGACAAGGAGATCAACTTGCGTGCGCCAAGTGTCATAGTCAACTTCACCATTTGGCTTTGGCACTCGACCGGAGAAGGTGCGTATTCTTGTTTGAGTAGATGGTGAAACGGTTGAGTCACGTATCACATGCTCCACAATCATTCTCTGAATCTGAGGGGGGTTGAAGATACTTTCATTCGTGTGGTCAGTTTCCCCTAAGGTCACAGCAGGAGCACTTGTGGAGTCTATGTGACTGCTCTCTTGTGTGTGTGTCTGTGTGCCATTAATCTGCAAGGGGCTGGTATTATCTTGGCTATTTTGTAACTCATTCTGGAGTATGTCTAAGAAGCCTGCTTTGCCACTACTTCCAACAGCTCTAAGTTCATCCAGATACCTATGAGCTAATTCCTTGCCAATCTCTTCTTGACAGACATCCCTAATGGTTCTTGCTTGCCATACTACTGTAGGATCTTTAGGACTTGGCACAGTACCTAAGGTAAGTGGGTCAATCCTAGAGATGGACTTGTCAGATGTATATTCTATTAGTACTCTGCCTGTTGGCTTTCCTGACTGATCAGGCATCCTAGCTAACTTAGAAATGTTTCCATTTACTCTAAAAACATCAATTATTTCTTCGTCTGTGTATGTGCCTTCAACACCAGTCACATATAAAGAACACTGACCATCAATGTTAAACTGATTGCAAAAATCCATGTCTGCTTCAATGTCTAGTGAATGGATTACTTGGAAAAAAACTTGTGATGTGGGATGGAAGATCAAATAGCTACTAATAACCAATCTCCTGGCTGGCTCGCCACTTATGTAACTCCTTCAACCCTAAAAGAAGAGAGAGGGTTGAGGATCCAATGTCTAGGACACTCTGGATCTGTTACAGGCTTCTAAAATTTACTAGGTCTTTGAGGAGATTGGTGGTAGCAGATTCTCTGAGAACGATAAGACCTCCAGCCCACATACACAGACGTACAACACTGTAGTTATGAAATGGATAAAAATTATTATTGAAGATACATATATTTAAAACACAATAAATAATAATAAAGAATCAAGAAACAATAAATTGAATTGATTTAAAAGTACAATGTAACAATGTAAGTAAAATAACAAGAATAAAAAAAAAGATGTCAGATGTCTGGCCTTTCCGTCTGTCCTGCTTCTTCTTGCTCTTAAAAAAACTGTCCTTGACGGTTAAGTTAAATCACTGAGATCTCAGGAGGAAAAAAAAAGTAAAAAAAAAAATAAAAAAATAAAAAAATATATCCAGTTGTCTGTCCTACCGCCCTCCTGGAAAGCACCTTGCTCCTCCACCAGCATCCAGACGAAATAGCACCGGACACAGGGGATCCAACTCAGAATCCCAGCAGAATCGATGCCAAAAAAAAAAACCAGTCTGCACACAAGTGTGCAGACAATTAGCATACCGTTAAAAACATTTTCTATACACTGTATCTCAACAACGAAATATGTAAGCCAACTGCCAACTTCCCATGCAAAAAATATCAACGTATCCAGAACAGCTAGCTTCCGTTCGAAAACCGTTGGTTACCTACTATTACATCACTGCCAATTCCTAGTAGGCTAGCAAACAAATCATACAGTAACAACATAAACACATTTCAAACAAAACCCATTTGCCACAGACAATATCCCGACTGGTTTTTTTTTTATATATATATATACATCTATATGTATAAACTCATGAAACAAACTTGCGTCATGTAATCGCTAACAGAACAGCTGACTCACCAGGATATCCAAGGTAACAAGGTCCCTCAGCCGTTCCACACACAGCAAACTGGCGTGCTCCCCACAAACTCACTGACACAAAGGCCACAACTATCTCTCTCACTGTAGTGTTCATGGAATACCTACTCCAGCAGCGTATCACTTGTTACTGTTAAAACTTTCTGAGGATAGTTTTTTTTCTCGAGCTGCACATCCACTGTTCAGCCACCTCTCCGGGAGCTCGCCCGTGCTGTGTTCAAGCGACGCTCGGAATCCTGTGTATGCAGCAACGCCGAGCCACCGGTCAGGAAGCTCGCCAGTGCTGCGTTCATGGCACACTCGAACAAATGTATATAGGCCAATGTAACAAATAAATAAATAAATAAATAAATCTGTAGAGGTCGGGAGAGGGACAGAACAGGCTACATCGCACCTGAGTATAAGTAAGTCGCATACCCAGCCAAAAGATGAAAAAAAGTGCACCTTATAGTCTGGAAATTACGGCGGACTGCTGCGTTTTATCATCCTGATTGGTCAGTATTTTTTAAAATTTGAGAGATCTTGTGAGGATTGGCTGAGGATTTGAGTCGTCCAAGCAGCTGCTGTGTGTCCCCTAACTTATTTTAGGCACAACTAACTAACAACATACATACAGACATAGCAGACATTACTTGCCTGCCCCGACCTAATGTGACCTTTTGTTTTTGTGTCCCGATTATGCGATATAACATCATCTCTCACCCACAACCGTCATCCCTTTTTCGAAACAAGCCTGGATTGGTAAGCAAGAAGTCGACACCTGATGAAATATAATAATTATTTTGTAACAATAGTTTGTAATCACGCATGCTACTAATCCCCAGTAAATTGCAAAGCAAGGCTGAAGACACCAAATGACCAATGAGACTCTTCTTCCCCTTTTTCCCAAGACAGCGTCCGATTGGCTATTAGCGCGGGCCCTGTGCTTTCTGACTTAACTTGATTACAGTGGGGGGTGCATGGGGGGGCACCCTTAATTCTGTGGCGCTGTCATCATCATGAAAAATAGACAATGATTATATCATCACAGACAGAAATTTACACAAACGGCGTGCCGACATTTGCAAGTCAAATGACAGCGGGCGGCTTACAAAAGCGGCTTGATGCAATCATTTAGCGTAAAAAAAACAAAACTGAATGAATGTCATTAGAAGACAAAACCTCACATCAGAGTGGGAGCTCTGTGTCTTGTGCCTTGTTTTTTATTGTAATCTGGATGATTTCCTTTAAATTAATGATGTCGCTAATCAAACTAGCGGAATGTGATCATAGGCCGCACACTTCCTGCTTTGCTACTCACACCAAGCATTAGCAACACTTCTACAGGTAAAGTGAGACATTATAAGCACTCTGATTCATAACAAGTCATGTTTTATGCAACTTTTATACTTGTATACTGTTATATTTTTATATTTAATGTATAAAAATGATGCTTATAATGTGTCGCCTCCGAGAAAAGTGTTGCTACTCTCCATTTTAACATACCGATGTGTGTTGAACCTGATTTGTGCGTTGTTCCCAAACATCCAGGCTCGGTTAGCCCACGTCGCAGCGGAGGTGGAGCTGAAGGTCCCCTTCGTAGATGAGCTCCCGTCCCGCCAGGCCCAGCTCTTGGCGCTTCAAACCACGGAGGAGTTTGATGTGCTGGTCGTCGGAGGAGGAGCCACGGGGGCGGGATGTGCCTTAGACGCTGTCACACGCAGTAAGAGTGCAGTTTTGTGAATTATAAAAATAATAATGTTTATTATTATTAAACTTTTATGACACTTTATTCTCAGACCTCAAGACTGCTCTGGTGGAGAGAAACGACTTCTCTTCAGGCACCAGCAGCAGAAGCACAAAGCTCATCCACGGCGGGGTCCGCTACCTCCAAAAGGCTATCATGCAGTTAGACTACGAACAGGTTTCACTCTGTCCTCTTTTCTTGCTCTCTGTGTTGTCTTCATCTCATTCATTCTGTTTTTTTTAACAGTACATGATGGTGAAAGAAGCCCTGCACGAGCGAGCCAACCTCTTGGATGTGGCTCCACACCTGGCTGCGCCTTTACCCATCATGCTTCCCGTTTATACGTAAGTGATCGTTCAAGAGGGGGTGGAGGAGCAGCTGCGTCGGCTTCTCAATGTTCACCGATCGATTTATGTGTTATTTCCAAGATGGTGGCAGTTGCCTTACTACTGGGCGGGGATCAAGATGTACGACTTAGTGGCTGGGATCCAGTGCCTGAAGAGCAGCTACGTCCTGAGCAAATCCAAGGCCTTGGAGCTCTTCCCCATGCTGAAGAAGGACAAACTGGTCGGAGCCATTGTCTACTATGATGGTGAGGCCTTTAAACTACTGTCTGTATGATTCTGTGGAAACAGAAAATAAAATAAAATAAAACAGGAAGCACAACCAAAACAGGGCAAAAGAAAGCTAAACCCAGTAAAATACAAATACGGCAAAATAATTACCATATTACCCAGAAAAGTCGCACCAGCCAAAAAACAAAAAACCCATATACTTTTTCAAGTGCCCTCTAGCGGCTGTCAGTGGGAAAATAACAAACATGATATTATATATTTTGATATAAGTCGCACCTGAGTACAAGGATACAAAGGATGAAAATAAAAGTGCGACTTTAGTCTGGACAATACGGTTAAAATACAAGCGAAAACCAAAGATTTGAATAGAAACAAACCCAAGTAAACAATGGATCATGGCATTTATAAGATTCTAATTCCTCTAATCCTCATTAATATTTTTGTCAAATTAAGAGTCTTTTTGCGTTGGGTATACCAAACCAAAAAAAGGAATTAAATCACAAACACGAGAAAGAGGAGTAAGTTAAACCTGTTACGGAAAGCGAAGTAACTCCGAGCGTGTAGCTCAGTGTAACAGTATCGGGGCTCCATAGATGATGACGTTTTTAATCGTCGTCATGCACACATGCTTAAATGAGTCGTTTTGAAGCCCAAAGTTGGAGGTTCCAAAAAAGTGCAGTTCCACTAATGACCACTTGTGGCTGACTGGCTGAAAAATGCAGTTTCCGTTTTCCGTCCAACAAGCAACTTTTCTGAAACTCACTCCGACAACAACAACAACCTGCTGAACTTGTTATTGCTTTTACAGCATTTCGGCATGTTTCTGTCGTAGTGGTACAGCTCCACTCACAGGCCTGGCATATGTACTACAGTGTTTTGAGCAGGTAGCAATGAGCATCCCTGTCTGGGGAAATGTGCCTGGGCAGCAAGGAGCAATGAGCGTCCTTTTCCATGCCCATCTCTCTCTCTAGGGTAAAAAGTAGAGCCATTAGAGGAGCTAAAGCGACACGATGGAAAGGGAGAGGGACGCTCATTGCTCCCTGCTGCCCAGAGAGGGTGCGTCCTGGCTGGGGCAGCCCCGCTCCCCCTGCGCTCTTGGAGCTCAGTGCTCTATCAAGTAAATGTTAAAGGGTAAAGAGGCTTGAAAGAGATCCCGCTGAGTTGCAACATTATCCTTCACAACAATGTGGCCACCCTAAAATTAGTCCATAATTAGTACCCTAAATATACACCGCCCCCCGCCCTGTCCATCCATCCATCCATCCATCCATCTATAAACATGCAAAAATAGTACTATATAGTATAATAAATAGTGTTGAATAAATGGCATGTAGACACAGTTCAGTCTTCCTCTGATGCCATCTTGCCCCGGAGAGGGGGGGGGGGAATCCACGTCTCCACTGGTGCCGAATGAAAACGTGTTGACAGGCTGGTGGTGGTAGGATCGCCCTCTCATCCCCCGTGGTGGGGGAAAAAAGGTTGGTACGATGGGTGAAAGAGACATACAGCGAGGGTCAAAGGGTTAGGCTTTTCCCCGAGGGGGTGGGGGGGTGGTTTTAATTATTTTATATATATGTATATATATATGAATATATATATCTATATATATATATATATATATATATATATATATATATATATATATATATATGTATGTATATATATATGTGTATATATATGTATATATATATATATATATATATATATATATATATATATATATATATATATATATATATATATATGTGTATATATATATATATATATACATATATATATATACATATATATATATATATATATATATATATATATATATATAAATGAATCTGGATGTTTAGAAAAATGTTAAGACCGGACCACAGGATAAGGGAAATGGGACGAGCATTTTCTCGGTGCAAAAGCACCATATGTTTCACTTCCCCCTCCTCCCCTCACATCTCACTGCACTGAGGGTGGGTGGGTGAGGGGGGCTGGAGGGGGTGAGGGAGGGGGGCGTCATTTCTCCAATTATGCCGTCTGGAACAATCACGCCTGTGACATTTCGAAATCTGACCTTCTCTCCCGGTGGTGTGTAAAGCGCTGGAGAAGCGCCGCAGCCGCAGCCTGGCTGAGCAACCGCTATTCCTGCCGCCGTCTTGCTGCCACCAACAACAGCTCCTTCACTCGCACACATACACACACATATATAGGGCTAATCCTCTTATATTGAATTGGCTGTGCTGGTGTTATTATACGTACATATACCATAGGAAAATGCTACTATTAGCCACTGAAACCCATGTTTACATTCAAATAGTGGGCAGCAGTGGCTCAGTAGTATAGCAGGGTTTTCCAATAACCGGAAGGTTGGTGGTCCTTGGGCAAGGTACTTTACCCGCATAGCCTCCAGTGTACTCCTCCAGTGTACTCCAGTGTATGGCGCTCTTTGCTGGGCTGCCTTAAGGAATTTCCCCATTGTGGGACTAATAAAGGTTTCTTAATTTAATTTAATTTCTTAATACATTAAGAATCACAAGACTAGCTAAAACGCATTAAAAATATATAGAATTATATAGAATGTTTAAATCCAATATGTGAACTGAAGGACCAAAAATGTGCAAACTGAAGCAGATTTAGGGGCAAAAATTATTAAATTATTATAAAATTAAAAAAACAAATCATAGATATTTTGATTTTTTCTTCTCCTCTTACAGGGCAGCACAACGATGCCCGTATGAACCTGGCCATCACCATCTCCGCAGCCCGCTACGGCACCGCCGTCGCAAATTACACCGAGGTGGTCGAACTGCTGAAGACGAGAGACCCACAAACGGGCAAAGAGAAGGTGCGCGGCGCCCGCTGCAGGGACGTCATCACAGGTAAAAAACAAAAGGCCACCTCCACATTCTGCCGTTTATTTGAATCTTTCTAATTTTCCTCCTCACCGTTCGCAGGACATGAATTTGACGTGAAGGCAAAGTGCGTGATCAACGCCACCGGACCCTTCACGGACACGCTGAGGGAGATGGACAACCAGGAAACGGTGAAAATCTGCCAGCCCAGTGCCGGTGTTCACATCGTCATCCCTGGTTACTACAGGTAGCTTGCACATATTTATTCTCATTCCTGTGTTTAAATGCTAAGCTAGCCAAACTATTACCTGAACTGCGCTTACACAATCTACTCTGGTTCAGACACAGCAGAGGAAGCTGCAAGTCGGGAAGGTTTTAAAGTTCAGCTAAGCTTATTGAGTGAAACCCGAGGGAGCGCGAGCCCTTTGAACAGAAATGCCAGCCACCTGATTTTCCTCCTCTTACTCTCATCTTCCTCCTGCTGCTATCTACCCCCTTCCTCGTCTTGTCTCATAGCCCTGACAATATGGGTCTCCTGGATCCGGCCACAAGCGACGGTCGCGTCATCTTCTTCCTCCCCTGGGAGAAGATGACCATCGCCGGAACCACCGACAGCCCCACCGACGTGACGGCCCACCCAATCCCGGGCGAGGACGACATCAACTTCATCCTGAGGGAGGTCCGCAACTATCTCAGTCCTGACGTAGAAGGTACGCAAGGATCATCCGCACACAGACACACACACACACACACACACACACACACACACACATACAGACACACCCCTAACACCTGTGTTATGTCACCTACAGTGCGCAGAGGAGACGTGTTGGCAGCGTGGAGTGGAATCCGCCCCCTGGTGACAGATCCCAACTCCAAAGACACCCAGTCCATCTGCAGGAACCACATCGTCAACGTTAGCGACAGCGGGCTGATCACCATCGCCGGTCAGACGTCCACTTCTTATACTGCCGGTGTGTGTGTGTGTGTGTGTTAACCACAGCTGTCTGTGTGTGTATATATATATATATATATATATATAGGTGGGAAGTGGACAACCTACAGGTCCATGGCTGAGGAGACTCTGGACGCTGCCATCAAAGCTCACAGCCTCTCATCGGAATCCTGCAAGACCGTAGGTCTGCTCCTGGAGGGGGCCAAGGCCTGGACACCTACCCTTTACATCCGACTGGTGCAGGACTACGGCCTGGAGAAAGAGGTCAAACTTCCTGTTTGGTCTTTTAATGTGAACATTTTAAAGTGGACCTGCCAATGCTGTGATGCTCACACACACACACAGCAGCTGAAATTAAAGTTGCTGCTGTAACAAAGCTGACATTTCTCCTACACAAAAGACCGGGCAGACACACACACATTCCAACGCAACGTCCCAATTTATGGCGCATTGACTTACATCAGCTGCAAGCCTGACACTCTGATAATTAGCCCGTTGGTTTTCATTAAACACAGCTGAACATAGTTTCCTGCTCGGAGTGCCTACAGTAAACTTACTCCTCATTAGAGGCAGCAGCTCCGGTGTTCCCTCAAATATTCCTGGAAGGTCACTGTTGATATTTGGACAGCGTTTTGCCCTTTCATGCAATCGGCTAAGTCAACAATCTGAATAGCAAATAACCTCTCGCATTCTGTAATAGATGTGACACCTCATCGACAAAGCAATCATTTAACGACAAAGAGGGGTGGCTGATCTCGTTTGTGTGTCTTCTTTTACTCTGGAATCTGCAGGTCGCTCAACACTTAGCTTCTACGTATGGCGGAAAGGCGTTCGACGTCGCCAAGATGGCTCAGGTCACGGGGCAAAGGTGGCCGATCGTTGGAAAGCGACTTGTATCCGAATTCCCTTACATCGAAGCCGAGGTAAAGCCCACGTGTGTGTGAGGGGGGTGCATCTCAGAGTGGATTCATGTGTGTTTGTGTTGTCCCGCCCCCCACCAGGTGTTGTATGCGATCAAGGAGTATGCCTGCACGGCCATAGACGTCATCGCACGGCGGACGCGCCTGGGCTTCCTGAATGTGCAGGCGGCCGACGAGGCCCTCCCGCGCATCGTTCAGATCATGGGCAAGGAGCTGGACTGGAGTCAGGAGAGGAGGACGGTGCGGCTTGGCTTAATTACAGAATGCTTTTTAACCCCTTTGTGGCCAGACAATGGAAAGGCCACACCCTTTGTCCTTTCAGAGAGGGAGTTGTGTGCAGGACTGATCCCAGCCCTATTGTTAACCTGTTAACCTGTTGGGTCATCAGAGCTTTTAGGCAAATTTGAAGGTAAATTACCCTGAGGACTGTCGTTAAGGTTTATTTTTGTATTTCTGAATTCCAGGCAGAGCTGGAAGCAGCCAAGAAGTTTTTGTACCAAGAGATGGGCTACAGGTCTCGCTCTGAGCAGCTCACCAGGACAACCGAGAACAACCTGGACTACCACGAAGTCGTCAGGTAACTGTTAAACTCCCTAAGTAATCATGGTCCTGTTTGTTGACGCATGTAAAGAGTTAATAAAGACTCGTGTGTCCTGACAAAGGTACAAGAAGCGCTTCCATAAGTTTGACAAAGAGAGCAAAGGCTTCATCACCACTGTGGACGTCCAGCGGGTTTTAGAAGTGAGTTCCTCCTCTTCCTCACTTGTCTTCATTACTTCTTATTGATTCGACACTACTCGTGTGTCTTTGCAGAGCATCAGTGTCCACATTGACGAAAACGCACTCCATGAAATCCTTAACGAGGTGGACCTGAACAAGAACGGACAAGTCGAGATCGATGAATTCCTGCAGGTACGTATGTAGCATGACATTAGTAAGCGTTAATGAGCAGCGCGGTAACATGGAGTCTTTGAAAGGGATGTGTGGAAAGAGTTACGGTATAAAGTGCACCGTATGGCTACTCAAAGCACTTGAAAAGGGTTAAGCGTCCTGCCCGGGGCAGGGACACGCCAGCATCAAAGTTAATTAGTATAGTAATAGTTATTAAAATATAAATAAAATATTAAAGCTGCAAGCAGCGATGATCGGGCCCTCGAACTCTGCGCGACCGCCCCCTCCTCGTCACGCCGTCCCTACGAGCTGCGGCGATTTTGCCAGCGGTGGGAAAAAGCCGGCAGACAGAAGCAGAGATCTCTCAATATATGTAAAAATTGTTAGTGTGCAGTAACCTTCTCTTTACAGTAGGTGGCGCTGTCCACAGATGTCCACACGTGGTCGGGGTCGGGTCTGTATTACATGTTAAAAATTTGAGGATTTTAGGAGCATCCGTGGTTGAGTTATATCAGCTGCAGTACCGTATGTGTCCACTGGGTGGAGCCAAACACCATGACAATAGCGGAGACCTGTCTGTGCATCAAACCTCAAAAAACATTTGCTTTATACGTGAAAATTGTCCAGAAGCAGTTACTTTCGGTTTCCTGTAGGTGGCGCTGTGCAGGTGACTCATGAGCATGCAGAGGTGTTGGGGGATGGACCGTTATGACATGAAAAAAATTGGAGGACGTTAGGACGATGCACGGCGAAGTTATAAGCAGTTGATGTTTCATGGCGAAGGTTCAACAGTTGCCACCGCCACAGGCAGCCTGATACAGGAAACCAAACAGGTGTCTTTGTAGGACTTCAAATCTGTGATCCTCATTTGGCTGTGTAATGACAGGGAAGGATTAAACAGTGAGAGATAAGTGCATGTCAGTGAAGAACATGGCACTTCCTGTCTCCACCACAAGGGACCGCTATAGATCATGATGACATAGAGACGTTCAGGGAGGGGCTCTGACCACGTGCAGAAAGTTTGAAGCCGTTTGGAGCAAGTATGTAGGAGAGAGAGCTGTTTGTTTGTCTTCCTACTCCAAAAAAACCCCTATGGAGAGGGGTGTTTAAAAAATTCAAAGGGGCGCCATTGAGCCAATTTGCCCCACCCACTTACGCAACCCCCATCAGTTGCTAGGACACGCCC
Organism: Parambassis ranga; assembly: GCF_900634625.1. Classification (NCBI taxonomy): domain Eukaryota; kingdom Metazoa; phylum Chordata; class Actinopteri; family Ambassidae; genus Parambassis; species Parambassis ranga. The sequence continues at coordinate 35,999,429 of NC_041023.1, read as the reverse complement.
CCGTGAACGTGTGTATGAATTTTCATGATCATAGAAGGTCGTTAAGGTCATTAAAAACTCAAACATAATCTCACGGCGAAGGATCGACAGTCGCCGCGCTGCCACACAGACACCATTGCACGCAGCTTCACGGCCTTCATAGTGTAGCGTCACCAACTAGTTGGGAAGGTTCTAGAGGTGAAATGAAGTTGATGCTGTCAACTATGTAGGAGCAGTACATGTCGGAGTAAAAAGAGGTCATTTCCTGTTACCAGCAGGGGGCGCCACGAGTAAGTCAGGGTTTCAACATATGGAGGCGTTCAGGGCGGAGCCCTCATCATGCTCATAAAGTTTAAAGACGTTTGGATAAAGTATGCAGGCGTGAGAGCCGTTCAAAGTTACATGGCGAAATCATGAATTGTCGCCAGACTTTGGCGAGCCACAGAGGCCACGCCCTGTAAGTTAGAGAAAAGCTTTTGATAACTTTTGATCAGCAGGTCCTTTAGGTGATCTCCAGCAAATTTCAGATCAATCGGGCGACAGCTCTAGGAGTTCGCTCACATACCAATGGTGTAAATCGCCAAAATCGCCATTTTCCATCCAAGATGGCGGACTTCCTGTTGGGTTAAGGTTATGGTGTCAGGAGACTTTTTGGTGCGTCTGAGTATGATAAACATAAGTACCAATTTTCGTGCAGCTATGTGAAACTATGCCAAAGTGCAGGAGTTTTGAAAATTTCAAGGGGGCGCTGTAGAGCCATTTTGCCCCACCCATTTGCAGCAACCACAAAATATCGCCACCCCTCTAGGAGGAGTTCGCTCACATACCAATGGTGTAAATCGCCAAAATCGCCATTTTCCATCCAAGATGGCGGACTTCCTGTTGGGTTAAGGTCATGGTGTCAAGAGACTTTTTGGTGCGTCTTGGTATGATAAACATGTGTACCGATTTTCGTGCACCTACTCCAAACTAAGCCAAATGCGAGGGGTGTTTTGAAAATTTCAAGGGGGCGCTGTAGAGCCATTTTGCCCCGCCCCTTTGCAGCGACCACAAAATATCAAATTTTTCGCCACCCCTGATGAGTGTGCAAAGTTTCGTGAGTTTTCGTGCATGGCAAAGGGGTGAAAAATGCAGTTAAACAGGCAGGCAAATAATAAGAATAATAATTAAAGCTGCAAGCAGCGATGATTGGGCCCTCGCACTCCGCGCGACCGCCCCCTCCCCGTCACACCGTCCCTTCCCACCCCCGCTCCCCCCACGAGCTGCGCCGATTTTGCCAGCGGTGGGAAGAAGCAGAGATGTGTCAGTGCAACAAATCTCTCAATATATGTAAAAATTGTTAGTGTGCAGTAACCTCCTCTTTACAGTAGGTGGCGCTGTCCACAGATGTCCACACGTGGTCGGGGTCGGGTCTGTATCACATGCAAAAAATTTGAGGATTTTAGGAGCATCCGTGGTGGAGTTATATCAGTTGCAGTACCGTATGTGTCCACTGGGTGGAGCCAGACACCATGAGAATAGTGGAGACCCGTCTGTGCATCAAACCTCAAAAAACATTTGATTCATACATGAAAAATGTCCAGAAGCAGTTACTTCCGGTTTCCTGTAGGTGGCGCTGTGCAGGTGACTCATGAGCATGCAGACGTGTCGGGGGACGGACCGTTAGGACATGAAAAAAATTTGAGGACGCTAGGACGATGCACGGCGAAGTTATAAGCAGTTGATGTTTCATGGCGAATGTTCAACAGTCGCCACCGCCACGGGTAGCATGATACAGGAATCCACACAGGTGTCTCTGTGGGACTTCAAATCTGTGATCCTCATTTGGCTGTGTAATGACAGGGAAGGATTAAACAGAGTGCATGTCAGTGAAGAACATGGCACTTCCTGTCTCCACCACAAGGGAGCGCCATAGATCATGATGACATAGAGACGTTCAGGGAGGGGCTCTGACCACGTGTAGAAAGTTTGAAGCCGTTTGGAGCAAGTATGTAGGAGAGAGAGCTATTCGTGTGTGAATGGCGAAGTGACGCCACAGCGGCCACGCCCTTTAACTTAGAGAAAAGCTTTTGATAACTTTTGATCAGCATGGTCTCTAGGTGACAGCGACCGAATATGAAGTCAATCGGTCGAAATCCCTAGGAGGAGTTCGTCCGCATACCAAAGGTGGAAATCATCATTCGGTCATTAAATACTCAAACGTAATCTCACGGCGAAGGATCGACAGTTGGTGCCCCGCCACACGGATACCATTGCACGCAACTTCACGGCCTTCATAGTGTAGCTTCACCAACTAGTTGGGAAGGTTCTAGAGGTGAAATGAAGTTGATGCTGTCAACTATGTAGGAGCAGTACACGTCAGAGTAAAAAGACTTTACATTAGGCTCTGCCCTAGTGCATTGGCCCACTAATAAACAGCAATTACAATAGGGCCTTCGCACCACTCGGTGCTCGGGCCCTAATAATAAACACAGCAATTACAATAGGGCCTTCGCACCACTCGGTGCTCGGGCCCTAATAATACCAGCAATTACAATAGGGCCTTCGCACCACTCGGTGCTCGGGCCCTAATAATACCAGCAATTACAATTGGGCCTTCGCACCACTCGGTGCTCAGGCCCTAATAAACACAGCAATTACAATAGGGCCTTCGCACCACTCGGTGCTCGGGCCCTAATAATAATAACACTTACAATTACAATAGGGCCTTCGCACCACTCGGTGCTCGGGCCCTAATAACACTTACAATTACAATAGGGCCTTCGCACCACTCGGTGCTCGGGCCCTAATAATAATAAACACAGCAATTACAATTGGGCCTTTGCACCACTCGGTGCTCGGGCCCTAATAAACACAGCAATTACAATAGGGCCTTCGCACCACTCGGTGCTCAGGCCCTAAAAATAAAAAAAATGTGGATTGTACCAAGAATCAGTAGATTTTTACTTTTATTAATTTTAAATAAAAACAATTACTAAAAAAAAATAATAATAAAAATGATAATTAAAATTTTTTTTAATACAAAATAATTGCACTGTGGGAAATCGATCCGGCTAGATCAGGATTCTGTAATGAATGTAATAGGGATGGAAAGAGCCATTTCTCAGCTTTCAGAATCTGTTGAGATTTTTTCAATAGTGCGAACATAACCAGAACTACTGTAGTTTTAAACAGCGCATGTCTGTCAATTTCTGTAGAAAGAAAACAGCTACAGCGACATTAATTCACATCGAGGTGTCTGATGAGAGGGGCCATTAATTGCTAACACCTCTGTCAGTCAGCAGAGCAAACAGGACCACAGACACACAAAAAGCCCTTTGGAATATTTTTTTTCCTTTTTCTAGGTGGCCATTTTTATTGTTAATTCATGAACATCCCCCCCTTAAAACACAAGGTGTGAAATCTAAGGCAGAAGGTTTAAAGAGGATGAAGCTAATTAGGAGAGGAGCATCCGGCTACTGCTAAATTACTTTCTTGCAAGTCCAGAAATGAGTTGTTATGGGATTACACTGCTTGTTTGTGTGCGAAGGAAACAATGCGATGACCATAAAAGTAGGTGGAGCATCTTCCTGCACGGGCTAATTAGCACGGCTACTACTGCAAGATATGGCAAAGTCCTAGCATTTTCCTCTGTCAATCCTGCGTCAACATCAATCACCATTGAGAATCACAAGTAGCCCAGCTCTCCTCCAAGACAAGCTGTCCCTGCTGCATGTTCCAGACTCCATCTGCCGGTGGATCACTGACTTCCTGACAGACAGGAGACAGCATGTGAGGCTGGGGACGAATGTCTCGGAAACAAGGACCATCAGCACCGGTACCCCCCAAGGCTGTGTACTTTCCCCTCTGCTCTTCTCCCTGTACACCAACTGCTGCACCTCCAGCCACCAGACTGTCAAGCTGATTAAGTTTGCTGACGACACCACCCTCATTGGACTCATCTCAGATGGGGATGAGTCTGCCTACAGGATGGAGGTGGACCGTCTGGTGTCCTGGTGTGCTGACAACAACCTGGAGCTGAATGCCCAGAAGACAGTGGAGATGACAGTAGACTTTCGGAAAGTGCCAGCTCCATCACCCCCCCTCACCCTGACAGACACCTCCATCTCCACAGTGGACTCTTTCCGCTTCCTGGGTACCACCATCACCCAGGACCTCAAGTGGGAGCTCACCATCAGCTCCCTCATCAAAAAGGCCCAGCAGAGGATGTACTTCCTGCGGCAGCTGAGGAAACTCAAGGTGCCAGCCAGGATGATGGTTCAGTTCTACACGGCCATCATTGAGTCCATCCTCACCTCCTCCATCACAGTGTGGTACGCTGGGGCCACTGCCAGGGACAGGCACAGACTGCAGCGTGTTGTGCGCTCTGCTGAGAAGGTGATCGGCTGCAGCCTGCCATCTATCGAGGACCTGTACGTCTCCAGGACTCTGAGGCGTGCAGGTCGGATCACAGCTGACCCTTCTCACCCTGGACACGGACTCTTTGAGCCACTCCCCTCAGGGAGGAGGTTACGGTCCATTCGGACCAGAACCTCACGCCACAAGAACAGCTTCTTCCCCTCTGCTGTTGGACTGTTAAACTGTAATTAATGCACTGCTCTGCACTGTCTTCAGAAGGTCACTTTAGTATAGTCACTGCACAATGACGACTATTTGCACTGTTTACTCCATCTTGCACTACTTGCACACGAGTACCACCTCACCAACCCATGTGGTACCTGTTACATTATTACATTATTACACTGTTCCATTCGATCATATAAGGGTCTATGTTTACCATTTCATCTGCACAGTATTTTATGTTCTGTTCATTGTATGTCTGTTACGCCATGTCTGTCATGTAAATTTAGCCTTACTTTAGTTTATTAACTTAATTTTATCTTACTTTTTATCTTATTGCATGTTAATTGTTATATGTTCTTTGTATGCACCAATCACTAAGGCAAATTCCTAGTAATGTGAACCCCCTTCACTTACATGGCAATAAACATGATTCTGATTCTGATCTGATTCTGATTCTTAGCGTCTTTGACAACAACAAAAATATGGTTAGCATGTTACAAACATCAGGAGATCTGCAACAGACATCAACGTTGATTGATGGACGACCTTTAATTTTTTACAGGAATTAAATTCTTACAGCTGGTGGGGGGGGGGGGGGGGGGGGGGGGGTGAATTAGGCACAAACGAAAGACTCAAGACCCTGTGCACTGTGGGAAATTGATCCGGCTAGATCAGGATTCGGGCCGTATCTGGATCATTTGTTTCTGAGTGTGAAAAACGTGAATCCAGATATATCCGGATTGATCGGAGGTGGATCTAGCCGGATTGGCTTCAAACCGGCTGAGGTCTGAACGCAAATGCGGCTAACCAGAATCCCAGCTAGCGGCGTTGTACTTCCTGGTTCACAGCGACATTATCCGGGTCGCATGCAAAAGCCGTCTGTAAACAACCATCGAACTACGACAGCTTTGTCCCGAGTTTGAGGTGTCCTACCATGAGGTGCCACCTAGCGATTTGGAGGACAACAAACAAGCCGGGTTAAGCCGGATTGAGTTTAAAAGTTATCCGGATCCAATCCCACTCTATCTGGATTGACTTTCTTCCAGTGTGAACGGGGCCTAACTGTTGGTAGAAGCCTGTAGCGAACAAAACGGCATCATCGGCGTACAGGTAGTGTGAAAGAACGTTACTGTTAGCGCAATTAGCATCCCGATTTCCCAAACTACGGGGCAGGTCGAGGGTCATAATTAAGAGTGTGCTCACTCGGTGTGTGTGTGTGTTTGTACCGACTCTCTCTCTCTCTTGTCTGCTCTCTATTAAGCTGATGAGCGCCGTGAAGAAGGGACAAGTGTCGAGCAGCCGCCTGGCCATCCTGATGAAAACGGCAGAAGAGACCCTGGATATGAGGGGGCCAGTGACGGTGGACCGCAGCGGGGGCGGAGTCTGAAAATGAAAAATAAAGTAAAGGGTATTTCCAAAGACAATGTTGCAATCAAGCATACAGCAGGATGAATTTAGCCAAATCAAGCAGCAGCACATTCCTCTGGGTGAAATGGTATCTGATGATTGTTTGTCATTAAGTTAATGGGAAGATGTGTGTTTCTGTACCGGTGCCTCTGACAATATTTTATACGAAACCTTTAATTATGGCTCCTTTCAGCACTGATTGTTGTGTAAATACTTCAGCTTTTTTGATGCTTTATTTTATAACACATTTCCTGGAAAAAAAATAATAATTTGGTACCAATTATTATGAAAACATGAGCTGTCCATTTCCTGGAAATGATCACACGTTACTGTAAGAGCTGCATGTTTTATGATTTAGACACAAAAACACTGCTTTAATGCAGTTCTCTACACAACCATAGAGGGCACATGTGATGAACGCATTGATTCTCATCAAGTCTCATCATCATTTTTAAAGTCAACATTCCATTTTTATTCAAATCGAGCAACCTTTTTTTAGCATTAGCTTATGCTAATGCTAGCTTAGCCTTATACTTAAGTGTCTATACTCTTGCTAATATTACAGTGCCAGTTTTCTTATATATCCTGACTGTGTAAGCAGATATTAGCAACAATATAGCATTAGCATGACATTAGCTATTGTTAGCTTCTTCTGGTTCTGCTCATGGCACAAAAATGACTTCCGATGGCCCGTTTTTTTTTTTATTTGCATTAGCCTTGACTTAGCTTGACGTCTGTTCCCGTGACATTTATTGACTCTTAAGTTATGTTGTTTGAAAATTTTCTACAGTTAGCTTGTTAGCCTGTAAGCTAGTCTTTATGATTAGCATGTAACCCCTGCTGCATTCACATCAACATGAGAAAAGCTGCTTATAATTTCTTTTAGGGATCAAAACATGCAAAGCTAAGCTGGTTGTAGCTACAATTTAGCATGTCATGTGTTTACCAAGCACCCCCTCCATACTTATATACAATTTATGGTCTTAAACAAAGGTAAATTGAGGGATTGTTTTTACATTATTAGCATCAAATTATTAGCTTTTTTTTCCAGGAAATTCCCTGTTAGCAACTAGTGTCTGTCGCTTCCGACAAGCACAAGCCAGAGAAGAACTCTGAAAGCACTCCAATAAGTCCCCACACAGAGATTTAATATAAATATATTTAAGAAATAGGATGTTAAAGGACTATTTTATGAAAACAAAAATGCTGTATTAACACACAGTGAGCCTGGTTATGGCTTGTACATGCTAGCTGATGTGTTGCCTTCATGTGCCTACGACACTGTTCAGAACATAAAGATATGTATGAAGATGCGTCAGCTGCAGTGGCCTGTTGAGGGGAACGCAGCGCCATCTTGGAGGAGCTTATTATAGTATTTATTTTATACACTGAGAATGACCCTATTGCCTTCATCTTTCCATTTTACACTCACAGCAGTAAACATTCCATGCTTTGTGAATCAGTGTGGTCACATGGGGACTACAATATCTCCACATTGAGGGATCCAAATGGTCGTCGGGGGGGGGGGGGGGGGGGGGGGGGGGGGGGGGGGTGCAGCGAGACTTTTAAATCCCTCATGTTTGATTGTGTCCTTCGGATGAAATTACAGCTTTATCCGGGGCTCAAAGAGAATCATGTTCCCACCTCGCTCTTTTTCTTCTCTCCTGCCACCGACACTGTAAGAAAAACAAGAAACTTAAAGCAATTATCTAATTAAATGTATCTTGTTGCTACCGGAGCTTTGTGCACTTTTTTTTTTTTTTGGGGTGTGTGTGTTTGTGGACATAACAGCACAGAGACGAGATGGAAAATGAAGAAGAAGAAGCTTATTTTACAACAACAGCTGCTTCTGTTGTTTCTCACTGGAAAAAAAAACATGTTATTATATTTTTAATTAAGCAGAAAAGAGTTGTTTGTGTAACATATATAATTGCCATGTCATTAAAAAATATTTTACACTGCTCAATCGTCTCAGTTGTATCTTTGTTTGAAAAAATTAATGAAAAAAAATACTGACCTGGAGGGGGGGGGGGTAATATTCTGAGATTAAAGTCACAAATTTTAATGAAAAAAATAATAAATTTAATAGAAAATTTTTCTTTGTAAATCTGCTCAATTGTCTCGGTTTTATCTTTGTTTAGCAACGATAGAGGAGCCAGAATGGTGCCTTGGGGAACTCCAGACTTAATTTTTTTTTTCCTCTCAGATTTATAGTCATCAAAACAGTGACGCCTGATGTCCAATATAGTAGACAGAGGAAGTAGGCGGTTTTGGCTGATCGTCGGCCATGTTGTTTTGGGAGGAAAGAAAATGCAATGGTTTTCCACTAGGTGTCAGCGTATAGGATGATGCAATAGCGTCCACTGTAGTAGCTGGTGTGCAGCTGGTGGGCTTTTGAATAGCTGCTGGTCACTGTAGTGACCTCTATGTATGAAAAGGTTCATGTTCACAATTTTGCAGGGACCGTTGACCACTAGATGGTGACAGATTTTTTTTTAAAATAAATTGTAGCATCTTTTATTTTGGAGGAAAGGGTAAAAACACATTTTATGACTACATATTACACAGCAAAACATTTTTTTAGCATCCTCTGCTAGCTAAAGCTAGCATCAGTTACTTCCACTGAATCAGATCAATGAATCACAACATGGATCTTTGAAAGCTAACAGAAGATTGTTGTTTAGCTTAGCTTAGCATAAAGCCACAGCTAGCCGAGCTCTGCCTAAAGCTTCGTTGTTGTTGCTACACTTAGATATGGAGGCTAGCAGTGAAGATTCTTATATATAAATATAACCTCTTAGCATGTGGCTATTTTTAAAGGTAAAGCTAAAGGTGTAGTCATTTCAGAAGCTAAGTGTTGCTTTTCAGTCCTGTAACCGTACATCATGCGCCTCATTCACATTGGTTCCCACAAGTATAGGAGTACATCACACACACACACACACACACACACACATATTAACCTTCCACCTGCAAAATGAGTGAAAAGCAGCCTTTTCTCCTTAATGGTCACAGAGCAATTTGAGTGACAGCTTTAAGTCCTGCACTCATATTACAATCTTCATGGGAACCGGACCGGCAAGCAATTAATACTCGGGAATAAATACTGGTACAAATCTGGCTGGCATTATGACCACTAACACTGCTTTCTCTGGAGGATTAGGACGCTGAAATTTCGTTTAATTTCTTTTATTTTTTAAAATATTTTTTCTTATTTCTCTTATTAACCCTTAACGTATTTATATATAAGAAGGTATAGGCAAAAGTCAGGCAAAAAGTCAGGCATTGTTTATTTGCATAATTCAGAAGAAAATGTAAAAAAAGTTATTTTTGAAAAAATTGAAATTAAAGGAAATTAAACATAAATATATACATACATACACACACACACATATATATATGTATATACATACATATATATATGTATGTATCTGGAAAAAGCTGGATTGAAAGACAGCACAGAGGCATTAATCATAGCAGCACAGGAACAGGCCCTGGGATCTACCACACCAGACAGGACCCCAGGTGCAGACTGTGCAAAGATGCCCCTGAGACAATCCAGCACATAACAGCAGGGTGTAAGATGCTAGCAGGCAGGGCGTACATGGAACAGCATAACCAAGTGGCAGGCATTGTATACAGGAACATCTGTGCCAAGTATGGCCTGGAGGTCCCAAGGTCAAGATGGGACACACCTCCAAAGGTGATTGAGAATGACCAAGCTAAGATCCTGTGGGACTTCCAGATACAGACCGACAAAATGGTGATGGCTAACCAACCGGACATAGTAGTAGTGGACAAACAGCAGAGGAAAGCCGTAGTGGTAGATGTAGCAATCCCAAGTGATGGCAACATACGGAAGAAGAAACATGAGAAACTGGAGAAATACCAAAGGCTTAAGGAAGAGCTAGAGAAGATGTGGAAGGTGAAGGTAACAGTGGTCCCTGTGGTAATTGGAACCCTCGGGACTGTGACCCCCAAACTCGGAGAGTGGCTCCAACAGATCCCAGGAACAACTTCAGAACTCTCAGTCCAGAAGAGCGCAGTGCTAGGAACAGCTAAGATGAACCCTCAAACTCCCAGGCCCCGAGATTGATGAAGACACACCACCCAGAAAGGGGTGAGAAGCGAATTTGTATATATATATATACACACACAATAATGTGTTAATAGGATGTAATGATAGGAAAAATATTTTTTTAAAAAAGGAAATTTTAATGCTATATTAATATACATATATTAAAAATATTATATAAATATATTTTTTAAATACTACTTTAATACTACTAAATACAGTGTTTTATTTTATTTATTGAGTCATTAAATCTGATCATAGTCGTTTTCATGTTTGACACTGTCAACATTAAATATAATTTTATGTAATCGTTGCTCATTAATTAGGGCCCGAGCACCGAGTGGTGCGAAGGCCCTATTGTAATTGCTGTGTTTATTATTATTAGGGCCCGAGCACCGAGTGGTGCGAAGGCCCTATTGTAATTGCTGTGTTTATTATTAGGGCCCGAGCACCGAGTGGTGCGAAGGCCCTATTGTAATTGCTGTGTTTATTATTCTTATTATTTGCCTACCTGTTTAATTGCATTTTTCCCCCCTTTGCCATGCACGAAAACTCACGAAACTTTGCACACTCATCAGGGGTGGCGAAAAATTTGATATTTTGTGGTCGCTGCAAAGGGGCGGGGCAAAATGGCTCTACAGCGCCCCCTTGAAATTTTCAAAACACCCCTCGCATTTGGCTTAGTTTGGAGTAGGTGCACGAAAATCGGTACACATGTTTATCATACCAAGACGCACCAAAAAGTCTCTTGACACCATGACCTTAACCAAACAGAAAGTCCGCCATCTTGGATGGAAAATGGCGATTTTGGTGATTTACACCATTGGTATGTGAGCGAACTCCTCCTAGAGCTGTAACCCGATTGACCTGAAATTTGCTGGAGGTCACCTAAAGGACCTGCTGATCAAAAGTTATCAAAAGCTTTTCTCTAACTTAAAGGGCGTGGCCTCTGTGGCTCGCCAAAATCTGGCGACGATTCATGATTTCGCCATGTAACTTTGAACGGCTCTCACGCCTGCATACTTTATCCAAACGTCTTCAAACTTTATGAGCATGACGAGGGCTCCGCCCTGAACACCTCCATATGTTGAAACCCTTACTTACTCGTGGCGCCCCCTGCTGGTAACAGGAAATTTCCTCTTTTTACTCTGACATGTACTGCTCCTACATAGTTGACAGCATCAACTTCATTTCACCTCTAGAACCTTCCCAACTAGTTGGTGAAGCTACACTATGAAGGCCGTGAAGCTGCGTGCAATGGTGTCCGTGTGGCGGCGCGCCGACTGTCGATCCTTCGCCGTGAGATTACGTTTGAGTATTTAATGACCTCAACGACCTTCTATGATCATGAAAATTCATACACACATTCTCGGGGGCATGTACTAGCAACTGATGGGGGTCTCGTAAGTGGGCGGGGCAAAATGGCTCAATGGCGCCCCCTTGAATTTTTAAAATACCCCTCTCCATAGGGGTTTTTTTTGGAGTAGGAAGACAAAAATCGACACACACACAGAACACGTCCAGGCGCACATAAAAGTCTCTTGCACCATTGATCTAGACCACACAGGAAGTCAGCCATTTTGATTTAGGCGGTCAAATTTCAGCGATTTCCACCTTTGGTATGCGGACGAACTCCTCCTTGGGATTTTGACCGATTGACTTCATATTCGGTCGCTGTCACCTAGAGACCATGCTGATCAAAAGTTATCAAAAGCTTTTCTCTAAGTTAAAGGGCGTGGCCGCTGTGGCGTCACTTCGCCATTCATACACGAACAGCTCTCTCTCCTACATACTTGCTCCAAACGGCTTCAAACTTTCTGCACGTGGTCAGAGCCCCTCCCTGAACGTCTCTATGTCATCATGATCTATGGCGCTCCCTTGTGGTGGAGACAGGAAGTGCCATGTTCTTCACTGACATGCACTCTGTTTAATCCTTCCCTGTCATTACACAGCCAAATGAGGATCACAGATTTGACGTCCCACAGAGACACCTGTGTGGTTTTCTGTATCATGCTGCCCGTGGCGGTGGCGACTGTTGAACATTCGCCATGAAACATCAACTGCTTATAACTTCGCCGTGCATCGTCCTAGCGTCCTCAAATTTTTTTTCATGTCCTAACGGTCCGTCCCCCCACACGTCTGCATGCTCATGAGTCACCTGCACAGCGCCACCTACAGGAAACCGGAAGTAACTGCTTCTGGACATTTTTCATGTATGAATCAAATGTTTTTTGAGGTTTGATGCACAGACGGGTCTCCACTATTCTCATGGTGTCTGGCTCCACCCAGTAGACACATACGGTACTGCAACTGATATAACTCCACCACGGATGCTCCTAAAATCCTCAAATTTTTTACATGTGATACAGACCCGACCCTGACCACGTGTGGACATCTGTGGACAGCGCCACCTACTGTAAAGAGGAGGTTACTGCACACTAACAATTTTTACATATATTGAGAGATTTGTTGCACTGACACATCTCTGCTTCTTCCCACCGCTGGCAAAATCGGCGCAGCTCGAGGGGGGAGCGGGGGTGGGAAGGGACGGTGTGACGGGGAGGGGGCGGTCGCGCGGAGTGCGAGGGCCCGATCATCGCTGCTTGCAGCTTTAATTAGGGCCCGAGCACCGAGTGGTGCGAAGGCCCTATTGTAATTGCTGTGTTTATTAGGGCCCGAGCACCGAGTGGTGCGAAGGCCCTATTGTAATTGCTGTGTTTATTATTATTATTATTCTTATTATTTGCCTGCCTGTTTAACTGCATTTTCACCCCTTTGCCATGCACGAAAACTCACGAAACTTTGCACACTTATCAGGGGTGGCGAAAAATTTGATATTTTGTGGTCGCTGCAAAGGGGCGGGGCAAAATGGCTCTACAGCGCCCCCTTGAAATTTTCAAAACACCCCTTGCATTTGGCTTAGTTTGGAGTAGGTGCACGGAAATTGGTACACATGTTTATCATACCAAGACGCACCAAAAAGTCTCTTGACACCATGACCTTAACCCAACAGGAAGTCCGCCATCTTGGATGGAAAATGGCGATTTTGGCGATTTACACCATTGGTATGTGAGCGAACTCCTCCTAGAGCTGTAGCCCGATTGACCTGAAATTTGCTGGAGGTCACCTAAAGGACCTGCTGATCAAAAGTTATCAAAAGCTTTTCTCTAACTTAAAGGGCGTGGCCTCTGTGGCTCGCCAAAGTCTGGCGACGATTCATGATTTCGCCATGTAACTTTGAACGGCTCTCACGCCTGCATACTTTATCCAAACGTCTTCAAACTTTATGAGCATGACGAGGGCTCCGCCCTGAACACCTCCATATGTTGAAACCCTTACTTACTCGTGGCGCCCACTGTTGGTAACAGGAAATGGCCTCTTTTTACTCTGACATGTACTGCTCCTACATAGTTGACAGCATCAATTTCATTTCACCTCTAGAACCTTCCCAACTAGTTGGTGAAGCTACACTATGAAGGCCGTGAAGCTGCGTGCAATGGTGTCCGTGTGGCGGGGCGCCAACTGTCAATCCTTCGCCGTGAGATTACGTTTGAGTATTTAATGACCTTAACGACCTTCTATGATCATGAAAATTCATACACACATTCTCGGGGGCATGTACTAGCAACTGATGGGGGTCTCGTAAGTGGGCGGGGCAAAATGGCTCAATGGCGCCCCCTTGAATTTTTAAAATACTCCTCTCCATAGGGGTTTTTTTGGAGTAGGAAGACAAAAATCGACACACACACAGAACACGTCCAGGCGCACATAAAAGTCTCTTGCACCATTGATCTAGACCAGCGGTCCCCAACCTTTTTTGCACCACGGACCGGTATCATGTAAAACAATATTTTTACGGACCGGCACAGAAAAAATATATAAAATAAAAACAAAGTGCATACAATGACAACTTACTCTTATGCTTAATTAGTGGGAGCCTTTGAGCTTTCTCAGCAATGAGGCGGTCCCATCTGGGGATAATGGGAGACAATGACACCCGAAGCGTGTTTCTTATGTCCAGTCCACTCCGTCATTTTGTTTTGGCCGTCATTTATTGCTTCTGTCCTTCTTGTTCACGTTTTCTTCTTTCAAAAAACTCCATGGCTTGTCTTTTAATGCAGGGTGCTTGGTCTTAAGTGCCAAAGCAGTTTTGAAGGCTTCGCCACATATCACTCAGAGCGGACTTGGTGTGTGAGAATCACCTGTTGTAATAAATCTGTATTTTAAATAGGACTCCTGATATAGTCTTTTAAATGCAGGTTTCTTTTTCTTTGAAGGGGTAGGCTCCTCTTCTTCTGTCCCCTCGTTAGGTGTTTCCCCTTTCCGAAGAAGCTCTCCAAAGACGTTTGTTTTTTATTCATGTTTGCTGCTTTTAGGCTTAATTTTGGGGCCGTATCCCGTGACCGAGGCCAGCGTCTGCAGGTGCTTAAAGGCACAGGCGGATGAATCTGATCGATTTATAAATGAAACAGCTTTCAGACTCAGATAATGAATAATATATTTTTTTGCTCAGTCGTTCTGTGCGGCCCGGTACCAAATGACCCACGGACCGGTACCGGTCCCCGGCCCGGTGGTTGGGGACCACTGATCTAGACCACACAGGAAGTCAGCCATTTTGATTTAGGCGGTCAAATTTCAGCGATTTCCACCTTTGGTATGCGGACGAACTCCTCCTTGGGATTTTGACTGATTGACTTCATATTCGGTCGCTGTCACCTAGAGACCATGCTGATCAAAAGTTATCAAAAGCTTTTCTCTAAGTTAAAGGGCGTGGCCGCTGTGGCGTCACTTCGCCATTCATACACGAACAGCTCTCTCTCCTACATACTTGCTCCAAACGGCTTCAAACTTTCTGCACGTGGTCAGAGCCCCTCCCTGAACGTCTCTATGTCATCATGATCTATGGCGCTCCCTTGTGGTGGAGACAGGAAGTGCCATGTTCTTCACTGACATGCACTCTGTTTAATCCTTCCCTGTCATTACACAGCCAAATGAGGATCACAGATTTGACGTCCCACAGAGACACCTGTGTGGTTTTCTGTATCATGCTGCCCGTGGCGGTGGCGACTGTTGAACATTCGCCATGAAACATCAACTGCTTATAACTTCGCCGTGCATCGTCCTAGCGTCCTCAAATTTTTTTCATGTCCTAACGGTCCGTCCCCCCACACGTCTGCATGCTCATGAGTCACCTGCACAGCGCCACCTACAGGAAACCGGAAGTAACTGCTTCTGGACATTTTTCATGTATGAATCAAATGTTTTTTGAGGTTTGATGCACAGACGGGTCTCCACTATTCTCATGGTGTCTGGCTCCACCCAGTAGACACATACGGTACTGCAACTGATATAACTCCACCACGGATGCTCCTAAAATCCTCAAATTTTTTACATGTGATACAGACCCGACCCTGACCACGTGTGGACATCTGTGGACAGCGCCACCTACTGTAAAGAGGAGGTTACTGCACACTAACAATTTTTACATATATTGAGAGATTTGTTGCACTGACACATCTCTGCTTCTTCCCACCGCTGGCAAAATCGGCGCAGCTCGAGGGGGGAGCGGGGGTGGGAAGGGACGGTGTGACGGGGAGGGGGCGGTCGCGCGGAGTGCGAGGGCCCGATCATCGCTGCTTGCAGCTTTAATTAGGGCCCGAGCACCGAGTGGTGCGAAGGCCCTATTGTAATTGCTGTGTTTATTAGGGCCCGAGCACCGAGTGGTGCGAAGGCCCTATTGTAATTGCTGTGTTTATTATTATTATTATTCTTATTATTTGCCTGCCTGTTTAACTGCATTTTTCACCCCTTTGCCATGCACGAAAACTCACGAAACTTTGCACACTTATCAGGGGTGGCGAAAAATTTGATATTTTGTGGTCGCTGCAAAGGGGCGGGGCAAAATGGCTCTACAGCGCCCCCTTGAAATTTTCAAAACACCCCTTGCATTTGGCTTAGTTTGGAGTAGGTGCACGGAAATTGGTACACATGTTTATCATACCAAGACGCACCAAAAAGTCTCTTGACACCATGACCTTAACCCAACAGGAAGTCCGCCATCTTGGATGGAAAATGGCGATTTTGGCGATTTACACCATTGGTATGTGAGCGAACTCCTCCTAGAGCTGTAGCCCGATTGACCTGAAATTTGCTGGAGGTCACCTAAAGGACCTGCTGATCAAAAGTTATCAAAAGCTTTTCTCTAACTTAAAGGGCGTGGCCTCTGTGGCTCGCCAAAGTCTGGCGACGATTCATGATTTCGCCATGTAACTTTGAACGGCTCTCACGCCTGCATACTTTATCCAAACGTCTTCAAACTTTATGAGCATGACGAGGGCTCCGCCCTGAACACCTCCATATGTTGAAACCCTTACTTACTCGTGGCGCCCACTGTTGGTAACAGGAAATGGCCTCTTTTTACTCTGACGTGTACTGCTCCTACATAGTTGACAGCATCAATTTCATTTCACTTCTAGAACCTTCCCAACTAGTTGGTGAAGCTACACTATGAAGGCCGTGAAGCTGCGTGCAATGGTGTCCGTGTGGCGGGGCGCCAACTGTCAATCCTTCGCCGTGAGATTACGTTTGAGTATTTAATGACCTTAACGACCTTCTATGATCATGAAAATTCATACACACATTCTCGGGGGCATGTACTAGCAACTGATGGGGGTCTCGTAAGTGGGCGGGGCAAAATGGCTCAATGGCGCCCCCTTGAATTTTTAAAATACTCCTCTCCATAGGGGTTTTTTTTGGAGTAGGAAGACAAAAATCGACACACACACAGAACACGTCCAGGCGCACATAAAAGTCTCTTGCACCATTGATCTAGACCAGCGGTCCCCAACCTTTTTTGCACCACGGACCGGTATCATGTAAAACAATATTTTTACGGACCGGCACAGAAAAAAATATATAAAATAAAAACAAAGTGCATACAATGACAACTTACTCTTATGCTTAATTAGTGGGAGCCTTTGAGCTTTCTCAGCAATGAGGCGGTCCCATCTGGGGATAATGGGAGACAATGACACCCGAAGCGTGTTTCTTATGTCCAGTCCACTCCGTCATTTTGTTTTGGCCGTCATTTATTGCTTCTGTCCTTCTTGTTCACGTTTTCTTCTTTCAAAAAACTCCATGGCTTGTCTTTTAATGCAGGGTGCTTGGTCTTAAGTGCCAAAGCAGTTTTGAAGGCTTCGCCACATATCACTCAGAGCGGACTTGGTGTGTGAGAATCACCTGTTGTAATAAATCTGTATTTTAAATAGGACTCCTGATATAGTCTTTTAAATGCAGGTTTCTTTTTCTTTGAAGGGGTAGGCTCCTCTTCTTCTGTCCCCTCGTTAGGTCTTTCCCCTTTCCGAAGAAGCTCTCCAAAGACGTTTGTTTTTTATTCATGTTTGCTGCTTTTAGGCTTAATTTTGGGGCCGTATCCCGTGACCGAGGCCAGCGTCTGCAGGTGCTTAAAGGCACAGGCGGATGAATCTGATCGATTTATAAATGAAACAGCTTTCAGACTCAGATAATGAATAATATATTTTTTTGCTCAGTCGTTCTGTGCGGCCCGGTACCAAATGACCCACGGACCGGTACCGGTCCCCGGCCCGGTGGTTGGGGACCACTGATCTAGACCACACAGGAAGTCAGCCATTTTGATTTAGGCGGTCAAATTTCAGCGATTTCCACCTTTGGTATGCGGACGAACTCCTCCTAGGGATTTCGACCGATTGACTTCATATTCGGTCGCTGTCACCTAGAGACCATGCTGATCAAAAGTTATCAAAAGCTTTTCTCTAAGTTAAAGGGCGTGGCCGCTGTGGCGTCACTTCGCCATTCATACACGAACAGCTCTCTCTCCTACATACTTGCTCCAAACGGCTTCAAACTTTCTGCACGTGGTCAGAGCCCCTCCCTTAACGTCTCTATGTCATCATGATCTATGGCGCTCCCTTGTGGTGGAGACAGGAAGTGCCATGTTCTTCACTGACATGCACTCTGTTTAATCCTTCCCTGTCATTACACAGCCAAATGAGGATCACAGATTTGAAGTCCCACAGAGACAACTGTGTGGATTCCTGTATCATGCTGCCCGTGGCGGTGGCGACTGTTGAACCTTCGCCATGAAACATCAACTGCTTATAACTTCGCCGTGCATCGTCCTAGCGTCCTCAAATTTTTTTCATGTCCTAACGGTCCGTCCCCCCACACGTCTGCATGCTCATGAGTCACCTGCACAGCGCCACCTACAGGAAACCGGAAGTAACTGCTTCTGGACATTTTTCATGTATGAATCAAATGTTTTTTGAGGTTTGATGCACAGACGGGTCTCCACTATTCTCATGGTGTCTGGCTCCACCCAGTGGACACATACGGTACTGCAACTGATATAACTCCACCACGGATGCTCCTAAAATCCTCAAATTTTTTACATGTGATACAGACCCGACCCCGACCCTGTGTGGACATCTGTGGACAGCGCCTCCTACTGTAAAGAGGAGGTTACTGCACACTAACAATTTTTACATATATTGAGAGATTTGTTGTACTGACACATCTCTGCTTCTGTCTGCCGGCTTTTTCCCACGGCTGGCAAAATCGCCGCAGCTCGTGGGGGGAGCAGAGGAGGGAAGGGACAGCATGACGGGGAGGGGGCGGTCGCGCGGAGTGCGAGGGCCCGATCATCGCTGCTTGCAGCTTTAATTATTATTCTTATTATTTGCCTGCCTGTTTAACTGCATTTTTCACCCCTTTGCCATGCACGAAAACTCACGAAACTTTGCACACTCATCAGGGGTGGCGAAAAATTTGATATTTTGTGGTCGCTGCAAAGGGGCGGGGCAAAATGACTCTACAGCGCCCCCTTGAAATTTTCAAAACACCCCTCGCATTTGGCTTAGTTTGGAGTAGGTGCACGAAAATCGGTACACATGTTTATCATACCAAGACGCACCAAAAAGTCTCTTGACACCATGACCTTAACCCAACAGGAAGTCCGCCATCTTGGATGGAAAATGGCGATTTTGGCGATTTACACCATTGGTATGTGAGCGAACTCCTCCTAGAGCTGTAGCCCGATTGACCTGAAATTTGCTGGAGGTCACCTAAAGGACCTGCTGATCAAAAGTTATCAAAAGCTTTTCTCTAACTTACAGGGCGTGGCCTCTGTGGCTCGCCAAAGTCTGGCGACGATTCATGATTTCGCCATGTAACTTTGAACGGCTCTCATGCCTGCATACTTTATCCAAACGTCTTCAAACTTTATGAGCATGACGAGGGCTCCGCCCTGAACACCTCCATATGTTGAAACCCTTACTTACTCGTGGCGCCCCCTGCTGGTAACAGGAAATGGCCTCTTTTTACTCTGACGTGTACTGCTCCTACATAGTTGACAGCATCAACTTCAT
This sequence comes from Parambassis ranga, assembly GCF_900634625.1. Lineage (NCBI taxonomy): Eukaryota > Metazoa > Chordata > Actinopteri > Ambassidae > Parambassis > Parambassis ranga. The sequence continues at coordinate 35,980,001 of NC_041023.1, read as the reverse complement.
TTCACCTCTAGAACCTTCCCAACTAGTTGGTGAAGCTACACTATGAAGGCCGTGAAGCTGCGTGCAATGGTGTCCGTGTGGCGGGGCGCCAACTGTCGATCCTTCGCCGTGAGATTACGTTTGAGTATTTAATGACCTTAATGACCTTCTATGAGCATGAAAATTCATACACACATTCTCGGGGGCATGTCCTAGCAACTGATGGGGGTCTCGTAAGTGGGCGGGGCAAAATGGCTCAATGGCGCCCACTTGAATTTTTAAAATACCCCTCTCCATAGGGGTTTTTTTTGGAGTAGGAAGACAAAAATCGGCACACACACAGAACACGTCCAGGCGCACATAAAAGTCTCTTGCACCATTGATCTAGACCACACAGGAAGTCAGCCATTTTGATTTAGGCGGTCAAATTTCAGCGATTTCCACCTTTGGTATGCGGACGAACTCCTCCTAGGGATTTCGACCGATTGACTTCATATTCGGTCGCTGTCACCTAGAGACCATGCTGATCAAAAGTTATCAAAAGCTTTTCTCTAAGTTAAAGGGCGTGGCCGCTGTGGCGTCACTTCGCCATTCATACACGAACAGCTCTCTCTCCTACATACTTGCTCCAAACGGCTTCAAACTTTCTGCACGTGGTCAGAGCCCCTCCCTGAACGTCTCTATGTCATCATGATCTATGGCGCCCCCTTGTGGTGGAAACAGGAAGTGCCATGTTCTTCACTGACATGCACTCTGTTAAATCCTTCCCTGTCATTACACAGCCAAATGAGGATCACAGATTTGAAGTCCCACAGAGACAACTGTGTGGATTCCTGTTTCATGCTGTCCGTGGCGGTGGCGACTGTTGAACATTCGCCATGAAACATCAACTGCTTATAACTTCGCCGTGCATCGTCCTAGCGTCCTCAAATTTTTTTCATGTCCTAACGGTCCGTCCCCCCACACGTCTGCATGCTCATGAGTCACCTGCACAGCGCCACCTACAGGAAACCGGAAGTAACTGCTTCTGGACATTTTTCATGTATGAATCAAATGTTTTTTGAGGTTTGATGCACAGACGGGTCTCCACTATTCTCATGGTGTGTGGCTCCACCCAGTGGACACATACGGTACTGCAACTGATATAACTCCACCACGGATGCTCCTAAAATCCTCAAATTTTTTACATGTGGTACAGACCCGACCCCGACCCCGTGTGGACATCTGTGGACAGCGCCACCTACTGTAAAGAGGAGGTTACTGCACACTAACAATTTTTACATATATTGAGAGATTTGTTGCACTGACACATCTCTGCTTCTGTCTGCCGGCTTTTTCCCACCGCTGGCAAAATCGCCGCAGCTCGTGGGGGGAGCAGAGGAGGGAAGGGACGGCGTGACGGGGAGGGGGCGGTCGCACGGAGTGCGAGGGCCCGATCATCGCTGCTTGCAGCTTTAATTATTCTTATTATTTGCCTGCCTGTTTAACTGCATTTTTCACCCCTTTGCTATGCACGAAAACTCACGAAACTTTGCACACTCATCAGGGGTGGCGAAAAATTTGATATTTTGTGGTCGCTGCAAAGGGGCGGGGCAAAATGGCTCTACAGCGCCCCCTTGAAATTTTCAAAACACCCCTCGCATTTGGCTTAGTTTGGAGTAGGTGCACGAAAATCGGTACAGATGTTTATCATACCAAGACGCACCAAAAAGTCTCTTGACACCATGACCTTAACCCAACAGGAAGTCCGCCATCTTGGATGGAAAATGGCAATTTTGGCGATTTACACCATTGGTATGTGAGCGAACTCCTCCTAGAGCTGTTGCCCGATTGACCTGAAATTTGCTGGAGGTCACCTAAAGGACCTGCTGATCAAAAGTTATCAAAAGCTTTTCTCTAACTTACAGGGCGTGGCCTCTGTGGCTCGCCAAAGTCTGGCGACGATTCATGATTTCGCCATGTAACTTCGAACGGCTCTCACGCCTGCATACTTTATCCAAACGTTTTCAAACTTTATGAGCATGACGAGGGCTCCGCCCTGAACACCTCCATATGTTGAAACCCTTACTTACTCGTGGCGCCCCCTGCTGGTAACAGGAAATGGCCTCTTTTTACTCTGACGTGTACTGCTCCTACATAGTTGACAGCATCAACTTCATTTCACCTCTAGAACCTTCCCAACTAGTTGGTGAAGCTACACTATGAAGGCCGTGAAGCTGCGTGCAATGGTGTCCGTGTGGCGGGGCGCCAACTGTCGATCCTTCGCCGTGAGATTACGTTTGAGTATTTAATGACCTTAATGACCTTCTATGAGCATGAAAATTCATACACACATTCTCGGGGGCATGTAATAGCAACTGATGGGGGTCTCGTAAGTGGGTGGGGCAAAATGGCTCAATGGCGCCCCTTTGAATTTTTAAAATACCCCTCTCCATAGGGGTTTTTTTGGAGTAGGAAGACAAAAATTGGCACACACACAGAACACGTCCAGGCGCACATAAAAGTCTCTTGCACCATTGATCTAGACCACACAGGAAGTCAGCCATTTTGATTTAGGCGGTCAAATTTCAGCGATTTCCCCCTTTGGTATGAGGACGAACTCCTCCTAGGGATTTCGACCGATTGACTTCATATTCGGTCGCTGTCACCTAGAGACCATGCTGATCAAAAGTTATCAAAAGCTTTTCTCTAAGTTAAATGGCGTGGCCGCTGTGGCGTCACTTCGCCATTCATACACGAACAGCTCTCTCTCCTACATACTTGCTCCAAACGGCTTCAAACTTTCTGCACGTGGTCAGAGCCCCTCCCTGAACGTCTCTATGTCATCATGATCTATGGCGCTCCCTTGTGGTGGAAACAGGAAGTGCCATGTTCTTCACTGACATGCACTCTGTTTAATCCTTCTCTGTCATTACACAGCGAAATGAGGATCACAGATTTGACGTCCCACAGAGACACCTGTGTGGTTTTCTGTATCATGCTGCCCGTGGCGGTGGCGACTGTTGAACATTCGCCATGAAACATCAACTGCTTATAACTTCGCCGTGCATCGTCCTAGCGTCCTCAAATTTTTTTCATGTCCTAACGGTCCGTCCCCCCACACGTCTGCATGCTCATGAGTCACCTGCACAGCGCCACCTACAGGAAACCGGAAGTAACTGCTTCTGGACATTTTTCATGTATGTATCAAATGTTTTTTGAGGTTTGATGCACAGACGGGTCTCCACTATTCTCATGGTGTCTGGCTCCACCCAGTGGACACATACGGTACTGCAACTGATATAAGTCCACCACGGATGCTCCTAAAATCCTCAAATTGTTTACATGCAATACAGACCTGATCCCGACCATGTGTGGACATCTGTGGACAGCGCCACCTACTGTAAAGAGGAGGTTACTGCACACTAACAATTTTTACATATATTGAGAGATTTGTTGCACTGACACATCTCTGCTTCTGTCTGCCGGCTTTTTCCCACCGCTGGCAAAATAGCCCCGGCTTGTGGGGGGAGCAGGTGAGAGAAGGGACAGCGTGACGGGGAGGGGGCGGTCGCGCGGAGTGCGAGGGCCCGATCATCGCTGCTTGCAGCCTTAATTATTATTCTTATTATTTGCCTGCCTGTTTAACTGCATTTTTCACCCCTTTGCCATGCACGAAAACTCACGAAACTTTGCACACTTGTCAGGGGTGGCGAAAAATTTGATATTTTGTGGTCGCTGCAAAGGGGCGGGGCAAAATGGCTCTACAGCGCCCCCTTGAAATTTTCAAAACACCCCTCGCATTTGGCTTAGTTTGGAGTAGGTGCACGAAAATCGGTACAGATGTTTATCATACCAAGACGCACCAAAAAGTCTCTTGACACCATGACCTTAACCCAACAGGAAGTCCGCCATCTTGGATGGAAAATGGCAATTTTGGCGATTTACACCATTGGTATGTGAGCGAACTCCTCCTAGAGCTGTTGCCCGATTGACCTGAAATTTGCTGGAGGTCACCTAAAGGACCTGCTGATCAAAAGTTATCAAAAGCTTTTCTCTCACTTAAAGGGCGTGGCCTCTGTGGCTCACCAAAGTCTGGCGACAATTCATGATTTCGCCATGTAACTTTGAACGGCTCTCACGCCTGCATACTTTATCCAAACATCTTCAAACTTTATGAGCATGATGAGGGCTCCACCCTGAACGCCACCATATGTTGAAACCCTGACTTACTCGTGGCGCTCCCTGCTGGTAACAGGAAATGACGTCTTTTTACTCTGACGTGTACTGCTCCTACATAGTTGACAGCATCAACTTCATTTCACCTCTAGAACCTTCCCAACTAGTTGGTGAAGCTACACTATGAAGGCCGTGAAGCTGCATGCAATGGTGTCTGTGTGGCGGCGCGCCGACTGTTGATCCTTCGCCGTGAGATTACGTTTGAGTTTTTAATGACCTTAACGACCTTCTATGATCATGAAAATTCATACACACGTTCACAGGGGCGTGTCCTAGCAACTGATAGGGGTTGCATAAGTGGGTGGGGCAAATTGGCTCAATGGCGCCCCCTTGAATTTTTTAAACACCCCTCTCCATAGGGGTTTTTTTGGAGTAGGAAGACAAAAATCGGCACACACACAGAACACGTCCAGACGCTCATAAAAGTCTCTTGCACCATTGATCTAGACCACACAGGAAGTCAGCCATTTTGATTTTGGCGGTCAAATTTCAGCGATTTCCACCTTTGGTATGCGGACGAACTCCTCCTAGGGATTTCGACCGATTGACTTCATATTCGGTCGCTGTCACCTAGAGACCATGCTGATCAAAAGTTATCAAAAGATTTTCTCTAAGTTAAAGGGCGTGGCCGCTGTGGCGTCACTTTGCCATTCATACACGAACAGCTCTCTCTCCTACATAGTTGTTCCAAACGGCTTCAAACTTTCTGCACGTGGTCAGAGCCCCTCCCTGAACGTCTCTATGTCATCATGATCTATGGCGCTCCCTTGTGGTGGAAACAGGAAGTGCCATGTTCTTCACTGACATGCACTCTGTTAAATCCTTCCCTGTCATTACACAGCCAAATGAGGATCACAGATTTGAAGTCCCACAGAGACAACTGTGTGGATTCCTGTATCATGCTGCCCGTGGCGATGGCGACTGTTGAACCTTCGCCATGAAACATCAACTGCTTATAACTTCGCCGTGCATCGTCCTAGCGTCCTCAAATTTTTTTCATGTCCTAACGGTCCGTCCCCCCACACGTCTGCATGCTCATGAGTCACCTGCACAGCGTCACCTACAGGAAACCGGAAGTAACTGCTTCTGGACATTTTTCATGTATGAATCAAATGTTTTTTGAGGTTTGACGCAAAGACGGGTCTCCACTATTCTCATGGTGTCTGGCTCCACCCAGTGGACACATACGGTACTGCAACTGATATAACTCCACCACGGATGCTCCTAAAATCCTCAAATTTTTTACATGTGATACAGACCCGACCCCGACTGGACATCTGTGGACAGCGCCACCTACTGTAAAGAGGAGGTTACTGCACACTAACAATTTTTACATATATTGAGAGATTTGTTGTACTGACACATCTCTGCTTCTGTCTGCCGGCTTTTTCCCACCGCTGGCAAAATAGCCGCAGCTCGTGGGGGGAGCAGAGGAGGGAAGGGACGGCGTGACTGGGAGGGGGCGGTCGCGCGGAGTGCGAGGGCCCGATCATCGCTGCTTGCAGCTTTAATTATTAGGGCCCGAGCACCGAGTGGTGCGAAGGCCCCATTGTAATTGCTGTGTTTATTAGGGCCCGAGCACCGAGTGGTGCGAAGGCCCTATTGTAATTGTTGTGTTTATTATTAGGGCCCGAGCACCGAGTGGTGCGAAGGCCCTATTGTAATTGCTGTGTTTATTATTCTTATTATTTGCCTGCCTGTTTAACTGCATTTTTCACCCCTTTGCCATGCACGAAAACTCACGAAACTTTGCACACTCATCAGGGGTGGCGAAAAATTTGATATTTTGTGGTCGCTGCAAAGGGGCGGGGCAAAATGACTCTACAGCGCCCCCTTGAAATTTTCAAAACACCCCTCGCATTTGGCTTAGTTTGGAGTAGGTGCACGAAAATCGGTACACATGTTTATCATACCAAGACGCACCAAAAAGTCTCTTGACACCATGACCTTAACCCAACAGGAAGTCCGCCATCTTGGATGGAAAATGGCGATTTTGGCGATTTACACCATTGGTATGTGAGCAAACTCCTCCTAGAGCTGTAGCCCGATTGACCTGAAATTTGCTGGAGGTCACCTAAAGGACCTGCTGATCAAAAGTTATCAAAAGCTTTTCTCTAACTTACAGGGCGTGGCCTCTGTGGCTCGCCAAAGTCTGGCGACGATTCATGATTTCGCCATGTAACTTCGAACGGCTCTCACGCCTGCATACTTTATCCAAACGTCTTCAAACTTTATGAGCATGACGAGGGCTCCGCCCTGAACACCTCCATATGTTGAAACCCTTACTTACTCGTGGCGCCCCCTGCTGGTAACAGGAAATGGCCTCTTTTTACTCTGACGTGTACTGCTCCTACATAGTTGACAGCATCAACTTCATTTCACCTCTAGAACCTTCCCAACTAGTTGGTGAAGCTACACTATGAAGGCCGTGAAGCTGCGTGCAATGGTGTCCGTGTGGCGGGGCGCCAACTGTCGATCCTTCGCCGTGAGATTACGTTTGAGTATTTAATGACCTTAATGACCTTCTATGATCATGAAAATTCATACACACATTCTCGGGGGCATGTAATAGCAACTGATGGGGGTCTCGTAAGTGGGTGGGGCAAAATGGCTCAATGGCGCCCCTTTGAATTTTTAAAATACCCCTGTCCATAGGGGTTTTTTTGGAGTAGGAAGACAAAAATCGGCACACACACAGAACACGTCCAGGCGCACATAAAAGTCTCTTGCACCATTGATCTAGACCACACAGGAAGTCAGCCATTTTGATTTAGGCGGTCAAATTTCAGCGATTTCCACCTTTGGTATGAGGACGAACTCCTCCTAGGGATTTCGACCGATTGACTTCATATTCGGTCGCTGTCACCTAGAGACCATGCTGATCAAAAGTTATCAAAAGCTTTTCTCTAAGTTAAATGGCGTGGCCGCTGTGGCGTCACTTCGCCATTCATACACGAACAGCTCTCTCTCCTACATACTTGCTCCAAACGGCTTCAAACTTTCTGCACGTGGTCAGAGCCCCTCCCTGAACGTCTCTATGTCATCATGATCTATGGCGCTCCCTTGTGGTGGAAACAGGAAGTGCCATGTTCTTCACTGACATGCACTCTGTTAAATCCTTCCCTGTCATTACACAGCCAAATGAGGATCACAGATTTGAAGTCCCACAGAGACAACTGTGTGGATTCCTGTATCATGCTGCCCGTGGCGGTGGCGACTGTTGAACCTTCGCCATGAAACATCAACTGCTTATAACTTCGCCGTGCATCGTCCTAGCGTCCTCAAATTTTTTTCATGTCCTAATGGTCCGTCCCCCCACACGTCTGCATGCTCATGAGTCACCTGCACAGCGCCACCTACAGGAAACCGGAAGTAACTGCTTCTGGACATTTTTCATGTATGAATCAAATGTTTTTTGAAGTTTGATGCACAGACGGGTCTCCACTATTCTCATGGTGTCTGGCTCCACCCAGTGGACACATACGGTACTGCAACTGATATAACTCCACCACGGATGCTCCTAAATTCCTCAAATTTTTTACATGTGATACAGACCCGTCCCCGTCCACGTGCGGACATCTGTGGACAGCGCCACCTACTGTAAAGAGGAGGTTACTGCACACTAACAATTTTTACATATATTGAGAGATTTGTTGTACTGACACATCTCGGCTTCTGTCTGCCGGCTTTTTCCCATCGCTGGCAAAATCGCTGCAGCTCGTAGGGGGAGCAGAGGAGGGAAGGGACGGCGTGACGGGGAGGGGGGCGGTCGCGCGGAGTGCGAGGGCCCGATCATCGCTGCTTGCAGCTTTAATTATTCTTATTATTTGCCTGCCTGTTTAACTGCATTTTTCACCCCTTTGCCATGCACGAAAACTAACGAAACTTTGCACACTCATCAGGGGTGGCGAAAAATTTTATATTTTGTGGTCGCTGCAAAGGGGCGGGGCAAAATGGCTCTACAGCGCCCCCTTGAAATTTTCAAAACACCCCTCGCATTTGGCTTAGTTTGGAGTAGGTGCACGAAAATCGGTACACATGTTCATCATACCAAGATGCACCAAAAAGTCTCTTGACACCATGACCTTAACCCAACAGGAAGTCCGCCATCTTGGATGGAAAATGGCGATTTTGGCGATTTACACCATTGGTATGTGAGCGAACTCCTCCTAGAGCTGTAGCCCGATTGACCTGAAATTTGCTGGAGGTCACCTAAAGGACCTGCTGATCAAAAGTTATCAAAAGCTTTTCTCTAACTTACAGGGCGTGGCCTCTGTGGCTCGCCAAAGTCTGGTGACAATTCATGATTTCGCCATGTAACTTTGAACGGCTCTCACGCCTGCATACTTTATCCAAACGTCTTCAAACTTTATGAGCATGATGAGGGCTCCGCCCTGAACGCCTCCATATGTTGAAACCCTGACTTACTCGTGGCGCCCCCTGCTGGTAACAGGAAATTACCTCTTTTTACTCTGACGTGTACTGCTCCTACATAGTTGACAGCATCAACTTCATTTCACCTCTAGAACCTTCCCAACTAGTTGGTGAAGCTACACTATGAAGGCCGTGAAGCTGAAGTCAATGACCACAGGAGAGTTCAGGGGCCGGACTGTAGGTCAGCATGCAGGTCTTGAGACCTGCAAAGAGAAAGAGCGAGAGCAAGGCACAAAACTGTAGGAAGACAGTAAACACAGATTATGAGACGATATTACCAGTATGAGCCAGACTAAGGAGAGTAGAGGAGAGGTCAGAGGGTGAGAGGGAAACTGCTCAGTGGATCATGTTTGTGCCCCCCGACAACGTAGGCCTAGAGCAGCATAGCTGTGCAAAAAGCTCTATGACACCTTTTATACCTGTGGCTGAGGCGACTGTAACTATACCTACCAGCCCTACACACTATGTGTACACACTATACACTAACTATATGCCTTACTAAACACAAAAGTCTAGTCTTAAAGGTGGAGGCAGTGTCTGCCTCTTGGACCCAGATTAGTAACTGGTTCCATAGTAGCGGTGCCTAGTAGCTAAAAGCTTGTCCTCCCATTCTACTTTTATGAATCCTAGGAACTACAAGTAAACCTGCACTCAGAGATCTGACTGTCCTATTAGTACAAGTATGGTACAATCAGGTCCTGCAGATACAATGGAGCCAAGTCCAAGAAGGATCTTGAAGTGTATTCTTGAGTCCACTGGGAGCCAGTGAAGAGACGCTAGAACAGGAGAGATATGATCCCTTTGGCTGCTTCCTGTCAGAACTCTAGCTGCTGCGTTCTGGATCAGCTGCAGGCTGTTGATTGAGTAATGTGGACATCCAGACAATAAAGAGTTGCAGTAGTCCAGTCTTAAAGTGACAAAAGCATGGATGAGCTTTTCAGCATCACTCTGAGGGAGGATGCTCCTGATCTTAGCAATGTTATGCAGGTGAAAGAAAGCGGTCTTGGAGACCTGTTTAATATGAGAGACAAACGACATGATCAAAGATAACTCCGAGGTTCCTCACAGTCATACTGGAGGCCAAAGTAATTCCATCCAGAATGAAAGTATTATTAAAGTAGTTCTGAAATGTTTAGGTCCAAAAACAATGACTTCAGTCTTGTCCGAGTTTAATAGTAAAAAGTTGGAGGTCCTTTAGACATGCCTGTAGTCTGACTAGAGGCTCCGTTTCTTCAGGCTTCATGGATAAATACAGCTGGGTATCATCAGCATAACAATGAAAGTTTATGCCGTGCTTCTGGATGATGTTTCCTAGAGGGAGCATGTAGAGGGTGAACAGGATCGGTCCAAGCACAGAACCCTGTGGAACATCGTGATTAACCCTTGTACATGGGGAGGAAACATCATTAACAGGAACAAAGTGAAATCTGTCAGATAAATATGATTTAAACCAGCGCAGTGCTGTTCCTGTAATCCTGATCTCGTGTTCTAATCTGTGTAGCAGGATGCGATGATCTACTGTGTCGAAGGCAGCACTGAGATCCAGTAGAACGAGTACAGAGACGAGTCCGCGGTCCGATGCCATGAGGAGGTCATTAGTGACTTTAAGCAGTGCCGTTTCTGTGCTGTGATGGGCTCTGAATCCAGACTGGAAAGCATCGAGCAGACTGTTCCTATGCAGGTGGTCATTTAGCTGACTTACAACAGCTCTTTCGAGTATTTTGGAGATAAAGGTGAGGTTGGAGATCGGTCTGTAGTTTCCTAAGACGTCCGGGTCCAGTGAAGGTTTTTTAAGTATCGGAATGATCACAGCAGTTTTAAAAGCCTGCGGTACATATCCTGTTTCCAGAGACAGGTTGATTTGTCCTAATATAGAGTCTCCGATCAGAGGAATAGCATCCTTGAGGAGCCGTGATGGGATCGGATCCAGAAGACAGGTAGTAGGTTTAGATTTGCAGATGCTGGTGATCAGCTCAGGGAGGCCGATGGGCACGAAGCAGTCCAGAGTTAGATCAGGATCCGTTTCCTGAAGTGGCGGTGTATCCTCAGCGGTCACAGAGAGATTGTGGTTGATTTGTCCTCTAATAGTGGTGATTTTATCGGTGAAGAAGCTCATGAAGTCTTCACTACTAAGAGCTGCAGGAATGCGAGGCTCCACAGAGCTGTGGCTCTTTGTCAGCCTGGCTACAGCATTAAAGAGAAAGCGCAGGTTGTTCTTGTTTTCTTCTATTAGTGATGAATAGTAGGCTGTCCTAGCTTTACGAAGGGCCTTCTTATACGTTAGCAAACTGTCTCTCCAGGCCCTCTGGGAGTCATCTGATTTAGAGGACTGTCACTTCCTCTCCATCCTTCGTGTAATCCGTTTCAGTGATCGGATATTTGAGTTGTACCATGGAGCTAGCCTCTTCTGATTTGTAGTTTTTTTCTTCAGTGGAGCAATGCTGTTCAAGACTGAGTGTAATGTGTCTGCAGTGTTGTTGACAAAGCAGTCCATTTCTGCAGGAGTAATATTTAGGTTGGTACCCCCATCAGTACTTACACATGGGACTGTGGGGAGTACCGGTATGATTGCTGTCCTAAACTGCGATACGGCATCTTCAGACAGACATCTGCTGTAGTAGACCTTTTCCCCAGATGCTGATGCTGTTGTCCAAACTGGAAATTACACCTCCATACATTCAATCCCACAATGGAGGAACTTCCTGTTTTATTAATAAAAAATTATATTTTAATTGATGTTAATAACACAAATGACTTTTAATGATAAAACTACAATTTAATTAACCCATTTACAGTGTAAATTCACCACCATTGTTGCCTTGTACATTCAAATATTAGACTTTACCTCCCATTTTTTTTATGTACATGATCAATATTTACACTTAGTTAATGGATGCATTATCATCATAAAATGAGTTCAAATTTGTGATAAATAAAACTCTTAATTGGAGAGGACTGGGCGCACGGTTGTTGCTAAATATTCACAGTTTAGTCTTTGACATCAGAGTGTGGAAAAAGTGAGCAGAGGGCTCAGACTCTGATGATGCTGATGGAGGAGGAGGCTCGGTGCAGCTGAAAGAGGAAGAGGAGAAGGAGCACTTAATGCAATGGAAGCAGAAATCACAAGCTAACTCAGCTATCAGGCTAACTCCCCTATATTTATTTTTATTTTTTTTAAATAATTTTTGTTCATTTATATTTTTATGTAAAATTATTATTATTTATTTTTGTTAGTAACAATGTTTTATTTAAATACATCATCTTTTTTTACAATTATTTTTTATTAGTAACTTTTTTATTTAAAATAGAAAAAAATATCCTTACATTTTCTGGTAGAATGTCGATTTTTTTCATTCATTTTATAAGTAAAATTATTATTTTGTATTTTTAATAGTAACTATTTTTTATTTAAATACATTTTATTTATATTTCTTTTTCTTAGTAATTGTTTTATTTCAAACAAAAAAATATCCTTATAGTTTCTGGTAATTTCATTTTCATTTTTATGTAAAAATATTATTTATTTTTATTAGTAACTATTTTTTTATTTACATATTTTTTATTTATTTTTTAATTCTTATAATTTCTGGTACAATCTAATTATCTAATTTATATTTTTATGTAAAATGATTATTTATTTTAGTTATTTATTTATATTAGTATTTTTTAAATTCTTATAATTTCTGGTACAATCGCGTTTTTTTCATTTGTATTTTTATGTAAAATTATTATAATCTATTTTTGTTAGTAATTATTTTTTCAATTCTCCTTTTTTTAAATCAGGATTTCTATGTATAATATTATTATTTATTTTATTAGTATTTATTATTATTTAGTTTTTTATTAAAAATTAATACAAATATAAATCTCCTGATTTTTGGTACAATCTAAATTATTTGTGTTTTTATGTAAAATTATTATTATTTATTTTTATTAGTAACTATGTTTTGTTTACATTTTTTAATTTTAATTACATTGGTTTTTGTTTTAAGTCACCTTATAGTTTCTGGTATATTTAGAAAGGTTAGGTTATTAGAAAATATTTTTTTCATCAATTTTTTATGTAAAATTATTATTTATTATTTATTTATTAATAAAAATCTCCTAATTATTAGGTACGACCTAAATTATTTTTTAACCCTTATGCACTGATCGGGACATTTTTGTCCTCTGAGAGTAATTTTTCTGTTTACTTTGGCCATAACTTTGTCAATATGTGAGCAAATTGAATCATTTTTGCTCAACAAGCTTAATTTTACATAAATTTGGTTAATATAATTTTAAAATTTTTCATAGGTCAATAATACACTGTGGGCAAATTTTACCCCCTTTCGTGTTGTTCGGGACAAAAACGTCCTCTAACTTTAACGGTTTTAAGATTGTAATAAAGGTTAAAAAAAATCCAGTCCACATTCACCTTTTCTATTAAAAATGACTCATTTTGTGTGTTTTTTTCCAATCTTCAGCACCACCCCTTATGAAATTGGTGATTAAAGGGTTAAAATCCTGGGGGAAAATGATTTTTTTCACTACTTTTAATAAGAACTGAAGTTAATTAAAAGGTCTATGCAAAAAAATATGAAAAAAATATTTGATATATTTTTATAACTGTTAAGGTTAGAGGACGTTTTTGTCCCGAACAACAAGAAAGGGTAGTGTTTGCAAACGTTGCACAAGGGTTAAATTAATTTTAAGCTAAGGTAAGCTAAGCTAGCTTAGCATCAGTGCTAATTTCCTGATCCGCTGCTGCTAGCACAGATGGAGCTACACTGGTGCTCATGTTATGTTATGTTATAGCTGATATTTACTATTCATAGCCAGCAGGAGGCACTGTGGTGCAACTGCTGTTATATATATACATATATATAGCAGCAGCTCTGGTTGCTAGGAGACCAACTGATGCAACTGAGTCAAGAGAGAGAGAGTCACCCTGCTGCTGCGCACGGCTCCGTTGTGGTAGAGGGGCGAGCTGCCGGCGGAGGCGTTGTTGTAGTAGTAGGTGGAAGAGGAGGAGGCCCGGACCAGAGGCCTCTTCGCCTTGTCCTTGGCGCCGTTGGAGTCGTTGTCCTTGATGATGTCATACTGGTGGCAGAAGAGGGCGATGACGGCTGAAGAAGAAAAAGAAAAAAAAGTGAAGGAGACACACCTAGTGTAAAATCACACACACACACACACACACCTGCCCACAGCAGCAGGACCGTTGTAATGATGAGCAGCTCTCCGGTCTGGAGATGAGGCGTCATACCCAGACCTTCCATCGCTGGTTCATCTGAGGACATTAAAACAAATCAATAATCTGAAATTTGTCATTTTTTTTCAAATAAACTTTATTGATAGAGTTTCTTTTTTACGGTGGTCCAAGACTCCGGCTGGATAGTGGTCGCTCCTCTCCAACGTCCTGAAGGGGACGGCGCGGCTGGGCTGGCTGTCGCCGTGCAGGCCGACGGACTGCACCTGAATCCAAAACAAAAGGAGATGCTGGTTAGCTAGTGTTAGCTTAGCAGTAGCTGCTAAGCTACTGCAAATAATGCAAATATTAAGTACTATCGCGAGTATAGTATTGTATGTCATGTGGCTGTGCTGGGCCAATTACAACATAGTCACATGACCGCGTCGAGCCAATTGACAAGCAGTATTAGTCAAACCTCAAACCACTACCGGTAGGTGCAGAGTATGGAAATGTAATAATAATGTCCTGTTACTTTGAATGTTTACATACAACTTGACCAAAACTTTATCAATGCAAATTGATTAAATTTGTTGTTGTCCTATATTAGCACTCTTTATTAGAGTATTGTTTTAATGCCTTTTTATATTAATATAGTTCAATATTACAGAATGTACATATTATATTAATATACATTGACTGCATGCAACAGTTTTGTTAATGTATATTGATTAATATTGTATGTGATCTATTTTGACATTATATATCATGTTTATTGATGTACATTGATGGATGTTATATTGATATCTAATCTAAATTTCTACAGAGCCACAATAGAAAGCATCCTCTGTCTGAGTGCAGCAGTGTGGTATGGGAGCTGCACTGCACAGGACAGGAAGGACTTGGCCCGGGTGGTGAAGACAGCACAGGGGATTGTGGGGAGTCTCTACAACAGCCAGATTCAAAGGAGGGCTAGTCATATAGCTGCAGGACCCACCCAGGACACCAACTGTTTGGACCTCTTCCCTCTGGACAGAGGCACAAGAGCATCAGAACTCACACCAACAGACTGAGACACAGCTTCTTCCTCACCTTCCTTCCATCACCCCACTTTCCCATACACATCCCACCCTCCATAGACTGAGCAATAAATCTGTACACAGACAGACTGTACTTTTGAACATTAATATGCTGCAATATATTCATACTAGTCACTAGTCACACTATTTTATATTTATTTAGATATACTTTACCTTTTTTCATTCCATGTGTCTAGCTGTGTGCTTTAAGCCAAGAGTTTCATTGTGCCTTGCATAATGACAATAAAAGATTTTTGATTCTTGATATTGAATTGGAAAATGTATTTAATGCAGCTAGTAATAATTACTGTTATTTGTGTGCACACTAACTGAAACCCTGGCCCTGTGTCTCATCCAGGGCAGGTTTTGATGGCGAGCTACTGATAAGGCCTAGAGCCTGAACTCAATTAATTCATCTCAACCCAATATGGGAAAAGACTTTTCCACCTCAAGCCTGAGGAGTCCCCTTTCCAATAGGCAGGTAGGCAGCTCCTGTAGCCTACACAAACTTTTGCCCCCCTGCATTACTTCTGCCACGCAGACAATTTCCACACTGCCCCTTTCGGGCCGCTGTGTGGCATATGGACATTGGGAGAGTTTGGGAAGTTGAATGAATAACATTTAAGGCACAATCACATGTGATGTAATGTTAAAATTGATAACTACTTCAAATGGCCATTCGGATTCTTTGTTTAATGTCTATGTTGTTTGTCTGCAAAGTCCATAATATAAGGTACCATCAAAACACAAACCTTCTGTCACTGTTTCTCCCTCCAGTAGACAGTTTCCTAACTTCTGATACTAGCCTGGGATAATAACTAGCATTTGCTACACACTAAAAGTCCATCCTATTTTTCTATTTTAATAAAAATAAGATTGATTAATACAAACAAGATATTACACATTCAGTAGCGTGTATTGCACACAGTGCAGCCTATAGGATGATGAAGCATCTGATGCTGACATGAAATTTTGCTTAGGGCCCCATAAAGGCTTGGGCCGGCCCTGTGTTTGTAAACAACCAGTGAAAGTTGCAAAAAAAACTGCTCCGTTAGCCGCAATGCTAGCACCAATGCTAATTGGGTCCAGCTGTCTTTTATTGTGAAAAGTCTGAAAAACATGAATATGATCACAGTTATACGTGAGCATTTTTCCATCTTCCATCCAAGAGGAGATGCTGGTTAGCTAGCGTTAGCTTAGCAGTAGCTGCTTTGGCAGTGACTAATGAAAAATGAAAGGCTACATGTTTATTTATTTTATTTTATTTATTTTTTTATTTTAGATACTTTAGTAATCCCAGAGGGAAAGGGAAAAATGTTAGAGGTGATGCTAATGCTAACAAACAAAACAAATGCTAGCAGCGCTAAAGCAGGAAACTGCTCTGTTAGCTGCAATTGCTAAACCGGACTGTATGTAGCGTGTTTGTACCTGAACGCTGTAATGCGTGTCCTCATCCAGATCCCACAGCACACACCAGCGGCTGGACGTGTTCACCTCGCGGATGGAGCGCTGCATCAGGCCGTCCTGTCTCTGCAAGACGGGAACACACAAGAAGAAGAAATGAACTCACATGGTCCTAAGTATTCAGAGCCTTTGCTGTGACACTCATATATTGAACTCAGGTTCTTCTGATCCTTGAGATCGTTCTACACCTTCATTTGAGTCCAGCTGTGTTTGATGATACTGATTGGACTTGATTAGGAAAGACACACACCTGTCTGTATGAGACCTTATAGCTCACAATGCATGTTAGAGCAAATGAGGATCATGAGGTCAAACGTCAAACTGACTAAAGAGTGAGAGAGACAGAATTGTGTGTGTGTGGGAGGGGGGGGGGGGTAAGTACAGTAGGGCTTGCCATTTTTTTTGGGGGGGGGGGGGGGGGGGGGGCTTCTCATTGGCTTAGAGAAGATTGAAGCAAGGCGTCTGGACTTGTAGAGTTTTCTAGAAGACGTTTCGCTGCTCATCCAAGCAGCTTCGTCAGTTCTAACTGTTTGGTGGGTAAACATGGTTTATATGTGGTTGCAGACCTATGTGGGTGGGTCTGGGTAAAACTTTAAAAAACTTACAAACAATAGCACTAAATGTTTCCATACTTACCTGTGATGTTCTGGCTGACTGGGCCAGGTGTGTCTAACGACTGGCTAACGACTATGAAACTGCCGGAGGGGGACTGGTTGACAGCCCTTTGTTCTTACTGTGAGTATGTGCAAACTTCCTGGGAATGGATGGAATCACTGCATTGTATGTGGTAGAAAGATGATGTCTGAGGCCACCACCTCTGTTAAGGGAAGGTTTTTCCAGCTTAACATAGATGGCTTCCTTGACTCCTCTTTCATACCACCTTTCCTCCCTGTCTAAAATGTGAACGTTTTTGTCCTCAAAGGAGTGTCCTTTGTCTTGGTGAACAGCTGAGTCTTGTCCTGAGGAGGTGGCTCTCCTGTGCTGAGCCATTCTTCTGTGGAGTGGTTGTTTAGTTTCTCCAATGTACAGATCAGAGCATTCCTCACTGCACTGGACTGCATATATCACATTGCTGTGTTTCTCCCTGGGAATCTTATCCTTCGGTTGAACCAGTCTCTGTCTCAGTGTTGTCATAGGTTTGAAATGGACCGGGATGTCATGGTTGTTGAAGATCCTGCGGAGTTTCTCTGATACTCCTGACACATATGGAATGGAGATGTTCTTTCTCCGCCTGGTGTTGTCCTTCTTCTTGTTGTTGGGGGGTCTTGTTTTTGTGGCTTTGATGAGTGCCCACTTCGGGTAGCCACATGTTTGCAGGGCCTTCCTGATGTGGTGTTGCTCCTTCTTCCCCTCTGAGCTGGTGGGTACAGTTTGTGCTCTGTGCTGCAGGGTCCTGATGACTCCCAGTTTGTGTTCCAGTGGGTGGTGTGAATCAAACAACAGGTACTGGTCCGTGTGTGTGGGTTTCCTGTACACTTCCACATTGAGGCTCCTGTCCTCCTCAATATGTACTGTGCAGTCCAAGAAGGCCAGATTGTTGTCCTTGGTGTCCTCGCGAGTGAACTTGATGTTGTTATCCACTGCGTTGATGTGTTCTGTGAACCGTTCCACTTCGTTGGTCTTGATTTTGACCCAGGTGTCATCCACATATCTAAACCAGTGGGTGGGGGTGGTTCCAGGATAGGAACTCAGGGCTCTTCTCTCCACTTCTTCCATGTAGAGGTTGGCCACAATAGGAGACACAGGTGATCCCATCGCACAGCCGTGCTTCTGTCTGTAAAAGTTCCCATTGTACTGGAAATAAGTGGTGGTCAGGCAGAGGTCCAGTAGGTCACAGATGTGGTCTGGCGTTAGGTTGGTTCTCTCCTTGAGTGTGCTGTCTTGTGTGAGGCAAGTCCTTACCATCTCTGTGGCTTCTGATGTAGGGATGCAGGTGAACAAGGAGGTGACATCAAATGAGACCATGGTGTCATCTGGGTCCATTTGGATCTTCTCCACCTTGTTCACAAAGTCCTGCGAGTTGTGAATGTGATGTGGTGTGTCACCTACCAGTGGTGTCAGGAGTTCAGCCAAGTGCTTAGCCACGTGGTATGTGACTGAGTTTGTGCTGCTGACGATGGGTCTGAGGGGGACTCCTTCCTTGTGTATCTTGGGGAGTCCATACAGGCGTGGAGTGGCTTCCCCAGGATACAGTCGAAAATAGAGCTTGCGGTTGATGATTTGGTCCTTCTCCAGTTTTTGTAGGTAGCTGACTAGTTTCTTCTTGTAGTTTCCGGTGGGGTCCCTCTTCAGTGTCTCATATGTGGCTGTGTCACTGAGGAGTTCTGTCACTTTGGCGTGGTAGTCCTGTGTGTTGAGCACCACTGTGCATCTTCCTTTGTCTGCTGATAAGATGGTGATGTCCCGGTCCTTTTGTAGTGCAATCAGGGCCTTCCTTTCATCACTGGAGATGTTGGATGGCGGTGCTTTAGCAGTGGAGATTGTGGCTGTGACCTTCAAGCAGAGTTGCTCAGCTTCTGTGTCTGTCAGGTTGTTGTTCTTGATGGCTGACTCTGTGGCTGTGATGAGGTCCACCACTGGAATCTGCTCTGGTGAGATGGCAAAGTTGAGTCCTTTGGCCAACACGTCATTTTCCGGCTGGCTCAGTTGTCTGTCTGAAAGGTTCTTTACCCATTTGTCCTGGGTGTCCTGCTGTGGCGGTGAGTGGTCTTCCCTCCTCCATGTGTGAAGGTTAGCTGCATTTTTAACAGAGAAAACAGTTTTCAATTTATGGAATTTGTATTTTTGTCGTTCCTTACCCCTGGTGTGCTGTGCCGTCTGGACTTTTTCGGTGAGTTTGATGACTTCATCCATGACTTCGCTGGGTAGGAGGGTGGCAAGCTGTGATCTTGTCTGCTCCGTGGTGACCATGAGAGTGTCTATGATGAAGTTGATCTGTCTGATCCTTTCATTGAGGAGTTGGTTCTGGGCTTTCTGCAGGATGGTGTCTGCTCTGTGGCCCTTGACAGTGGATCCGAGACGTAGGCTGTTCGGGGTTAACTTTTCCTGTCTGCATCTCAGGCTGAAGCGTAGGTGGTTCCTGTAGTCTGCCAGTTTCCTAGAGGTCTTTTCATGTTCCCTCACCAATCGTAGGGTGTCCTTCCCAAAGTGATTGGCAACATGTTGATGAAGATTCTCAGTCATCCAGGTCATCATACGTAGAGAAGATTGAAGCAAGGCGTCTGGACTTGTAGAGTTTTCTAGAAGACGTTTCGCTGCTCATCCAAGCAGCTTCATCAGTTCTAACTGTTTGGTGGGGAAACATGGTTTATATGTGGTTGCAGACCTATGTGGGTGGGTCTGGGTAAAACTTTAAAAAACTTACAAACAATAGCACTAAATGTTTCCATACTTACCTGTGATGTTCTGGCTGACTGGGCCAGGTGTCCTTTGTCTTTGAGTCAAAGACAAAGGACACTCCTTTGAGGACAACTACGTTCACATTTTAGACAGGGAGGAAAGGTGGTATGAAAGAGGAGTCAAGGAAGCCATCTATGTTAAGCTGGAAAAACCTTCCCTTAACAGCGGTGGTGGCCTCAGACATCATCTTTCTACCACATACAATGCAGTGATTCCATCCATTCCCAGGAAGTTTGCACATACTCACAGTAAGAACAAAGGGCTGTCAACCAGTCCCCCTCCGGCAGTTTCATAGTCGTTAGCCAGTCGTTAGACACACCTGGCCCAGTCAGCCAGAACATCACAGGTAAGTATGGAAACATTTAGTGCTATTATTTGTAAGTTTTTTAAAGTTTTACCCAGACCCACCCACATAGGTCTGCAACCACATATAAACCATGTTTCCCCACCAAACAGTCAGAACTGATGAAGCTGCTTGGATGAGCAGTGAAACGTCTTCTAGAAAACTCTACAAGTCCAGACGCCTTGCTTCAATCTTCTCTACGTATGATGACCTGGATGACTGAGAATCTTCATCAACATCTTCTCATTGGCTCTATTTTTGTGTGTGTGTGTGTGGGGGGGGGGGGGTAAGTATCATTGGCTCTATATTTTTTTGGTGGGGGCTTCTCATTGACTCAATCTTTTTTTTGTGTGGGGGCTTCTCATTGGCTCTATTTTTTTGGAGGGGGGGGGCTTCTCATTGGCTCTATTTTTTTGGAGGGGGGGGGGCTTCTCATGGTTCTATTTTTGTTGTTCTGTTTTGTGTCTCTTCTTACGGAAGGAGACGTTTTCTTAGAAAACACCACAAGCTTGATGAACGCCAGGGCGGTGTTGATAAAATTTAACAAGGCTTGTTTGGCACCTGGAGATGTTCCTCCTGTGAGAGCCAGAGCGAGAGAGAGAGTCACGGCCAAATCATTTCCACTAACGGAGAAGACGCCCACTCAAGACACCGCTGTCTTGATTATTCATCTTGCCAAAAACCGTGGGAGGGGTGGAAACATTTTCACATTATTAGCTATATGCTGAGCTAAATGTATTTCAACATAGCAACATGGCGAATTTGAAGGTAATTAGCTGACAGCTAGCTATATGGTTAGGTAGGCATGCACTATTTGGTGAATGTTTGTATCATTAGATTAGCATAATAGATAGCTAATTTAGAGCTAAACATAATGTTAGGCTGTTTTGCTATTGTAAGCTAAATTGTTTTAATATTGCGATAGGTCAGTCACGCTAACTAATATACGCAGTTAGCTACATTAGCTACTAGCTGGCTTTCTTGCCATGGATTAATGGCAAAAAACATACAAAAAACATTTAGCTATACATATTAGCAACTTATACTAGCATGAACACTTACTACATATTTGAGTAAAAGTAGCTTAAGGTAAAGTATACCTTATGGGGGGGGGGGGGGGGATAAAAAATTTAACAAGTTAAATGTTTATGAGCGACGTTTCCAAAACTAATCCCCTCATGACTCAAAGTGCCTTTGAGCAAAATGCTGACTTCCTCCTGGCCTCATAAATGACTCAGCAGTTTAGAAAGGCCCTGTAGAAAAGCAAACATTTATAATTCATCTCTGAAAAAGCTCAGAGAGAGAAACATTCATTTGCGCACAAATTAGGGAGATGGGGGGGGTCAAGATCAGGTCGAATAAATTGTCGATATTCACACAAACAGGCACACACATACAGTGATGGCGCCAGGTGACTGTACAGTACCTGCTGTGAGATGGCGTATCCGATGACGGTGTCTCCCTGAGGGACGTTCCAGGTCACCATGGCCGAGTGCGCCCTCAGCTGGGTCACCGAGACGTTCACAGGGGCTGCTGGCACGGCTGTTAACATACACACACACACATTTGAATGACTTGTTCAAGGCCGGTCAGAGGATTTTTCTGTCTTCCTGCGGATGTGAACATTGGACAAGTGGTCAAAAGTATGTGGACGAACCGTATATAGATACTTTGTTGATCCCGCCCTCCCCCAAAAAAACACCTACTTTTAGCTGGAGTTGAACCAGCTACCTAATGATGACTGGCGGATACACTCTGCAATCCTCCACTCTACGATCTGAGCTATCGAAAGGGGCCACAGTGGGCCACATGAAAATGGTCACATATTGTATACTATAGTGAACAGGACGCTGTCTTTGAGCAAAAACTCTCTAATATGAATGAAAATATATGAAAATATGAATGCATAATCACACACACAGTGCACTTAAACACACTACAAGTTGTGTTATTACGTTATTAATTATCAGGTAGCACTGTAACCTCTGCTGAGAGTGACAAACAAAAACAAAAAAGGAAAGCTTTTCACTCATGTGAGGAAAAAATGGTAAATAAATAATGAAAGAACAAAGAAATGGGAGCTGAAATATTAATATGAGACAGAAACGAGGACGAATGAATGTCCCTTTGTGATGTAACAGAGTCCAATTTATCCACTGCGTCCTTCTCCTCCTTCTTAAGTCTTTTATTTGTTGTTTTGTGTCTCTTTACTAGGGGTGGAACGGTTCACTAAATCCATGGTTCGGTTCATATCACGGTTCTGAGGTCACGGTTCTGAGGTCACGGTTTTCGGTTCGGTTCAGTTCACATTGTTGAGGATTTTTCTACTTTTAACACTCTGGAAATACCAGATCAGCATAAAATACATAGCCTATTCATCCAACATTCACCATGTTTAAGAATCAGTTCAGTGTTTCCCCTATCATTATATCAGGTCAAGTCTATTTCATTTCTATATAGCACCAGATCATAACAGAAGCCATTCAAGATAACCTTTCCTATAGAACAGGTCTACACCTTTTATTAAACAAACTAAACAGCTTATGTTATTCATCTTATTTGCACAGCAGCATGTCAGTTCTCTCTGCATGGTTGTGCGTTTACAATTCAGTGCTGCTGTCTGCGCACAGAGGCACGATGCGTGTACACACAGACACATGCGCAGACAAACACAGACACACAAAGATACATGCGCAGACAAACACACACACATGTGCACACATATTCCCACCGTCGGACAGAGAAGGACATGCTAGTTGGATAGACTGAACTCTATGACTACGCTAGCTAGCGGTGCTGCTGTCCGTGGTTTTAATTTTTTATTTTTGCCATTGAAATATGCTATTTACATCCCGCTCTGTAAGCATTGACGGGACCTGCAGCAGCTTTGCGCACGATTGGACGCAGAGTGGTGTGGGTCTCTCTGCTCTGCCTGCAGCTGGAACTGCTGCGTGAAGCTACAGAGACTAAAGCCGGGCATACACTGTGCGTTTTTTGGTCCGATTTTGACCCGAATTTGGAGTCGTACGATTTTTTTTGGGCCGGGCCGAATTTCAGCTTTGTCGCACGTCTTTAATCGGGCAGTCTACTGGAGGTCACGAGAGGCGATTACGTTGCACGAACGGTGATCTGCTGATCAGTTGAATTTCAGACATGTTTGATATTTTTGTCGGCCCTCGTGAGAGTATCGCACAGTTTAAGCACAGATACGGCCCGGTCTGTGTTTTTCCCCCACTGCGCATGCAATTGCCGAATACGGTCGATGTCACTGAGCCTACACGAAATTGTTTCAGATGATAACAAACATGGCGGCGCCCACACGGCATTGGACAGAATTGATGGAGGCTATATTTGATCAGCTGAGGCAGCAACACGCAGCACAGATTGTGACTGACTTAGATTTTTCCTTTGAAACAGCAACAGCTGCAGGTTAGACATGTTTAATTTCCGGTTCAATGTGATGACCTGAGCACCTGAATTCGTGTGTAGTGTGCGCCCTGGGGTAGACAGGGATGGGGGGTTGAGAGATGACAGGAATATGATGGAGCAAAGGGATGAAGAAGTAAGAAAAGAGAGAGCAATTATGTCAGGCAGATTTCGAGAGATGGCAATTTTTTTTCCTCCGTCTCTGCCAGGACAGACGGACGGAGGACAAAGTAAGACAGATGTTAGGAAGAGATCAATGTGGAGAAGGAAAGAAAAAAGATGGAGAGAGCAATAGAGAGAGGGTGGAGGAAGACATGTAGATATTAATTAAATGATGAAACCGTAGCTGTTAATGTAGCACACACACTGTTAATGTAGCACACACACACACAGACACACACTGTTCCTACACGCCCTTGTTTGTCCTTCATGTTGTAGGCTTTTGTGTCTTTTTATTATTATAATCAGTTAGTTTTGGGTCTCTTTTTAGTCTTATTATGTCTTTTAGGTCGTTTTGTCTCCTTCCAAAAGGTGTCTATTCTTAATTCATTTGTGTCTCTTTCCTCATCCTCATCATTGTGTGTCTTCTTAGTTGCATGGCTCTTTCCAATTGTTGTGTGTAGTTGTTTTGTGTCTCTTTCTGGTCATCATTTGTCCATTTCTGGTTGTTTTGAGTCTATTTCCAATCATAGTGTGTGTAATTTCCGGTTCAATGTGATGACCTGAGCACCTGAATTCGTGTGTAGTGTGCGCAGTGACGTCGCAGCCGACCATTGCACCGTACAGTGTGAGCACATACATCGTGAGCTTTGAGCAGAATGATTTCACGTCAGTCTCCAAACGTCACCAGAGAGAGTCACTAGTTGCTTTTCATTAAAAAAAGTTTGGAAAGTCTCCAAATGTAGTGTGAAATGTGTGAGAGAGACGGCAAGTTGCCAACACTGTCTCCATGCTGTGGTAAAAATGCCTCAATGTATTGCTTGATGCGCATGTGAAGAACCGAACAGAACACGCGCCCCGAACCGGAACACACGTACTGAACGGTTTGGATTTTTTTCCTGAACTGTCCCTTCCCCTCTCCCCCTACCCCTCCCCCTACCTCTCTCTCTCGCTCTCTACTCTGTTCTGCTTCCTACGTTTCCCAGAATGCCCTCTGACAGCTGCCCCTGGGATTATGAACCTGCTGCATACAGCGCAGTCTGGATGGAGTGAATAAAAGCACAGGAAGAGCAAGCAAGTGGGAGTTGTGAGAAAAACACACACACAACATCATGTCTTCTCTGTGACTGCAGTGCATTCTGGTCTATTTCCTGATACCGTGGGTGTAGAAATTGGCCACTGTGGCTGTTTTCTGACTAAATCCTCCCCCTGTGTGCTACAAGGAAGCATTTCTAACCCATAATATATATCTATATCCCTCAAAAATAACAATTGTCTTCAATATCTATACTGGAAAAGGTGACACAGACATATTGTTTGTACACATTTGTCCCTACATGTCTCATGGAAAAACGGATGGTAACCACGGTAGGTACAGGTTAAAGTCCTATCATGTGGACAAGCCTGAGGGACACTGAGGGACAATATTTTGTGGATGGTTGAGACCAAAATCTAACTGGTTTATGTGGGAAATGATGGAACAAGTGTCTGAGGAACAGAGTGTGCGGTGCCTAGCATCAGTACCGTTAGCATAGCATAGCATAGCATAGCATAGCATAGCTTAGCTTAGCTTAGCATAGTCAATGCTATGAGCATTGGTGGTGGCAATCCAGATGTTTTTGGGGCATTGCTTTTGGGGACCTGTCTCGGTACAAAGTATGTGGACAAATGTGTGTAGTTGAACACACATTTGTCCACATACTTTTGGTGCGTGAAAAACAAGTCATTCAAAAACAACAACAACAAACAAAAAATGTACCTCTTACACACACACCCAATGCCTCCCATGCCCCCGCCTCCCCCCCGAAAAGACTTCTGCAATTACATTATACACGGCAGCAGAGGAGATAAGACGGTGGGGGGGGGGGGGGGGTAGACAGGGATGGGGGGTTGAGAGATGACAGGAATATGATGGAGCAAAGGGATGAAGAAGTAAGAAAAGAGAGAGCAATTATGTCAGGCAGATTTCGAGAGATGGCAATTTTTTTTCCTCCGTCTCTGCCAGGACAGACGGACGGAGGACAAAGTAAGACAGATGTTAGGAAGAGATCAATGTGGAGAAGGAAAGAAAAAAGATGGAGAGAGCAATAGAGAGAGGGTGGAGGAAGACATGTAGATATTAATTAAATGATGAAACCGTAGCTGTTAATGTAGCACACACACTGTTAATGTAGCACACACACACACAGACACACACTGTTCCTACACGCCCTTGTTTGTCCTTCATGTTGTAGGCTTTTGTGTCTTTTTATTATTATAATCAGTTAGTTTTGGGTCTCTTTTTAGTCTTATTATGTCTTTTAGGTCGTTTTGTCTCCTTCCAAAAGGTGTCTATTCTTAATTCATTTGTGTCTCTTTCCTCATCCTCATCATTGTGTGTCTTCTTAGTTGCATGGCTCTTTCCAATTGTTGTGTGTAGTTGTTTTGTGTCTCTTTCTGGTCATCATTTGTCCATTTCTGGTTGTTTTGAGTCTATTTCCAATCATAGTGTGTGTCTCTCTCCAGTTATCCTAAGTCTCGTCTCAGCTATTTTGTGTCTCTATCCTAAGGGGACAACAGTGGCGCAGTGGTATAGCAGGGTTGTCTAGTAACCGGAAGGTTGGTGGTTCAATCCCAACTCCTCCCTAGTCACTGTTGTGTGTTCTTGGGCAAGACAGTTCACCCTAGCCTGTGGCGCACCTTGCTAGTCATTGTATGACACTGCCATAAAGAATTTCCCTCTGGGATTAATACAGTATCTAAAATAAAAAAAAATAATAATGTTGTATGTACATTCTTAGGTCTTTTGTGTCTCCTTCCTAATGTTGTGTGTCTTAATTCTTTTTTTTTTTTTTACGAGCCCTCTGCAGCACAACAACAACAACAAGCTCCTAGAGGGGAGTAGTGTGTGACGTAGATCCGACTGTAACAGTAACTGCACAGTAACGCTTTGCCTCAGACAGCCTAATCTAGCTAATGGCTGCATGCAGCACTCTCAGAGATGGATGGACATGTGTGTGTGTGTGTGTCTACAAGCTGTGCATACTAATTAAACATACAGTAGGATCACTGGCAGATTATGAAAACTTGGTCCCTGGACAAACGCCTCTTACATAACAGCAAGACACAACACAAACCGTTGTCCTTGCGGAACTTTTGTCAAAAGTAACACAAAGTGGCATGACACTACCGCCACCATGTTTTACTGTTGGTGTAATGATGTTCCTTTTGGGAGTTTACGTGTGTGCTTTTAGTCACTTTGTGTCTCTTCTTTGGTCTCTTGTGTTTCGTTCCTAATGTTGTGTGTCTCTTGGTTGTTTTGTGTGACTCTTCTTAGGTCTTTTGTATCTTTTTGCTAATGTTCTGTGTCTCCTCTTGGTTGTTTTGTGTCTGTTTACTACTGTTGTGTGTCTCTTCTTGTTTGTTTTGTGTCTCTTTACTAATATTTTGTGTCTCTTTACAAGTGTTGTGTGTCTCTTGTTGGTTGTTTTGTGTCTCTTTTCTAATATTTTGTGTCTCTGTCCTAATGTTGTGTGTCTCCTGTTGGTTGTTTTGTGCTTCCGTCCCTCCAATCATATGTGTCTCTCTCTAGTCCCTGTTGTTGTGTGTTTGTTTTCACCTGTCTAAACAGGTGTTTAGTGCATTATCTTTTTTGAGTCATTTTGTGTCTCAGCGCTCTTGTCGTTTACATTGTGTCAATTGTGCATCTCCCTTTCAGTTGTAAACACCGATGTCAGTTGTAATACTCGGTAATTGCTGCCCATCTATTAAGAAAACAGTCTTGGCATGTCTCACACCCACATAGCAACACACAGCAATGCAATCAGCGAAGCACAAAGCTGATATGGTCCACATAAAATTATAAAATAAGCTCTTATCTTATGCATTGTAAAAGCGGGATGAAGAGAGCGAAGAGCAGACGAAGTGGGGGGGGCACTTCATCGGACCAATCAATGGGGAGGCTCCAGAGTTATTGCTGGATGGACAGGTTTACAACAGCTGTTTGTCTACGTGAAATATGAATGTTGATGTCAGCATATTTTAGAGCGTTGATGGTCTTACCATCATATATATACATATATATATATATATATGTATATATATGTATATTTTGCAATTTTTTTCATTCTTCTGACTGCAATTTTTGATAAAGAAGTTTACCATATATTTTCTATATTTTTGAGCACACCACCAGTGAGTGTTTGCTAGAAATTAAAAGATTGTTTCATATAATTTAAGAAAACTGAAAATTTTTTGGGAATAAATGAATTTATCCCAAATTTATCTCCAAATAATTTGAGTTGAGTTGAAAGTTTTTTTGTATTTTTTTGCACATCATGAGCACAAAAATGCATCAAAATCTTGCAAGAAACTGACAGATGTTTGATGTCGTGGCACTTTACCACACTTTACGACACTGAATGTAGACGAGATCAGCTGTTCGATTACAATATTGATACAATGAGTGATCAATTAAAGTAAAGCGGACTCACTTCCTCCAACCATCTGCGGTGTTTGCCAGCAGGCCAGCAGCAACAGGAGCGGTAGCATTAGCTGCAGCGGCAGCAGCCCGAGGTCCAGGTGAGAAGGAGACGCGCTCATAACCTCCACCCGTCTCTTCGCGCGCGCGCGCGCGCACGCGCAAGCACACACACACCTCTGGCTCTTTTAACTTCTCCTCCCTCTTGTGTCTTTACAGGAGGTCACCACTGTGGCCGCATCGCCCTTCATCCGCACACGACTCCCAACTTGCGCAAAGTAGTGGGGGTCGGTAGGTGCGCAATAATAATAATAATAAACAGCTGGATGCAGACAAGGGGAGAACGGGGGTGGGGGTGTGGGGGGGGTTAGCTAACAGGTAGCCTCTCAGCCGCCTCTACGACGCCGTCGCTGCGCCAAATGTCAGCTGAAAGAGCGGGTACGTCTGCCTCCGGTCGGCAGGTGGAAGGTCGCCCTGAGTTTCAGCACCGCGGACAGCGCTCCGTCATTTCAGCACCGCGGACAGCTCCCAGTCGTTTCCAGCAAAAGAGGACAGCAGAAGAACAAGAAGAAGATGTTTGGCTTCTTCTTCTACGGAGGAGCGCAGAGGTGATCCGATCCGTCACCGGATTTAAAAAAAAACGTCTGGCAAGATCCACAATCACAGCGGGGTATGCGCGGTGCTGTCACTACACAGAGCATGGAGGAAGAAGAGGAGGAGGAGGGAGGGGGGGGGGGGCGGATCGTTTGCATGTCTTCACAGCGAATCGCCTGCCAACTGTTGACTATGTAAGGAGGTGTAGCTGCGCATATACTGTGTGTGTGTGTGTCCCATAAACAGTCAACCTATTCAATTAAGCTAACTAGTCCCCTGTAGCATTAGCTTTTCAACTATTCCTCAATAGTTCACTAGCTATAGTAATCAACTTCATGCTAGCTAGCAATAAAGGTTAACATTTCTCACAGCTAGCTATAAATACATGCTAATGTGTTAGCATTGCTTTAGGGCGCTGTTTACTAGCACATTTAGCCAAACAGCTAAAAAGTAAAATAAAATAAAATAAACATAGCTGTTTAGCGTAACATTTGCTTTTTATTTCTGGTTATCATGTTTTATTCTTAATAAACTCCTAAATATATGATACTTTAAACAACTTATTTCAATAATTCATGCACTATTACAAATGTATGTTTTTCTTCTAGCAAATGTAGCCTGTTTTTTCTTGCAAATTTGTGAGTTTTATTATCACTAATTTATGTTTTTTCTTGCAAATTTGTGAGTTTTATTAACACAAATGTATGTTTTTTTCTTGCAAGTTTGTTTTTTTCAAGCAAATTTGTGAGTTTTTTCGAGAAAATATGTGTTTTATTAACACAAATTTATGTTTTTTGTTCACGCAAATTCATGAGTTTGTTTTCTAGCAAATTTGTGAGTTTTTTCTAGCAAATTTAGAATTGATGTGGTTTCAAAATAAGAGCTCTAATTTTTTTTTGCCTTAGTACAAAGTCGTATGCTTTGACATTTTCCAACACATTCAAGGTTCAAAGTGAAGCAAAGCGTTTTTTGGCCACTAGAGGGCGCTGATATGAATAATTTAAAAAAACTCATTGTTTTTGTTATGAAATGATGCACGGATTGTCAATTCAGAAACAAAAACAAGTCTTTGTTTTGTTTTACAGGTGTCATGTGAGACGCTTCAGCCTCCAGGACGCCTCCCTGTGGTGGTTATTTTCAAGCAGCATGGGAGGAAGATGAAAGATGAAAGAAGAGAAAATGAAACATGTGACGCTGCAGGGCTTAAATATTACTTACGGGATCATGTTGCAGGGTTTTACCCTGTATTTAACTCATAAAACCAGCTGACAGTGAGCCGCATTCTTACTTTAGTTTAACGCTAATCAGCCTGTCATTGAAGGACGGACTAATGTTAGCAGACAGTAGCTAACTTGTTAGCTAACCGACGAGCCAGAGCACCGCATCATGGATGGAAATTATAAAAACACAGTGTGCAGCATCAAACTCTCAGTCCAGCATCAGACTACAGTCCTTTGTCTCTCTGCCTGCAGCACTGCTGTCTGTCAGCAGGCAGGGGCTCTAAAACCGCTTAGCAGATGATTTTTTTTACCAACTGCTCGTGCCGACCCCTGTGGGATGCCACCCCAGGCAACCGCCCGGTTTGCCCGTGCCCCAAACCCCCACTGGTTACAAGGCCAACGATCAAAGGAAAGAAGTCCCGGGGACTCGAACCTCAAGACTCGTGAGGCGACGCTGGTCCCACCATAGAGACAGACGGCTTCACATTTTGCTTAAGTCATCTGGCCATCTTTTTCTACCAACTTTGTGAGTTTTTTTCTACCAAATTTCCATTTTTTTCTACCAGATTCGTGGAGTTTTTCCTACCAAATTTGTGTTTTTCTTTCTATCAAAGTTATGTTTTTTCCTACCAAATTTGTAAGATTTTTTCCTACCAGATTTGTGAGTTTTTTCCTACCAATTGTGTGATTTTTTTTAAACATATATACACATAGTTTTTTTTTAGCAAATGTGTGATTTTTTCTAAAATGAAATATCAACATGTCATGTGCTGTTTTTCATTAGGTCATGATATACAAATCTGTTTTCTATGTACCCTGTCTGTCCACCAGGTGGAGCCAGCAGTCTGCAACATCTCTTATAGTGCCAAGATTAGGAGTCAACCGACTTCAGATGAGGCCTTCTTCCTTCAGCAGCAGAGCAGTGAAACGAGGTCAAAGCATGCCCCCTGTTCAAGCAGCTGCTGATTAGAATACATACAGTATCTTTTAAAATGCAGTTAAAGTAATGGCAGAGCTGTCGGCACTGACTCCATACCTGCTCTGGCTGCCTTTTTTCTGACTCGATGATCGCATTTTTGGGGGCCTTAACATGCCCCAAAACTCACCAAACTTGGTAGAAAAATTCATTCGCCCGAAAAACTTTGAAATGTTTTTTTGAAACTTTTCACGCCTCACATACTTCATCCAATTGAGCTGAAACTCACTGTGTGCACTCAGGACACCATAGGGAATAGACGCATTCCAAAACTCTTACAAAAGTGTTACGGTGTGGCAGGGGCGTGGCCTCAAAGTTGACCATTCACCATTACAAAGGAACTCGCTCTATTTTCTGCAGTACCACCAGTATACTTAATGCAATGTGGACAAAATCTTACAGTACTGCTATGGACCCAAGTCTGAATAGATATATATGCTAATAGGATGATACGGTTATAACGCCACCTACTGGCAACAGAAAATTTGTCTTGTAAACGTGTGTTTGCTGTAAATCTCTGGAAATGACAGGAGAGGAGAGGAGACTGCGATGGCCATGCGGATCGCAAGGTGTGCGAGGGCCCGCAATGCTGCTTGCAGCTTTAATTCTTTATTTTCTTTGCTAATGATGAAAGGCAGCCATGCATCGGCTAAGTGAGCAGCTCCCCGCATATGGTGTGCACAGCCGTGAGGAATGTCTGTTACAGCTTTCGCTGCGGCATTTTTAGCTGCTTTTTGCTGGATGAATTAAAAGAAGGGAATAATAAAATATATTAATCTGTTCAGTTTTTATAGCAGTTTTTTTTAAATGGACATTTTTGTCCTTAATGACACAAGAGGGTAGTAAATTTTAAAACTGCTGCTACACAAAAACTAATAATGCACCAAACTCAATATTTTGGCTAATCTTTGACATATCCATGACAGGGTTAAAAATAATGCCTCAGCCACCCAATTTTTGTTTTATGGAAAATAAAACTGGCCTGAAGCTGTTTAACATATTTATGTAGAAAAAAGGCAGAAAAACTGCCATTTAAAGGGTTAAACCCTAAAAATGATTTAATGTTTGGTAGTTTTGAGCGAGGCTGAAGTTGTTTAACGTATTTATGCAGAGAAGAGAAAAAAAAGCAGAAAAACTGCCATTTAAAGGGTTAAATTCCCCAAAATGATTTCATGTTTGGTAGTTTTGAGCGGGGCTGAACTTGTTAAACAGAAAAATGCATGACAAAAAAGCAGAAATTTAAAGGGTTAAAATCCTCAAAATGAATTAATGAATTGGGCAGCAGTGGCTCAGTGGTAGGTTGGTGGTTCAATCCCAACTCCTCCCTAGTCACTGTTGTGTGTCCTTGGGCAAGACCTGCATACCTGCATAGCCTCCAGTGTACTCACTGGTGTATGGTGCTCTTTGCTGGGCTGCCTTAAGCAATTTCTCCATTGTGGGACTAATAAAGGTTTCAAATTTAAATTTAAATGTCATGGTAGTTTGGTTAATGGTAGTTTTGAATGGGGCTGAAGTTGTTTAACGTATTTATGCAGAAAAAAAGCAGAAAAACTGGCATTTAGCACATTTTTGTAAACATGTATTTCTATTGTAAGGTTGGAACTTTCCACTGAGGTCGAGAAAGCTAATTCGATTATCAAGGCACCCTCTACTACCATTCGAAGAACTCCATTGTTTTTACCATTAGCTTGACTGCTATCTTCTCCAAAACCACTCAAGTACCTCCAAAAAAAAAAATTTCATATTTGCACTCATAAATGCGCTCAAGTGACTTATGCTCTTCATCTTGACACTTTGCATAGAGACGCCAGTGCACACCAGCGAACACTTCCAGTGTATTCAGGGGCATCAAAGGCTTCAGTCCTACTGACACCCAGGGGAACTTGTGTCCTTTGTCAAAGCAACTGGTTCTGCCGCACTGGCAGTTTCAGCTAGGAGGCAGCTAGAGCAGTGTGTGTGTGTGTGTGGAGAGATACTATGAAGGAGAAATGACTGTGTCATGTGATCGTTATGCCACCTACAAACTTACAAGGCAAAAAAAAGTACTCTTAGCATTCATGTTTGATTGACACATCGAGCACATCGAGGACGGAGGTTAGATTGCAAGAGTGCCGTAGTTCAAGCATATGGTTGCCCTCCTCATCATCATCCTCATCTGATTTCACAGCTGTATCTTAGCGTGTCAGACTATTATTGGAGTCTAAATCCTATTGGGATTGTTCTGGGGGGAAGCCCACGTGTTGATGAGATTCCGTCATACAGTATTTGTTATGACTCGATACCAATGTTCTGTCCTGTATTACCACTGAAGTAATCCTCTTATCCTCAGTATTTATTAGGTTGCTTTCTTGCTTTTATATATGGAATCATGGTCACCAAAACTAAAGAGGTTCATCCAATTGGTGCTTGTCTAGGACTCTAATTGTTCAACAATACACCTTTGACTTTTTGACTTCAGAATCAGAATCAGAATTACTTTTAGGCCCTGTTCACACTGGAGAAAGTCAATCCAGATGGGATTGAATCCGAATAGCCTTTAAACTGGATACGTTTAAACCTATTTTCAAATCTTTCAAATCACACGCATGCCTTTTCGCGCTCAATCCAGCTTCTTTGTCGCAAGTTCGATGGTTGTTTACATACAACTTTTGTACACAACCCGGACACTGTCCCTGTGAACCCGGAAGTATCATGTCGCTAGCGGGATTCACTAGCTGCATTTGCGTTCAGACCTGAGCCAGATGTAAGCCAATCTGGCTAGATCCATTAAAATCAATCCGGATAAATCCGGATTTGCATTGTTCAGACTTTGAAATTTTTTTTATTTCCAACTAAACTTCTTCAGATAAATGTTTCTACATCTTGTTTTTTCGTGGTGCTAACAAAGCCGGGAACACAGTGTTTTGAGCCCAGGAGGAGGAGGAGGGCTGACACAGTCCAAAGTTCCTCGCCGAAACAGAAGTCTATTCATCATCGGTTTTAGCCGGGAGGCAGTGTGTGTACCCATTACTGGCTGCATTGACCACATGAGCGGAGAGAGAGAGAGAGAGAGCGAGAGGGGGTCAGGCGATATTTTCCATTAGGAACATGGAGCTGTTTTGTTAGTGTGTGTGTGGGGGGTGGCTTTAGAGTTATGGGGGCAAACAAGGCTTTTAGTGCACGCCGAACACTTGAGGTTTATATTGTTCCCAAGATACAGGAGTGCTCCAGTTAAGGGCTAACAGGGGTGTATAGTCTCCACATAAAAGAGGATGGTTCAGCATTCAGGGTTCAAAAGTAGATTCAGGTTATTGCCGTTCAAGCTTCATCTTGCTCTGCATTATAAAGTCTTTATAAAGTTTAACTTTAAATGGAGGCCATCTTTTACCATCTGATTTAAAACGCACATGGGATAATGGCTCTATAGCGCCCCCTAACGAGTAGCCCCTTGTGGCCGGTTTTGACACAGGATCATGAAATTTGGCATATCACCCCAAGACGCACAAAAAAGTCTCTTAGCGATTTCACAGGAAACAGGAAGTCGCTATAACTTCTGTGTTTACTATCCGATCTGTACCAAATGTCACATGTATGAGGCACAAGTTACTCAGACCTCACCCGGCAACAAGAAATTAAAATTTTCTGATTGGTCGATAGGTCGTGAAGGGGTGCAGCCTTTTGAGAGTCAGTATATGCAGTTGTGTACTAATGGAAATTTAGTACTGATTATGGGGGAGGGAAATAGCTAGAATAGGCAGAAATAGCTCAAGGCTAATATGACCCGACTTGTGTCCACAAACAAAACCTAATCACTTTTCATAGAAACATTTTCCACACTTATTTTTTCACAATAAAAGTCCCACACTGCACTTCTAACCATGGCTTTGTCTTTGCTTTAACATCTAAAAAAGTTAACTTCGGTCTCCATCCTTCCTGCGCTCTGTGAACAATCACTGGGATCGACTTGTCACTGTGATCTTCCCTCACCCTCTCTCCTTCACGCCCTTCTGCCTCCATTAGGACCCTGGTACCCTGATAGGAAACTATGTGTGCGGCTGGCAAGAGGAGACAGGATCTAGTGTTTTGTTGGGTTGGGTGGGGTTTCGGTTTGTTTGTTGGACCAGCCCAAGGGGGTCGTCACCTTGCTGGAGGCCATGAGGGTGGGGTGGGGGGTGGTGGTTTATAGGGCCACTGATGCTGCCCCGGCCCTTTCAGTGTGCCCATAATCTGCCATCTTTGGTCATAAACTCCCAAGAGTAAACCTCATCTCTCCCGGTCAGGAGCTTCCCTACATCTTAACCGGTAAGCTAAGATTTGCTTTGATTAAATAATCTGTAATTTCACTTTTAACACATCGTGTGCAACGAAGATTAAAGAGAGGCACAAGTACCTGTTATTTTTTTCTGGGTAGTTCTAAGATGTCATCATTCCTCTGACATGTCCGAACACTACTTCTTCCCTCAATGATAATTCAATGTGGAGCGAATTTAATGCTCTATTTGTAGTTTATCCCATGGGCTATTTTACAGTCGGGTGGGTAGGTAAAAGGCATGGTTACCATTTTGTGTGTATAGGTGCCAAAGCCGGACAACAGATAGCATCTGTGCTAAATAAAAAAAACGCGTTCGTCATTGTCTGCATTGCCACTAATCCAGACAGTTGGCTGAAATGTTTTGCTTCTGCTGCTGCTGCCGTCCAAACCCTAATAATAATGTCAGATTAAGCTGTGCACAACTGTCCATCTGACATGAGGGCTGGATTTAGTGCTGGATTGGAAAATCTGGATGGGTCAAAGCAGATTAAAAAAAGAGTACAGTAGTGCGTTTTTGACGTCTACTTCTTGGAGGTATTCGGATGCATCAAACCCCCCCCCCAAAAGTTCCTGAACTGTTTTTGTGTCAACAACAAGGATTGTTTGTGTATTTCGGAAGAAGGGGGGTTTCTCGACCCGCCCCCCCCCCCCCCCCCCCCCTCTGGGGACAGACTGCCTGGAGGCTACAGTTCTGATTCATCCCCAGGCGTGCGGCCCCCACGATGTCCCCCTTTTTATGTCGTAGTCGAGGGAAGGTAGAGGGGGGGGGGGATTGGTCAGTCACTGATGGTGCCATGATGACAGTCACCCAGATTATGCCATTCGACATAATCGACGCCAGAACCGCAAATAGCTAAAAAAAAACTGCGCTACAATCTGAGGAGCCGTTTCATCATATCATTTGGGAGAGATAGCGTCACGTGTTTCCCTATGGTCGCTCACATGATCCCGACGGCACATGGACCAATAGGGTGGTCGGAATTCCTTCTGGGCAGACCCAAAAAGAGGAGGAGGAGGGGTGGGTGTGCAGACAAGAAAAAAAAAATCATTTCGCCTTTGCGATTTTTAATCTTTTGCAAAAGCCGAAAGAAAGTAGTCGTCAGCTACCGTGTCCTGCGCTCCATAAAGGTAAACTCTCTCTCTTTTTTATTAAAGAACTAAGCAGCAATTTAGCTTTTTTTCTAGGATCACACAATTTAAATATATATAATAATAATTGTTTAATATAAGAAAAAAAAAATTCAGACTTGTAGGGGGGTCAGATTTGCCTTGGAATTCATGCCGGGTTCATCAATAATTAATTAACTTGATACCATAACCATGGTGGAGAACAATGGTTGCAACGCTAACGAGCCATGACAAGCTAGAACTTATTCACTCATTATCTAATATTTTCTTATATCTTTTTTTTACGGTCAGCTGATTTTCTGTTATATTGTTATCATTGTTGTGGTTAAAGCTCCAGCATGAGCGATTTTATTGTTCGAGGAATTAGCGCTAAGAGCTAAGATGAGTGGGCTCTGAAACTATAACTGACCTTTTTTTTGTTTTATTGTGATGGTCAATTGATACTGCAGTTACAACCCGCCCACCCCCACCCCTCATGCATCCCCCCCTTCCACTCTTCCTCTTCATCCGAGATGATTATTTCAATTATCATCAGGCTGATTAGTGCCGACGCTGATGGCCTTATTCTTTGTCATTCATCGTTAGTTACATTCATGTTGAAAAGACGGGGTGGGTGTGTAAGGCTCCTTTTGTTTTTCGGACGAACAAAAAAAAAAAACAAAAACAAAAAAAGCGACTGCTTTGCCTTTGACTTTGCGAGAAGCGATGTGATCTCTTACGTTTAAACAAATCGTGGCAAATCTAAAATGGCCGACCTCAACGCTCGGCTCTTTTGGGCCGCTCGCAACATGGTGTGCCCTTTGCGTTGTGACGCCAGTTTGCTGTGCAGTTGGGAGGGGTGTGTAGACACAGAGTCTACTTTTTAAAAAGTGACTCGCTGATAGTTTGCCCCCCCCCCCCCGACTGGTTGGCACGGAGGAGGATGGTGGTGGGTCCCCGCTGCTGTTTTTTTGAGGGTGATCTGGGCTGAGCTATCAGGGTGCCGCGCTGCTGATGATGCAGCCTGACAGCTCTTGAGAGCGCTGTCATAGCGGAGTGGAGTGGAGTGCGGTGCAAGGCCGACTGCCCCCCCCACACACTTTACCCTCGCCACGTACAATAAAAGAGCCTGCACCGGAGACAAGACGAGAAACTGCTCATATACCAGGAAACCTCAGGACATCTGAGCTCACTACTCCTGACAGCAGTGGGCGATTGCGATTGCG
The DNA here is from genome assembly GCF_900634625.1 of Parambassis ranga. Lineage (NCBI taxonomy): Eukaryota > Metazoa > Chordata > Actinopteri > Ambassidae > Parambassis > Parambassis ranga. Next base: position 35,942,460 of record NC_041023.1, on the reverse strand, counting down.
CTTTTGCGTCTCTCGGCCCCTGTTGCTCTTCCTTCCTGTCGCACACGCGCTTGCCTTCACATGTTAAAATGGAATCTCAAGAAAAGTGAGAAAGGATCAGTGAGGTCAGGCCATCTGCTTTACCCTAATTTCCCCCTTTTGTTTACCCTTAATTGGAAAACACATACTGACATACAGCTGCCTCTACATGAGGCAAAAGGAAGGACAAAACTGATTGCGTCATTATCCCAGTTTCCCCATAGGCTCCACCCATGCCTTATTATTATATCCTTTTATTAACATATAGGCCTCATTGCACTCTAATGGCCTTTTTTCAAATTATTATTTTTTATTTAATTATTTTATTTTTATATTAATTATGTATATAGAGCATTATTATAATTTTATTATTTTTAATTTTATTTTTTCAGAGCAGTATTATAATTTTATGATTAGTATTATTTTATTTTTTGTATGAATTAATTATATAGAGCATTGTAGGTATAGACTTTTTAAAATTAAATTATTATAAAAATTAAATTAAATTATAAAAATTATAATTATAAAATTATATACTATATATATATTATTATAAAATTATATATATATATATATATAGACACGAGGCCCTGTGATGGACCCCCCCCCCCCCCCCATACACTTATGTTGGACGATTAGAATGGACCACGTCCCAAATGTAGAAGTTCTAAATTCTCCTGATCAGGTTTTACCTTCATACCACCAAAACAACTTCTCCTACCATGACAACAAGACCTTTGCATCACATCTACGAGGAGCAGAGATTAATAGCTCAAGCCGCAGATTGAGCTTTGCCACCTCGCCCCAGTGAAGTGAATGTTTGTTTTTTTCATATCAAAACGTCAGGATGACATATCTGTAGAGATGTGTGTGTGGATTAAGATTGAACAGATGACAGAGGCTTTGGCCTAGATTAGACGGGCGGTCGTCCATTTAATGATTTTTTCCCGCATCCTTCTTCTTCCCCAACAGGCTTTACTCACAAAACGAACTTTGTTCCTTCATTGTTGGCGCATAAAGAGGGCAGATTTGAGTTCTTCAAGAGGGAGAAAGGAAAGAGAGAGGAGGATGAAGGAAGAAGGAGGATGGTGGTGGTGGTGGTGGAGGGGCGGGGATCTGTGCACTGCGCTGTCAAGCCGAGCATAAAGCGTGATTAATTCAATAGCTGCCATAGAAGAGGAGGAAGAGGAGGAGGAGGAGGAGGGAGGCTAGCAAAAGCGCCGCAACGCAGAGCATGACCCACTTTTCCCATCAGATGTCATGAAACATTCCCTCTCTCTCTGCATTCTCCAACTTCCTGTCTAAGTAAGAGTGGGGAGAGAGAGAGAGATGAAGGAGGGGGGGCAGCTGAAATTTTTTTTCAAAGGCTGAAATTTCAAAATATAATTTGAGGGAAGGTTGTTTTTTATTTGCCCATTGGTGCCTTAATGATTCACAGGGCCCTTGACCCATTTCTATTATGCTGGACTATTGAAACACAACTGACCTGGTTCAACACGCTTCACCCAAATCTCAGGTTTCAGGGTCCTAATCGCACACGCGAAGTGAAAAAAAATTTAAAGGTTGAAGAGAGTGAGAGAGAGAGAGAGAGATACATGATTCAATCCCGTCATCCACCCGTCCCCCTCCCTGCTGCACCGCTGGCTTGGGTCTTAAACCCGGATTAAGGTTTTTTTATGTAATCTGGCCTCCACTGGGAGATTGAAAGAGAGAGAGAGAGAGAGACAGCTGGCAGCAGAATCCCCCTGTCCTTATCTCTAGAACTCTCTCCTCTGGCCTCCGACCAGGAGCATTTTATGTAATGTCTGGCATTTTTCCACTTTATACACATATTTCCTTTATCTGTCTGATTTTTAATTTCTTTAATTTTTTGTATAAATCAAGTATATAGAGCATTGTGGGTATAGGCCTTTTTTAAAAACAAATATTATTTTATTATTTTTATTTTGCATTTTGTATATAGTCTTCATTGCACTCTAATAGCCTTTTTAAATTTGTTTTTTGGTATAGGCCTTTTAAAAAAATATATTTTATTATTTTTTATTATTTTATTTTTATTTTGCATATTACGTATAGGCATCATTGCACTCTAATGGCCTTTTTAAATTTTTTTAAATTTTATTTTTTTTTAGTATAAATCCAGCATACAGAGCATTATTCTTATTTTATGATTTTTATTTTTTGTATAAATCAAATATATAGAGCATTATTACTATTTTATTATTTATATTTTTATTTTAGTATAAATCAATTACATAGAGCATTATTATTTATATTTTCAATTTTGTTTATTGTAATGTTTTGTATAAATCAAATATACAGAGCATTATTATTATTTTATGATTTTCTTTTTATAAATCAAGTATATGGAGCATTGTAGGTATAGGCATTAAAAATAGTTTTTTATAAAATTACCATATATATATATATATATATATATATACACACACATATTACAGCCAAAAGCAACATTAATTGAAAGGAAAAACAAACAAAAAAAAAGAAAATACGGTCAAAAATCTAATCAAAGTCAAATTATAGCTGCTAACACAGAAGATGGCAAAATAAAGACATATTTTAATGTCTTTAATCAGCAGTGAAGCAATATTATGTTTCTCTGCCCACACTTCTTCACACTTCGTCTTTTTATTTCCTGAAATGCAACAAAAAAAATCTGAAATTCACATTTTGAGGTCAATCTGGTCCGTATAATTCAGCTGTTTCCTCTTCATTCACTTCGCCGCTGATCCCCTCATCTACAGTCTCTACTCTACCTTAATATGTGGATTATCACTCTGTTTTTAGAGGTTTATTTATGTAAAAGTTCATTTTTTAAAGTCCTGCAGGGCACTTTATTACAGTCAAGACTACGGACTGAAGCGCCCTCTTGTGTTTCTTTGCGGTGACTGCGCCTCCTGTCCCTGAGTCATTACATCACTTGTCAGGCAGAATTAAAGAGGTATCGGGCTGAAAATGGGGGCTTGATAAAAATAAATATGGCGCTTGTTGTTCAATGAGTCACTGAAGAGACATGCTGACCTACATTTCCATGATATTTTTATTAATAATGTTTTTGTGATATTTTTGCCATTATTGTGCAAAACAATAATCTTATTTCTTAAGAAATGCTGAAAAAAAGTACTAACTTAACACACCCTCCATGTAAATGTATATTATTACACCACTGTAAATAGTCCCTTCAAGTATATAGAGCATTATTATTTTATTATTTTGATTATTTTATTTTTTTGGTATAAATCAAGTACATACAGCATTATTAGGCCTATTTTTAATATTTTTATTTTTTGTATAAACCATGTGTATAAATGTGTATTATTACGCCACTGTAAATAGTCCCTTTGCCTGCATTTTTGACATGTGCGTCTCGCCCTCCACGTCAGGTGACCGGTTGGCTGACTCCACACCATCACACTCAAGCGTTGCCCCCCCACCTTCGCGCTCCTTTTTTTCACACGTGACCAAGCCCCCCCCTTTTACATCTCTCACACACATCCAATCCCGAGACCATGGAGCCCATCAAGGTCCAATCAGAAGGTGGACTGAATGTGACCCTTACCATCAGGCTGCTGATGCATGGCAAGGTACAAAAGAATAATAATAATAATAATAAAAAACACTTTTCACAAATCTAACTTTGCTTTGTGTTTCTGCAGGAGGTCGGGAGCATCATAGGAAAGGTATTTATCTAGACCAGACCATGTAAAGCTTCATAAAGCCTGCAGGAAACACATAAAAACTATTGTTTTTCCTTTTCCAGAAAGGAGAGACGGTGAAGAAAATGCGTGAAGATGTAAGAACGACTGTTTCCCTTGATCATATTCAGCAGGCGCAACAATTGTTTTAAGTCTCTAATTGTGGTTTTCGTCATTTTTTTAAAGAGTGGAGCACGTATTAACATCTCAGAGGGGAACTGCCCTGAAAGGATAGTCACCATCACAGGACCGACAGATGCTATTTTCAAGGCCTTTGCCATGATAGCCTACAAGTTTGAAGAGGTAAAAACCCCCAAAAAGTACAATATTGCCACTTATAGATGCTTATATTCCACCCCTGGCCTGACTCATTTCCAAATGAAATACAAAGCAGGCTTGTCCCTGTTATGTAGGACAGAAATGTGCTGATCTAACCCTGCCGACACCCTCTGAAAGTGGGCCAGTACTGTGTTTGGACTTTTGCACTATGTAGTGTCTAAAAACTGCGTTCGTGCACTACATAAGGTCTAGAAATTCTCTATATATATTCATACACTGTGTAGTGTCTAAAAACGATGCGTTCATGCACATGTACATACGGTCTAGAAATTCTTTCTATATATTTGCGTGCCCTATATAGGTTCTAAAGATTCTCAGCATCAGGTATAGAGACTGATTAACTGATAAATCCTGGTTCTTTCCTCCCTTTGCAGGATATAATAAATTCCATGAGCAACAGCCCAGCCACCAGTAAACCTCCTGTAACCCTGAGGCTCGTGGTCCCAGCCAGCCAGTGTGGCTCACTCATCGGCAAAGGAGGCTCCAAAATCAAAGAAATGAGAGAGGTGGAGACTGCAAGCCTTCTAAATGAAATCATCAGTATAATCTCATATTTATCTCTCATACAGTTCCCCATGTAAGCTTTATAAATCCCATATTTTTAGTTCATATAGATTCCATTTAAGCCTCCAGTCCCATATAATCCCCCCGTGTGCAAATCTCTGAAATCATCTTTCCCTCTGAAATCACTGTGAAGCCATTTAAGCAGGAGGATGGTGTCAATAAAATATGAATTACTGTTTCTGTGATGCCTTCAGTCCACAGGAGCTCAGGTCCAGGTTGCAGGTGACATGCTGCCCAACTCCACCGAGAGAGCAGTGACCATCTCCGGGGCCCCAGAAGCCATCATCCAGTGTGTCAAACAGATATGTGTGGTGATGCTTGAGGTACAGTGAGGAAGGGAAGGGAGGGGAGGGACACAAGAGAAATGAAGGGAAGATTATTTACACTATATACATATATATATATATATATATATATATATATATATATATATATATATATATATATATATATATATATAGAAGATACAGGAGCTTGGACAAATCTGTATGCTAACATGCTAACATGTGGTGGTGAACAAGCACTAATAATAGTCAAGCTTTAGGGAGAAAGAGAGTGCCGAAGTTTATCAAATAACTACTAGAGGGCGACTCCAAAACTATTCCCATTGTTTTTTTTTGTCAGAAAATTATTAGAATTGTGCCTAACCGGTATTCGGATTAATTGTGAATTACGGTGATTCATTGGGAATATTCATAAAAATTCACCAATTTTTAGCGTGCTAACATTTTTGCTGCAGGTTAGGCTACATGAGTGAATATTCCTAACGAATCACCCTAGCACAGTTAATCCGAATACAGGTTAGGCACAATTCCGATCATTTTCTGACAGAAAAACAATGGGGATAGATTTGGAGTTGCCCTGTAGTGGCTAATTTAGCCACCACTGCTACGATCTTCAACACCTAGAAAGGTCCTTTAAAGGACACAGCACCCCCCCCCCACACACACACACACACACACCTCTTTAGTGTTAGCTTAAAAGGCTAGCACATGTCAACATCAACATATGATGATTTAAAAAATCATTTTCTTGCACTACTAATTTGAACTATTTGCACAGCCAGTTTCTCCCATTGGAGCCTTTATGATGGCCATTGATTCTAGGACATTTGTGACTTGATTGTAAGTCACTAGATGTCAACACATATAAAACACACAATATATTGAGTCATCATTATCCAGTTGAAAGTGATGTTCCAGGTAAATCCGAGTTTAGTTGTGCACTGAACCACAATGAGCATGAACGCACAGCAGTGAAGAGCACTTTTGTGTGAGTGTCACGGATTCGTCTTCCCTCAGGCACCGCCCCCCCTTTTTTCTGGTCTCACTTTTATGCTCTCTATTTTTATTCTTTCTTTCTCCTCTAACACTCTCTCCACAATCTCACTCCCCTTTTTTCTCCCCCGATCCCCACTCTCTCCTCCAGTCCCCACCGAAAGGTGCCACCATACCCTACCGCCCCAAGCCTGCCTCCACCCCAGTCATTTTTTCAGGTGGCCAGGTAAGAGCGGACCCACTGGGGGCGTCCACAGCCAACCTCAGCCTCTTACTGCAGCACCAGCCACTGCCTGTTAGTGTCACACCAGGTTTTTCTCACTTCTCCTTCACCTCCTTCACCAAACCCGCTCCTTCCGCTGAGCATGAAAATACTGTTTAGTGTCATCCTCATCAATCACAACCCAAACACTCCAAAACCAGAACTGAGAAAAAAAATTCAGCAATCAACAATGTCGCTAGTGCCATCTAGTGGACAGGAGAGGGATTGCAGGAGACAACCAAGGTGCAGGTCACACTTCTAAGCCATTATTTAGTCATTTAGGATGTTAATTTAGCTAATTATATACATTTTTATTAAAAAACATTTTTTTAAATAGAATCACAGAATCTGAGAGATCATATTTAATTAATACACACATATATATATATTATTATTATATTTTTCTCCCCCTAATGAAATCAATGCAGTAACATAGGTATAAATACTACAACCAGGAAGTGTGTTAGCATTTTTAGCACTTTTGGTTCCCTTGTTTTAAAGCGCGGCAAGCGGAGACACACACAAGGTTTGCTTATGCAAAACGTGGGCAAATTTTAAGACCGTACGTAGTGCTATATACTGTCTAAAAATTATCTATACAATTGTGCACTATATAGCATCTAAAATTTTCTTTATACATTTGTGCACTACATAGGGCCCTAAAAAGTGAATATGGCGGTGAATATTTTCACACTATAGGGGGCGCTGCAGAGCCATGCGGCCACGCCCACAATTTTCTCCCGGGCACAATTTTGGGGAGTCGGTGCTCGGGCCCTAATAATAAGATTTAGCTCACTTCTGACCTCTGTGTGGTCCCATAAATCCACATGTCCTCAAGGACCAATCACATCACTCCCCCCCCTTAGGGTCACACTCCCTTTTGGTTTCCTCCAAGGCCTCCCCCCCGCCACAGTCACCTCCCTGCTGTCTCAGTTGTCCTTTATTGATTTTAGTTCAACTGGATCTGATTGATAAGTAGCAGAACATCACGGGGAGTCTGTCTTGCATGACTTATTTAACGAATAATGCTAAAACACAACAAACAAACAAAAAACATATATATATACACATACATAAATGTAATGCTTGAACTGTTATATTTGATAGCAGTGTTTACATATAATGTGTCTTTTCCTCATCTTTTTTTTAGGCTTATACCATTCAAGGACAATACGCCATCCCGCATCCAGATGTGAGTGCTAACCCCTGCCCGCAAAGGCAGTCAACACTGCACTCTCCACAATTCTGTCTCTCTGCATCCAAACCCTTATTATTAATATTAATTGTTAATATTAATACGTCGTTTTTTTCTTTCTTCTGATATGTACTTCCTATATCTTCTTCTGACTCTTGCTTTTCTGCACTCTGTTTTTAGCGTTCAAGTCTCATAGGGCTTGGCCGGAAGTAGATCGTTAGCGGCCAAACGTTTGAACTGGTCAGAGGGGCTCAGATGGTCTGTGTATATTGTGGTCATTTGATATCCGTTGCGAAGTCGAAAAAAAATTGAAAAACGGAAATGCACTCGTTACCCGATTTTTCGAATTTGATATATCATAATTCCAATAATAATTCCAATTAGCTAAAATTCTTCATAATTCTTCCTAATTTAGTGGCAGTCATGCCGTCCTCCCTGCCATGGCTCTAAAGGTAAGGGTGACGTCATGATTTCTTCTTCTTCTATGGTCTAGCCTCTCGTCAAGCAGTCTATTCATTAAAAATTACTATCATTTACCCGGAATGAACAGGAATAAATTGGGTAACGTTTTTTGACTTCGAATGACCGGATGACCCTTCAACCATGGACGATGAATGTTGATTCATCCGTCAACGCGAATAGTCATTGCTGTTGCTACATATGAAGCACTACACTCTAGAACTGTGCATGGCCCGCTTCCTTATAAGCGTCAGTAGTGGAAAACTATTGACCAAGCTTCTGAGAGACCAACGCTGTACTTCTGCTGTAAAATTGGACGCTTCGACATCGGAGTCTACATTGATTTACTCGCTTTTGTAGTGGCTGACAGCGTGAACTGCTAAAACGGTGTCCCAATTCAAAGATTTACATTACTTTGAATCTTCTAGACAAGGATGCATCAAGTGGTTGAATCCCTAAGGTCAACCTCGGTAGGCGAACTTGATCGTCTAAGTTCTAAAACTCCCAAGTCTCAGGCCAAGCCCTTTATGGGGCATCTTGTTCTTCCTCTTCTTCTTCTTCTTCTTCTTCTTCTTCTTCGCTCTCTCTCTGGGCCATCGTCCTTTACCTATTTGTGTTGTTACTACTCCTCAGATCCTCTCTTTACTCTTGTAGCGTTTCGGAAAGAACCTTTCTATGTGTGTGTGTACTGTGTGAGTGTGCAGGAGTGCAGGTTTTTATTTTTAATGATGACCTCATAGCTCTGCTGTCCTCCTCCTTCCCCCCCTCAGCAGTTGAGCAAGCTCCACCAGTTGGCTATGCAGCAAACCCCCTTTACCCCCCTTGGACAGACCACCCCTGCCTTCCCCGGTACGTACCCACCTCTCTACACAATGAACCCTCTTCACCAAAGATCCTTCTCTCGTTTTTACCTGTAGAGACAAACACATTCTCTTCCTCCTTTTTTTTATCTTTTTCTCTTCTTTTCCTGTCTCTGTCCTTTTTCTCTTGATCTTCTTCTCATCATTCTCCTAATGGTCTCTGTGGTGCACTGCCATTGACATGGCCTGCTGGTGGTCTGCTCTTGTTGACGTTGAGGTTTTCTTATGTTGTTTTTTTTGTTTGTTTGTTTCCCTTAGTTCCTTTATTACGATGACACAAATATATGAAATTTTGGTGTTGACGTTTGACTTTTCTGATGCATTAGTTTGAAACTTTTTTTGTAATTTTCAAAATTCTACTTCACGTTTAGATGAATCCAGGCCATTTTTCACTATGTCAGAACTTATCCACCATGTGTATTTCCTACAGAAGCGGAATTTACTTGAGTTAAAAAACTACGACAAAAAATGTTTCCGACAAAAAAATCCGTTTTTATGATAAAAATTCTGTTTTTACCACAAAAATATTTTTTTTTAGACAAACTCCGTGAAAAAAAAAAATCTGTTTTATGCTAAATAGTTTTTTTTACAAGAAAAATGTTTTTACGAGAAAAATAAAATTCTGGGGTGTTTTATTTTAGAAAAACGTTTTTATGTTTTTAGAAAAACGTTTTTATGATTAATAATTATTTCTTTTTTTATTAGAAACATTCTGTTTCTAGTAAAAGTACAGACATGCTACTGTTCAATCGGTTATTCTCTCAATGTGCCAAACTCTATTTTATGTCCTTCCCTTCCTGTCTCTCTGTCTGCATCCTTCTGTTCAGCAGCAGGTCTGGATGCCAGTAACCAGGCCAGTACTCATGAACTCACCATTCCCAATGATGTGAGTAAACATATATGTATAACTATATAATAGTCAATTCTACGGAAGAGGATTAGTGCCAATGAAAAAAGGGGTCATTGCTCTTTCTGAGATAAAGTCAGAATTCTGACTTTTCTGAGAAGTTAATTCTAGACAAAAATTAAGACTTTTCTGACTTTTTGTGAAAACTCAACTCTCACAAAATTGAGACTTTTCTGACTTTTCTGAACTCAATTTTTTTAAAATTTACACTTTTCTGACTTTTCTAAATTCTTGACAATTGAGACTTTTCTGAGAAAATATTTCTTGACAAAATTGAGACTTTCCTGACTTTTTGATAACTCGACTCTTGACAAAAATTGAGTTTTCTAACTTTTCCAAGAACTAAAATCTTGACAAAATTGAGACTTTCCTGACTTTTCTGAACTCCATTCTTGACAAAAATGAAAACCTTTCTGAACTCAATTTTCGACAAAATTGAGACTTTTCCCAGAACTCAATTTTTGAAAAAATTGACTTTTCTGAACTCAACTCTTGAAACAAATTAAGTAATTATGTACTTAAGTAATTAAATCCTCTTCCGCACATTGCAGGTAACATGATCACTATGCCGATATATGTTAGCTGGAAATGGAGACACGTACATATAGACAAACTGATACAAAAAATAAAAAACTTTTGACGCCATTTTGTAGTACCTGGAATTCGAAGAAAACTTTACTGACACAAAGTCACCTAAAGGCAAAGTCTGGCCCTTATGCTCCTGCCAGGCTAAGTCCCGCCCTCCTGTTTTCTTCCCAGCTAATAGGCTGCATAATCGGACGCCAGGGAACCAAAATCAACGAGATCCGTCAGATGTCTGGGGCGCAGATCAAAATTGCTAATGCCATGGAAGGGTCATCGGAGCGCCAGATCACCATCACAGGGACCCCCGCCAACATCAGCCTGGCCCAGTACCTCATCAATGCAAGGTCAGTTGCACTCTTTCCCTTTACTTAATGGACTTCCTGTCTGAGGGTCCGTACGTGGGTATTTTAGTTAGTGTAAACCAAACCGAAACCAAGATACAACCTGAACCGTGAATTTTTGGCAAACCGTCTTCATGCGAGTATGAGTAAAAAATGAAATTTTATTAAATCATCCTTTTTTTTCAGGTTCAGAGATGTGGCGGCCATGTGGAACGACCCATCTTCGATGACCACATCCTGAGATCCCTGCTGCACTGGCTCTTCTGTTTTTTTTGGGGGACCCTTTCTGAAATGACTGATTACCGCAGACAAACCCTGGACTCTGGACTCTGGTTCTGGCTCTCTGATTCCCTCCCCCCTGTAACCCCAACCACCTTCCTCACCCATTGGAAGGGGCTAGGCGCTCACTTCTATTTATTTTTATTATTATTTTTTTTTTCCAGAGAGCCAAATTCAAGAAAAACAAACAAAAAAACAAAAAAAATCTGTTGACTAGATTTTTTAGGCAACTGTTGAAGCATGTTGAATGTTTATTAGGCGACAGCTTGTGTTTCATTTTTTTAGCTAGCAGTTACTAGTAAAAAACAATCGTTTTTCATAGAGCGTAGTTATTTATGCGTATTAACAGCTGCTTGGTTGATGCGTGCGGTGGTGGGATGTAGCCAAAAAACGAAATCTGCATCTTTTGTCCAAAAACTTTCGCATCTTCGTCTACCCCTGATGCTTTGCTGCATCGTGTAACCCCACTCCCCCTTTTAAAGCCAATGGTATCGCTCCATTCTCATGTTCATTTCCCTATATTTACATTATGGCTTATAGTGCATGCGTTTTAGTGTCGTATCGTTGCGTATTTTACTGTAAGTGCTCCTTCGCGTATTATTATTATGATTATGATTATATATATATTTATATATATACTTTGTGCTCCTGTTCTTTTCTGCAAACATTTTTTCAGCTTTTTTTTTTGGCCGTTCACGTCTAGTCCCTACTTCCTGCCCGGTTGAAAAACTTTCCGATGTAGCCCCTCCCCCTTTATCAACACTGATTATTAGTATATATACGTATATATATATATATATATATATATATAAATGCATGGGAAAAATCAGTGGCTGTAACACTGAGCGAAAGTTGAAATGATTGTTTTTTTTTGCCGTATTTGAGTTTTTGTACCAGGGCTATCATGGCTTAGCGCGTTAGCCGACTACGCGGCACTCATGCAATAGACTACTCAACACTTTACTCCGGACTCAACAACCAAGTTGTCCGAACCTTCGTATAAACAGCTTCGTCCCCTTGTCGTTAAAAAATTAATACAAATATTAACAACAAGAAGGCCGGAGCTGATTGATATTAAGGTTTTTTTTTTCGGGGCTAAGGAATGTTCAGTGGTTCATTTTTAGGGGGGAGGTCTAAAGGGGCGGACGTGACCACTCGGTCTCTTTTTTTTCGGCGATTGTTCATATTTGTTGAACATTCTTCATGTTTCGTTTGAATGTCTTTTTTTTATTTATTAATAATAATAATAGAAACATAAGAGGACAGGTTGGATGATAATTTTCTTGCTTCAACTGGTGTTTTCCAGTAAAAGCTGTGCAGCATGTATTATTTATTTATTTATCTAATCGGTGTGTCGGTGATGCGCGTATGACTTATTCGTTTATCGTATTGTACTTTCAATAATGAGAGGGAGGACAATGAGTGTGTGGATACTATTCGCTTGGTTTTGCGTTGACGCGTACAAAAGCAGCTGTTGAATGTTATTGTCCGATCACGTGACCAACGATCCAACATATACTAACATCACTGAGAAATATGCTTATTTGCGTGTCCGAACGCTAAATATCAAGCTAGCTACTGCAATGTGATACAATGTATTGTATGCCACTTATACACCAGTATCTGCCTCTACGATGATCGGTGTTTATGGTGGGCAGGGCTTACTTTCATTCATGAAAATATTTTTTTTGAATGTTAACATAGCTATCACCTGTCCTTTTTACGCGATCTAGAAGCTAACTAGCATCTAAAAAGCTAACCGGATGGCTAATTTTACATTTAGCTTAGCTTTAGTCAGGCTAACACGTAGCAGTTAGCTACAGCTTCTTGGCTGTATTTTCCACACATTAATAAATATTATTTTTTATTTTAATTTTTATGCTAAGCTAAGTTAGCTTTGTATTTAGTATGGCTACAAACAAGCATATTGTTCATTAAAAAAATCATTTCCTGAACTTGGACCAAAATGCTGTATCAATATATACTGACTGATGATCATTCTGCAATAATTCTGAAACATTTTCGATGTGAACTTGAGTATTAGCGTATTAGCATTAACGTCAAAATTACGAATTTATATTTTTCATGTGTATTTCAAAAAGGGAATGTTTGTCAAAATGTTGTTTTTTTCGCAAACCTGCTTGTATTAGATTAGCTAATTAGCTAATAGGTAATAAGATGTCATCATCATCATGGGTCACGGTTGCTATTAGCTTAGCCGGATTGAAAAATTAGACCAGAATTTGACAGTGTGATATTCATGTGTTTCTCAGTGTTTTTTGACGATTTCTGTATATGCTCTGAGTATACTTTGTATATACAAACTGAAACTAATGCAATAATAGGGTGCGACGTGCAATTATTTACTCTTTTTGTTAGCGTAGACGCAGGTGAAGAGCTGTGCATGAGTGGTTTTTTTTTTGGCACAGGGTTAAAAAAGAAGAAAACGAATGACTAAGATGTTTTCAGCTTTTTGTTCATGTGTAATGGGATTTAAAAAAACAATGATAGACCTTCGTAACTATTTGGATTGATTTATTATTTGCTATGTGCAGATAGATCTATATTAGTTGTGAGTAATTACATAGGTTTTAATTTCAAAGTTGTTGGTAAAAGTATAAAAAAAACAAATAAAGTTTCATTTTTTTCTTTCTGTGACTTGTTTTTCTCTCTTCAATATGTTATTATGAAGTATATAAAAAACATAATGAAAATAAAATGTTGCAGTTCGCACTTGTGGCCACTAGGGGCTGTCTACCAAAAAGTGAGTCAATGATTTATTTATTTTTAATAACATATCTATTATTTATTACATTAGACTTTTAAAAATTACACATAATTAAAGGCGGGACTAGTTTGACTGACAGGCAGAGGGGGAGGATGGGAGGATGGGCGCACGACTCCAAAGAATTCGATTTATGTCTTTTTTTTATTTTTGCGAGATCGTACAAAATTTGTTTGCAAGATCTCTCAACAGTTTCTCGTTAAAGTTTTGCAAAAGTTTTGCGAGATCTCGTAAATCGGGGAAAAAAAATCTTGCGAAAATTTACTGGGGTCTCGCAAAAATACATCTTCCGAAACTTTTGTGGGGTCTCGCAAAATTGTTTTGGGATCAGCGAAATTAAAATAAAACCAACTTTGTAAGATCAGTAAGAAAATATTATACAATTACACTATTGTACACCACTTTTCATGATGCATTGTGAGAAATTCTCACTACACATTCCGACAATACTACAAAATTGCAAAATACTCTATATAAGGGGCCCTATATAGTGAGTAGGGGGTGATTTCAGACACAAGACAGGACTTCTAGAAGACCAAAGTGGACATGTTTCCCATAATGCACGGCACCGATGTATTGATGTATGAATGTTCAGACATTCTTCCTATAGTCGAGGAAAGTATATTGCCAGTGTAGTAATATGAGATTAATGGAGGTAAATTAGAGACCATTAGGCAGCAGATAACTTGTTTTTTCATCAGTTTTATTTTCAGTCAAACCTTTGGCAGAGCTCCTGCTGCTACCTAATGTTCTTAAAGCAAGAAAATGAACCGAGCAATATTATTTTTCCATAACCTCTCACCACTTCAAAACTCTATTGGAGACATTTCTGACCCAGCACTTCTGTGTGTGTGTATACACTGGATTGGTTGGTTGGCGTAGATGTCAGATGATGATCAAGTAGCTAATGTTGGCTAACAAGCAGTGACAGCTTTGACAATGACAACTTAAAGCTGGAGCTATACTCCACGAGAACAGAGAACTCCCCCTGCCCATGTTACGCCCACAAAATGACGCCATTTTTCTCTTGGACCGCCCGTGTTGCAGCGCTCTCAAGGCCCGGGCAGAACTTTTTCTCTCAAGGCTGTGCGTCAACCATGCTGTGATTGGTCGGAATTTATTGTGGGCCTGATGAATGTGGTTAAGCGCAAGAGCTTCTTCGGGTGCAGAACACACAGACAGAAGGAGGAACTACAACGACGATGGACAGTTTAGATGAGCAGCTGGCAAACAGCTCCTGGAAGGAGAAACACGGCGCAAAGAGGAGTGTCTGTCCAAAAGGTGGCGATAAAAATTAATCCCAGTATTGATCAAGGCGTTACAGTGACTCGACCCGCGCACATTAAACACCAGGAGACGGGATGTATTATTGCAGACAGTCATCCACACGTTCACAGAATTAAACTCACACAGACCAGAGGTCTGCTACAGTCAGCTACACTGATCTTCTATCTATTGTCATGCTATATGCCCTCTTTCCTGAACATTATCAGCTCGTTAGACCACGTAACCATGACTGTGCTCACAATTTGCAATACAATTGCATTGTCAACCTTTTGTGTGTGACGTGTGCTGCGTGGGAGGGCCGTATGAGGAGTTCTGCACACACGTCTTGCGGAGTGTGGTACCCCCGTACCGAAACTTTTTTTTTTTACTCTTACCACCCGTGGAGCAAGTTCTCTGTTCTCGTGGAGTATGGGACAGCCTTAAGGGGTCACTTCCGTCTACATGCTTATTTCTCTTATCCGCTAGCCACAATGCTAGCTGCTAGTGTAGCAGCCACTGCGTCAAGGGCGTGGAAAAGGCGGTCTTAACTCAATTAGCCGTTAGCATGTAGCGGTGGTGTGCCAAAAGCAGTGTTCTGTTTGGATGTGTCATCTCTATATGGGAAGGTTTATCCATAACATAAAGGGCCATTCTGTGGTGTTCCTTGGCCTCTGCACGAGGGGGTTGGAGCGGCTCCATGCTATTACTTAGCGTTGCTTGCTTTACGGGGTGACCTCCCTCTATGACAATTAGGGGAGAGAAATCAGTGCTCAGATAAGCCTCTCCAGCCATGGGGTGTGGGGGGGCATTAATAAATGTACCGAGCGTGGCTCTGTTTGAGAGGTCAATACACACTGTAGGGCAGTGCACTGCTAAAGTGACTTCACAATGTCAGCTGTGGCGAAGCGGGCAGGGGGGATGACAGCGATTATTGTAGCCGGTTGCGTTATGACACAAACGCTCACAGTCCGTATATTTGCTTATTCAGCACAAAGCTTTGCTCTTCATCTGGCAGGAGGAAGAGGAGGAGGAGGAGGAGTGGGAATTTATATAAGATGGGTGATACCTCGTGCCAGGATGTTAAAACAAATCCCTTTGGGCAAGCAGGTTTAACGTGGAGTAAATCTATCACCCCTTATTACACAGGAAGGGGTGGTCGTTTACGAGTCGGCCTCATGGGGGTTTTGAAGTCAAGTCCTGCAGTCACTGGTCAATGTAATCGATGATTTTTTTGGCTTTCAGCAAAATTGACGGCCGCCATTTAATCATACAGATGGTTTTGTAGCAGTTGTAGCAGATAATGTATATGGGGGGCGGGGGGGTGGGGGGTTCAGGACGTCCACAGGGCGGCGAGTGAGACGTTTGTCTTCCCGTGTGAAGCTAAATGTGTGTGAAACTAACAAAGACGAGGTTTGGATGTCATTTAAAAAGTGCAAGTGAGCGTGAAATTTAAATTTGCTACATCAGCGGCTGCGGAACGTATAAGCGATAGAGCGCTTTACACAACAGGAGGGTCTAAGAAATTCATCTTTAAGGACTCAGAAGATCATGTAAATACTAGAAATGATGTAAAAGAAAAAAAGTTCGATACACCGAACAACCTGAAACAGTTAGCTTACCATAAATGCTAGCGAACAAGGCTAATTGGTAGCATCGTGTAGCTGTCCGATCGGTAGGGTATTTGTTTTTTTGTGTCCATTGTGTGCTGATGAAGCAGAAATACAAGGCAAAGCAGGAAGTGCACAGGAGGCTGCAGCACCACCTAAAGGTAGGAGGCTGCAACTGCAAGGAAACAAACTGCCATTTAAAGCAGTTATAAGTTATAAAAAAATAAATAATAATTGTATAATTAAAGAAAAGTCTTGATAATGAGGATTAAAGTGAATTATATATTAGCCAAAAAAAATAATAGTTGTCCCACCCCTAGAGGTAACAGGGAGAACTGCAGTTTATGAAAAATAATATTAAACACACGTAAGTATCATAAAATTCAGATTTTAGAATATATTACTAATCTAATTTTCTGTCATGAAGTTCCTCCATTCAGCCTGATAAAAGCAGCGAGAGAGAGAGGTAGGGAGGGATCGAGGGAGGGAGGGGGGAGAGAGAGGGGGGACAGAGAGGGAGGGAGGGGGAGAGAGAAAGGGAGAGAGAGAGGGAGTGAGGGGGAGAGGGAGGGGGACCCCCGGCGTGCACGTCCACTCTGAGGGGAGAGAGACGCACCTGCTGTACTGCTGCATGGCTGCTCCGACGGGAGGCTGCTGATTTGCGCTGGTTTCTGATTGATCATCATCATCGGGTGGCTCGTGCGGCATGTAGATGCACAAATAATGGGTTAACTCCACAGCGGTGGAGATGTGAGGTAGGTCCAAATAACATAAAACTCACTTTTGTGTGTTAATTTTCAAATTATTCCACTAATTTCTGACGTTATCGGTCGGTATGGTGGCTGTCCTATAGAACAGTAACGTTAGGGAGGAGTAAGCGAAGAGTTAACTGTGTTCTTTTTTGTGGTCTTTCAGTCAGCTGAGAGAGGATGAACCCTTCAACATCGGATCCATCTTCAGGACTGGGTCTGTCAGCACGTTCCGATATCTCATTTAGCAGCCAGGATGAAAACTTTTGGCACCTTTTGCCGCCATACCAAGTCACCGTGACCCCTTCGAACGCTGCCAGCGCGGCCCCTTATGTGGTTTTGCCTTTAGTTTTGTAGCTAATGGGGGTCTCAGAAAGGTGCAGGTCATCCGTACCCCACCCTCCTCTTCTGTTCATGCTGCTCCTCCTGTGGATGATTTCTGCCACCGTGCACACCTGCCCGAAGATATGCCACTGCATGGACAGGCACGGCATGGTGGTGCAGTGCATCTCGCGCAACTTGGAGATCATCCCGTCGAATCTGCCTAAGGACACCGTGGTGCTCTTGCTCTCGTCCAACCGGATCAGGCACATCCCGAAGGAGGCCTTCGCAGACCTCCACCGCCTCAGGGAACTTGACTTGTCCTACAACGCCCTAGAGAGCATGGAGGTCGGGGCCTTTCAGGGGATTTCTGACAGCCTGCGCACGCTGGATCTTTCCAACAACCACCTGCGAAGCCTCCCAAGGGACACCTTCGGCGAGCTTCGCGCCCGAGTCCGCCTCTTCCGCAACCCCTGGCACTGCGAGTGCTCCTTGCAAGAAGTTCTTAGGGAGCTGAGGCTGGACCCCGAGACGGCGAACAAGGTCAGCTGCTACACGTCCGTGCGCGAGGAATACGTGGGCCAGCCGGTGATCCACGTCCTGGACTCCGGAATTAACTTTTGCAACTTCCACCACAAGACGACGGACGTGGCCATGTTCGTGGCCATGTTCTGTTGGTTCTCCATGGTAACGGCTTACATTGTTTACTACATCAGGCACAACCAGGAGGATGCCAGGAGGCACTTGGAGTACCTCAAGTCCCTGCCCAGCACCTCCCACGTCAGCAAGGACTACGACACAGCCAGCAGCGTGTTCTAGAGATTGACGAGATTGTGACAGCGGAGGCCCAAAGGGATTAAGATGAAGATCATCATCATCAAGTTACAAAACATGTACCTACGTGTAAGGTGTCTGATTCCGATTCCTGAACGCATCATGTTTTCACTTCAACGGTAACTTGAAGTCACTTTCGTCACTTCGTCACTTTCACCATTTGACATCTAAGGTTTGCCTCCCCCCCCACCTACAACCCCCACTAGCATAACGCTAAACTAAATTAAATTTTAAAAAATATATAGTTTTTTAATTTAATTTTTATTTTTTGTAAAAAAAGAAAGTTTTCGCAATTTTAAAATAAATATAATTTATTTTTTTTGTAGTTAATTAAAATTAATAACATTTTAAAAGTTTAGTTGTTCCGCTGCAAAGAATTGTGGGTAGGATGAGCCAGAGAAGCACTCTAAGGAGACGTAGTTAAAACAAAAACAAAATAAAATAAAATAAAATTATAAAAAGTATTATTTTATAAAAATTAAATTTCTTTAAAAAATATAATACATTTTTTAACTTAACTTAATTTAGAATTTTTTTTTTACTAAACAATATAAAATATAATTAATTTATTATAATTATTTAAAATTAATTTAATTAAAAATATACCCATATTTGGGAGTAGCATCTAGTGGCCATTTGAGGAACTGCAAAAAAATCAGCCTAAATTAGCTTAACACTGGATTTTATAGCACATTTTTTTGTCTTAACCATCAGTCCCTTTTCCTTTTGACTCGTGCTTTGGGTTTTTAGGCGAGGCCACTACCATTTCCGGTTACCACCGTGATGAGTTGTGCATGGCGACGATGGGCTATATAGCTTAGCGACATGTTGGTTATGATAATAAATTAATTAAAGCAACAAAAAAAACCTGAGGAGCTGAAAGAGACAGATCGTTTCAATCAGCCGTTCAAAAAGAACAGCTCAATTAAAAGCGCTGGACTTTCCATTGCTAACATAATAGACAGGAAGTGAAATCACACGTTATAGATAGAAAATGATACAAATTATTGGATTCAATTATTGGCCGAGGTTTGCGAGAGCGTCAGATGTCAAAAATCGATGCGCGTTTTAAGAGTTTTTACAGTCTTTTCTATACCCGAATGTGATATAAAGCCTCTTTCCAGCTTATTATTTTTATTAATTTTTTTCTTTTTGACTATATAACATATTAGAAGCCTCCTCCAGCTTCTCCCTTGAGACCCTTTATCAGCTCACAGTGAGGTCCCCACAGATTAGCATGAAAAATGGCCCAGCTCCAAATGTGGAAGCCATGCATCTTCGGCTGCATAGATCTAGATGAAGTAGAATATTAATACACGTCTGTCCACCCTCCACTGAAAATAGTCTTTAACAGTTTGGCTCTATAAATCTAACAAGCCAGTGTCGGAGGGGACGTGCACACAGCATATATATATATATATATATATATATATATATATATATATATATATATATGTGTGTATATATATAATCCTGACCTCTCTGAGCATCATCCCTGCTGTTGTCTTATAGGTCCCCAGGGCTGTTGGTGTACATAATGAAGTGTTAATTAGGCAGATGTAGCCGAGGTCGTCGTGTCTCTCCGAGTTTAAAGGAAAGACCGGCAGGTCGTTACCAATTAAAAAAAAAAAAGCTCTATTAGTCATATTATTTATCAGCGTCATGTGATTTATAAAGGTTCTAGAGACACTTGGCTTTTACAGGAAGGTCGAGCACTCGGCCGGTGTCTCCACATGTAAACACTGACCTAACACTAAAATAGGAAATGCCGAGAGAGTAATGAGAGGAATGTTTATGCAGAGATTATTTGTGAATTCTTTTGTAATATATATATACATATATAAACATGTGACAAACTGTGACAACCCCAGAGCAGGCTGGATTTTGTCTATTTCTGGGGCCTTTAACCTTTGCTCCCAGCTTTGCCTTCTCCTCTTTCTTTGCTTTTTTCCTATTCTGCGGTGTGTTCCTGATTACGGTGCGTTTCTGATTATCTCATCTTAGCTTAGCTTGTTGATTCTCAATTACCTTTGGAGGTGTGTCCCATCTTGACCCTGGGACCTCCAGGCCATACTTGGCACAGATGTTCCTGTACACTATGCCTGCCTCTTGGTTATACCGTTCAATGTATGCCCTGCCTGCTAGCATCTTACACCCTGCTGTTATGTGCTGGATTGTCTCAGGGGCGTCACAGTTTGCACCTGTGGGTCCTGTCTGGTGTGGTAGACCCCAGCCTCTATCGATCTTGTGCTCAGGGCCTGTTTCTGTGCTGCTATGATTAGTGCCTCTGTGCTGTCTTTCAGTCCAGCTTTTTCCAGCCACTGGACTTCTCGATGTCAGCCACTTTCTGTATCTGTCGGGGTACATTCCATGGAGGGGCTTGTCCTGCCATGATGGTTCTTGCTCCTCTTCCTCTGCACCGGGCTTCTGTTGCCTGAGGTATTCACTAAGTATTCCATCGCTTGGGGCCATCTTCCTGATGTACTCGTGGATTTTGCTGTTTCATCTTGGATGGTGGCTCTGATGCTCACCAGTCCCCGGCCTCCTTCCTTCCTCTTAGTGTACAGCCTCAGGATGCTGGACTTGGGGTGAAGTCTTCCATGCATTCCATGCATCAGTGGCTTCTATGCCCTCTTTTGGCCAGTTTATTATGCCAGCGGGGTATCTGATAACCGGTGGGGCGTAGGTGTTGATGGCCTGGACCTTGTTCTTCCCATTTAGCTGACTCCTTAGGATTTGCCTTACTCTCTGTAGGTACTTGGTTGCGGCTGCTTTCCTTGCGGCTTCTTTGTGGTTCCCATTTGCCTGTAGGATTCCAAGGTACTTGGTAGCTTCCCTGAGTCTTGACAACCTTCCCTCTCTTTGTTATCATTCGACTACACTTGTCCAGTCCGAATGACGTTCCAATGTTGTTGCTGTATATTCTGGTGGTATGGATCAGTGAGTCGATCTCTCGCTCACTCTTGACATACAGCTTGATGTCATCCATGTACAGGAGGTGGCTGATGGTTGCTCCATTTTGTAGTTGGTAACCAAGGCTAGTCTTGGTGATGATCTAGCTGAGGGGGGTCAGGCCTATGCAGAACAGCAGCGGGGACAGAGCATCTCCTTGGTAGATGCCGCACTTGATGGAGACTTGTGCAATTGGCTTGAGGTTGGCCACTAGGGTTGTTTTCCACAGCCCCATTGAGTTCCTTATGAAGGTCCTTAGGGTCCTATTGATGTTGTACAGCTCCAGGCATTCCAGGATCCATGTGCTCCCTTTTGGGGGTCCTTCAAGATCAGGACTGTCCTGCCTTCAGTTAGCTACTCTGGGTGAGTCCCATCTACTAGGAACTGGTTCATTTGAGCTGCCAGGCGCTCATGGAGGCCAGTTAGCTTCTTCAGCCAGTAGGTGTGGATCATGTCAGGCCCCGGTGCTGTCCATTTCTTCATGTTTGAAACCCTCTCTCTGATATCTGCTGTTGTGATGGTTACTGGTTCCTGTTCAGGGAGGTTGTGGTGGTCTGCTTTCTGGTCTGCCAGCATGTGATGCCTCTCACTCCCATATATTCTTTCAGTATTGTTCAGTCTCCAGATATTTTGTGGCCAAGCATCTCAAGCACTGTTGCTGTGGTTTACATTAGCTTGTTGGTCTCAGTGATGGTCACAGTAGGGATTGTTTGTAGTGCTGCATTCACATCCTCTAGTAGACTTTCAGAAAGTACTGTGACTCCAGTATTTGTATCACTCATATTTCATAATGAGGTAGGCGGTAGTACTAGTAGCGTTAAGGACCTTGCCTAAGGGCCCACACTGGTGACCCTTTGATCTTCCTGCAGTCCTACGTAGTAGGTGGCCTTACCCACTGAGCTATTCAGCCACTTTCTATGTTTTAGCTTGAAGCTAACAAAACAAAGAGAATGTTTAGTTTTAGTTTTTATTTTTTATTTAAAATGTTTTACAAAAATTAGTTTATACATAATTAAAATTTAATTAAATTAATTTTAACAAAAGGTTTATATAACAAAAGGTGAGCTTTAAAACTTTTAAACTAACCACGAAAGGTGAACATGGCAACACTGGAAACACGCACAAATCAAGTGACTTAAATACAAAAGGGTTAACAAGACACAGGTGAGAACGATCAGGGAGGGGCAGCCAATCAACAAGGAGGGAAACACAACAGGAAGTAAAACAGACAGTAAGACAAGCTAGATATTCAAAATAAAACCAAAACCAGGACAATAACTAAAACATAAAAACTCGAATCAACAACAAACCATGACAATGTTAGCTTATAGCTAAAACCTTATGCTAGCAAAAGAAAATATCAAAAAGAAAAGAATGTTAGTTTAATAAAAAAAGGTAATTAAAAAAACATATGCTAGCAAAACAAAATACGGAAAAAAATTAAATTATAACAAATAATATTTTTTTACAATTAAAATTTTGTAAAGAAAAAAATGTTTAAATTTTATTTTTAATTGTATTTTTTTATAAAAAATATTGTTTTTTAAATTGTAATTATTAAACAGAATTATTTTTATAATTAATTAAATTAAATTAAGTTAAAAAAGTTCAGGTGTTAAGGTATTGAATTTAATGTAATTCAATTCAATATTAAATTTGTATTTAATTATTTACTAAAAAATTTAAATGTAATTATTTTTTTATAATTTATTCAAATTAATTGAATTAATTAAATCTTTTTTTTTTTTAAACTTCAGTTGTTCCACTGCAAAGAATTGTGGGTAGGATGGAGAGGCACTTTATAGAGGACGTACGTAAAAAATTTAGTTAAATTAAAGAAAAAATATATAATTATTTTTTTTTATTTAAAGTATTTTTTTAATTTTTATTTATTTTTCAAAAAGAAAATAATGTTATCTTAACAAAAAAGAGTGTAAGCTAAAAACTCATACTAGCTAAACAAAATTATTCACGTTAACTGTGTGAAGGGGCAAACAAAACCCTGCAATGGTGGATGCCAAAGTCCTGCTGACAGGTTGTTCCGTGGAGCCCACTTTGGTGACTGAGCGAGAGGAGATGCAGATCAGAGCTTAGAGGGACCCGGCAGGAAGAATGACTGACTGACTGGAACATGAGCGATGAGGCAGAACCAGATAAAGAAAAGCAATGAATGAATCTCCTCTGCACACTATAAAAAAGGTCTGTTGTTTTCACTGTAATAACAGTAAACATGTAAACAACTGTATAAAATTTTGAGTGTTGTCGCTCATGTAATTGGTGGCGTCGCTATAGAGGCTACATGTCTTCTTGCTGCTCCTCCTTGGACGTCTGATACCATCATCTTGATGTAGACCTGGATTTGACTTGTCTGGATTAACACTTATGTCCATGTGGAGCCTGTATTAACAGTAGAGGATATAAAAGCACATATGAAGCATATATAATGTACAAAATTGTGCTATGCTATAATTACTGTACTGTGCTGTGCTATGTTATGCTATGCTATACTATACTCACTGTACTGTGCTATGCTATGCTACACTCACTGTACTGTGCTATGCTATACATAATGTACTGTGCTATGCTATAATATACTCACTGAACTGTGTTATGATCTGCTGTGCTATGCAATACTTACTGTACTATGCTATGCTACACTCACTGTACTGTGCTATGCTATGCTGTGCTGTGCTATGCTATACTTACTGTACTATGCTGTGCTGTGCTATGCTACACTCACTGTACTGTGCTATGCTGTGCTATAGTATAAAATACTGTACAGCTACACCATAAAAATATATATTCAAGATAGTAACAATATCTTTTAACTACTCATCCTGAAAACATGTTGAAAAATTCACCTTTTTTAGGATTTTCCAGTTTTAGTGTTTAGTTTTTTTGGTTTTGTTCTTTTCATTATCAGGCTTCCCATTTTTTGGATGGGATGTGCAATTTCCAACCAAAACACAAACTCGCAAAAGTATTTTTATTTGGAAAAAGTTTTTCTTTATCAGCAACATGCATTATTTATATGCCTTATCCAAACAGCGTGCACAGCAGCTCCAGTTTGATCAACTGCAGTGTCACATAAGCAAACCTGATTTATTAATGTGCACAAAAGTGATTGATTATCAGTGAACAAAATATTATATTTACATAAATATATTTAAAAAACTGTGAGAAACCAGCCATTGTTCCCATCTTCCCTTTTTATTTGAGGTTCCCTGCAGTCTGGTGGTCCAGTAAGGATCGTCGGTCTGGCTCCTGTGGTGTGTTGACTGGCGGCCCCTGGCCAGAGAGGATGGGTGGGGTCGCACTGCTCTGACTTAGCTGCTCCCGAGAGGGTATTGCGGGGCTGCGGCGGCGACTGTCCGCACCAAGATGTGTGCTGATCTGAGACGAGCGAAGGCTCTTCATGTGGCCTCGCGCTCGGACCTCATACAGTTCCGCCGAAGTTTTCTTATACCTGAAGGAAACAGGTCCTGAGTGTACTTAACCTGAAGGTGCCAAATGACACCTTAAATAAATCGAAACACTGTAAAAGATAGTGCAAAGTGCTGTAAAATAGTAATCAGTAACAATAGTAGTAGTAGTACTGTTCTGTAAAAATGCTGCATGTGAGGATATAATTGTAATATAATATAGTAGAAACATAATAGTAGTGGTTGTACAGATAAAAACACTATAAAAATTCTATAAAATTAAATAAAATTGAAAAATATATTATATTATATATAAATAATATTATTATTATCTGATTATTAGTAATACTGTATTTCACTTTACAGTATTTTTACAGTGTTTTGATTGTTAGAAACAGTATTTAATTTTACAGTAATTTTTACAGTGTTTTGAAGAGGTCAAAGGTCATTGACGGGTTGACTTCGCAAGATCATGGTGAGAACTGAAACCTGAGCACCAACAACACCTTCAAAGAACTTTGACTGTTCACTTAGACTTAAGAGATGAGTCAATTAGTATTTAGAGTCCACCAAAACTCCAAATATTGGCAAAGATAAAGGAGCGTGAATGCAGCCAAAGGTGGCGGCTGCCGATTGGCCAGAATTGTTTGTGGAGCCAGGCTGTAAACATGTGAAGTTGGCCATTTTAACATGGGAGTCTATGGGGACTGGCTTTTGGAGTTAGCCTCTAGAGGTTGAGGCAGTTTTAACACTTGAGCCGCTTGGTTTATGCTAATTACGACTTATAAAGTTACAAATTCATATAAACGGACTCACAGTTTCAGCAGCAGTGAAGACAGGACCACCGAAAGAGACGAGGCGGCCATTGCGGCCGAGCCCATCCACGGTTGGAGCACCACGCCGACCGGCATGAACACACCTACATAACGGAGGCGACAACATGAGCATTATTTTACAATTATTTTGACTTATTTTGAAAGGATTTGATGCTTTTGAAGCGGTGTACCTGCAGCAATGGGTATTCCTAGAAGGTTGTAGATCAGAGCAAAGACAAAGTTGATCCTGATCCTGTGCACTGTCTTCTTGGACAGCTCGATGCTGGCGACCACATCCAGCAGGTCGTTCTGCGCGGTGCGTGAAAACCCATCAGGTCAGACGGTTTTAACAAGAGTGTCAAGTAAGCAAGCCACCCACCCGGATCAGGACGATGTCGGCTGCCTCGATGGCCACATCGGTGCCCGTGCCGATGGCGATGCCGACGTCCGCGCGGGCAAGAGCAGGCGAGTCGTTGACACCGTCTCCCACCATGGCCACCCTCAGTCCTCGCTCCTGCAGCTCCTGAACTTTCGCCACCTTATGCGACGGCAGGACCTCCGCGAACACCCTCCTGATCCCCACCTGCGCAGCTATGGCTTTAGCTGTCCGCCTGTTGTCTCCGGTTATCATTACCACCTCCACGCCCATGCTGTTCAGCGTGTGCACCGCTAATGCCGACTCTGCCTTCACTGTGTCCGCTATGGCTAGCATGGCACACAGAACCCCTGCAAGAGAAGGCCACACCTATAAAGATGTCTAAACGTTATACATCATAGCAACAAAGTCTGTTTTTGTCCTCACCGTCAATTGCCACAAGTATGGCCGTCTGTCCTTTGGTTTCGTGGCTCGACATGGCGGCGTCAACGTCTGCTCCAATGTGATGACCGTTCCTCCGCATCCACTCTCTATTCCCAATCAGGACAGAGTAAGATGACCCCTTAACTAGAAGGCAGAAAAATTGATTGTTTGAAACGCTGTCATTAATTTAACAGTATTTTTACAGTGTTTTGATTGTTAGGAATATTATTTAATTTTACAGCATTTTTAGTGTTTTGATTGTTTAAAACACTATTGAATTCTACAGTATTTTTACAGTGTTTTGAAAGTTTGAAACACTATTTAACTTTACAGTATTTTTATACTGTATTGATTGTAAGAGACACTGTATTTAATTTTACAATATTTTTACGGTGTTGATTGTAAGATACACTGTATTTAATTTTACAGTATTTTTACAGTGTTGATTGTTAGAAACACTATTTAATTTACAGTATTTTTACAGTGTATTGATTGTTTGAAACACTGTATTTAATTTATAGCACTTTTTAAAGTGTTGTTAAAAAGAGGCCTCTGGGCCTCAGACCTGCAGACGTGGTCTCCTCAGCAGACTGCAGGCTGCTCTCCTCAGTAGTGGTCCCCGGCAGCAGGAAATGCTCCTCCCTCTCTTGCAGCAGCAGCAGGTGTTCCACGCTGGACACCCGGCAGCTGATCCCACACCCGGGCACCGCCTGGAAGTCCTGGCAGTAGCCGAGGACTTCGGCTCCCAGCTCCTAGTTGGACGCAGACTTTGTCTCATCTGGGCATTAAAAAGACGACAACGACGACAACGAAAACACGCGCTTGTTAACTAGCCTCTTACCTCTTTGCAGTGCTTGGCGACAGCCATGCCGAGCGGGTGCTCGCTGCTCGCCTCCGCCGTGCCGACCACCGCCAGGATCTTCCTCAGGGGCATGCGGGCCATCTCCCACAGCACCAGCACCCGAGTCACCTGTGGCACCCCGTTGGTGATGGTGCCGGTCTTATCGAACATCACAACCTTGATCTGAAGGTGCAGAAACACACAAAAATAACCGAGCAGTAACCCCTTACGCCACACGGTGTCACTAGACCGGTGAAAACCGCTTCACGTTTGAGTGACAGGAGCAAGTCCTCAGTACAATTGCTCATTAATCCCAGATTAAGTAAGAAGATTAACAAGTATCGGTTGCACCTGGAAGCCAGTATACTGCACGTCCTGCATACCAGGACTTATTAACCTGGTCTAAGAGGCCGCACAGACACACAACCCTTTGTGTGTCTGTGCGGCCGCGGTTTGTTGTCAGATTGTTGGCACAGCAATGTTCACCTTGTGAGCCATTTCCAGCGGCTCGCCTCCTTTGATGAGGATCCCGTTCTGAGCGCCAACACCCGTGCCCACCATGACGGCTGTCGGAGTCGCCAGACCTAGAGAGCAGGGGCAGGCGATGGACAGGACGGTGATGGAGGCCTGAAACGCGAAGCGGACGATGACCTCGGCCTTGGAGATGTTCTTGTTGTAACCCTGCGAGAAGGTTCAGAGACAAAGAGAGAGGGGGTATCAAAGCGGGTTCTGCCAGAGCGTTAAAACCGTTTTGAACCTACTGGGAAGTTCTCCTTCACGATGTCAAAGTTGACAAAACCGATGGCCAGCCAGGCCACCAGCGTGAGAATGGAAACAAACACGATGAACGGTACGAAGTAACCACTGAGCTTGTCCGCAAACTGCTGGATGGGGGCCTGGATAAGTAAGTAAATACAGGGGGGTTAGCCAAAACCACCACTATCCACCAGCCCCGGACAACACCCGACATTTACCTTTGAGGTTTGGGCTTCTTCTACCAGTTTGACAATCTGAGACAGAGTGGTCTCCGCGCCAACGTGGGTGGCCTCCACCAGGAGTGCGCCGCGAGCGTTGATGGATCCAGCGATAACCAGACTCCCCAACTTCTTGGTGACGGGCATCGGTTCTCCTGATGGGAAATAAGTACGGATCGTGAATTTGGGGTGCGGTGGGGGTCCAGGGGTGGTCCCCTTAATCCTCCTACCTGTGATTAAGGATTCGTCGACCATTGAGCTTCCCTCGATCACTTTCCCATCCACTGGAAACTTTCCTCCAGGCGTGACCTTCACGACGTCGCCCCGCTGGACCAGGTCCACCACCACCTGCTCCTCGCTTACGGGATGAAATGGTGTAGTTAGTTAGGTACATTTATGCATAAAATATGAGCACAAGACCTGAAAAAGAACCTAGTCTTGGACTCCTTTTCCAGGAGTTATGTGGCCCAGGTGCTTGATTTGTCACATTAGCTCAATTACAAAGGGGGACAAGGGGCAAGATCTGCCTCAATCAATCATCATCATCATCAAATCAACAAGCATCTGATCTGATTTTTGGGTCTTGGTAGTAGTGACGTTGGTCCTCGGCGGTGGTGGTAGTTTCGGGGCACAGCGGCATTTGGCTGCACCTGGTATTTGGATTATACTGGTTTTTTGTTGGGTTCTCTTGTGCGACTCACCTGACGATCGTGTGATCTGGTCCTAAAGTGACCACTGTGGCATCGGTGGCTTGAAGAGACATCAGTTTGGCCAAAGCCTCGGATGTTTTACTCTAAAAAAATGAAGACCAAAGACTCACTGGGAGGTCCCTGTTCCTGTCTTTGTCCCCTGACGGACTTTTATCGTACCTTTGCGATGTGCTCCAGCCATCGCCCCAAAGCGATGAACACAAAGAGCATCGGCGGGGTGTCGAAAAAAGTGACGGGGCTCTGGACAGCGTGTTCGGCCATGGCGAAGACGAGTACCACGCAGGAGTAAACGTAGGCTATGGTGGTGGCCAACACGATCAGCACGTCCATGTTGGCTGTGCGGTGTTTCAGGGAGCGGTACGCCTGGATGTAGAAGTACCGGCCTCCAAAGATCTGAAGGGGGGGTGGGGAGGATTGTAAGAAGAAGATCGGTTGTCTTATTACCAAACATGTTTTTGTTGGTTTCCTCTCACCTGCACGGGGGTGCAGAGCAAGAAAAAGGCCAGGTTGAGAAGGGACAGGCCCGGCAGCAGGTTCTGCTCGAAAGGCATGGAGCCACCACCGTGTTCCTGGTGCTGACTGCCCATCACCATCATGTAGATCATAAGAGCCATGGCGGGGATCCCGAAAACGAGGCTGAGCAAAAAGGAGTTCTTCCACCTGAAAAGCACAAAAGGACCTCATGTAGAACCGGTCGGTTCCAGTCTTATCTGGTTCCTATCCTACAAAAAAAAAATAATCAGATACTTGCTGTTGAATATCTTCCGCGTGATCGAGGTTGTTCTTCAAACCCGCCTTCACCAGACTGGCCTCGAATCCAAGGTTCTGGTTTTAAAACAAACAAACAACATCTCATCACATGTAGCTAAATAGATGAAGGAATTACGTGATAAGTACCTGAATGATCTTCATGACATCTCGAGCTCCGATAACCTCTGGGTCAAACTGGAAGTGTCCTTTTTGGGTTGCCAGGGAGACCGAGGCGCCGAGAATTCCTTTGGTCGTCATGAGCTTGGACTCGATGTTGTGGACGCACGACGCACACGTCATCCCCGATATCTAAACATTGCACAATTGTATCTAGTTATTTATTCGGCTGTTTGCCGAAACGTCTGATGTCTGAGCACTTACCGCGAGGTCCAGCTTCCCGTTGGTCACGGCGTTGTCTTCTATCAGATCGGCACCGAAGCCCAAGTCCTTTATGAGCCGAGTCACAGAGGCGGCGTCCGTGACGCCCGAATCGTACTTCACCTCCGCCTTCCCAGCCATCAGTGATACCAACACAGACATGATACCTGGAACACTTTATACCTTTAGACATTTGGACCCCCAGTAGGACCTCGGTAGGTGTCAAAACCTCACCCTTGTGTTTCAGGAGGTGTCTTTCGATGTTGGCCACACAGGAGGCACAGGTCATGCCTTTTATGCAGATAAAGCATTTCTGTACTTTCATCGCAGAAGAGCTCGCCATGGTTGCCTGTGATCTGGCGCCGTTAATTACTCCCGCCCTGCTTAGCGACTGCGAGTCAGGAAGGTCAGGAATTCCAGAGCCGGCAGGCCTGAACTTTTCATGACTCTGGGAGCTCCTTATTGGTTCTGAAAGTAGAATGAACAATGCCATAGGCTGCAACCACTTTAGTCCTGAAGTGTGTGCAAAATCAGTTCTTTTATCGACACACCAAAGTTAGCATGCTATATCATCTTAGCATGCTAACTTTGGTGTGTCGCTAAAAGAACTGATTTTGTAATGTGTATGCAAAGGCCAGCACGCTGACTTCCTTTAATTGTTAGCCAACCATGTGCTAAGGAAGGCTATTTGCTAATGCTAAATCACTGCTGTACGTTGTGTGGGCAGAGGTTAAAGCTGGATCCATAGTCCACGAGAACAGAGAACTCCCTCCCCCCTGCCGACGTTACGCCCACAAAATGGCATCATTTTTCTCTCGGACCGCCCGTTGTGCAGCTCTCTCAGACACATGGCCCAGGCAGAACTTTTTCTCTCAAGGCTGTGCGTCAACCATGCTGTGATTGGTCGGAATTTATTGTGGGCATGATGAATGTGGAGAAGCGCAAGAGCTTCTTCAGGTGCAGAACACAGACAGAAGGAGGAAGCACAATGACAATGGACAGTTTAGATGAGCAGCTGGCAAACAGCTCCTGGAAGGAGAAACACAGTGCACAGAGAGGAGAGTGTCTGTCCAAAAGGTGGCGATAAAAATTAATAAAAATTATCAGCTCGTTAGGCCAAGTAACCACGACTGTGCGCACAATTTGCAATACAATTGCATTGTCAACCTTTTGTGTGTGACGTGCGCTGCGTGGGAGGGCCGTATGAGGAGATCTGCACAAACACTGGTACCTCCGTGCCGAAACAAACTTTTTTTTTTACTCTTACCACCCGTGGAGCAAGGAGCGAGTTCTCTGTTCTTGTGGAGTATGGAACAGCCTTAACATGTGATCGTGGCCAAATGTACAATAAAGAAGTGCATGTTAGCATGCAGCTAAAGTGTGGGAGGCTTGCCGACCTTCATTTAGCACCTTGAAAAATAGCATTGATGTTAACATTAGCACGCTAGGCTTGCTATCTATATTTTAGCAAGAATCTGGGTGTAACAGCTAATATATTAGCATGTTAGTGTTTGTTGTGCAGCTCTCAATGAGCTTGTTAGCATAGTTATTCTGAGCATCTTAGCATGCTAACTTTAGCTTTTCGCTAGAGCAACTGATTTTGTATTGCGTATGCAAAGCTCAGCATGCTACCGTGTGGTAAGGAAGGCTTTATGCTAATGCTAAATCACTAAATCACTGTTGTACGACGTGTGTGCAGAGGTTTACATGTGATCTTGCCCAAAGAGACAATGAGGAAGCTTGTGTTAGCATGTAGCTAAAGCGCAGGTGGCTTGCCGACCATTTAGCATGGGAATCTTGCTGCAATTTGCACCTTGAAAAATAAACATCGTTAGCATTGATGTTAACATTAGCATGTTAAGCTTGCTAACTATAATTTAGAAAGCAAGAATCTGGGTGTAACAGCTTATATAGTAGCATTTTATCATTTGTTTTGCAGCTCTCAGTGAGCTTGCTAGCCTAGTTACTGTGAGCATCTTAGCATGCTAACTTTAGAGTTTCACTAGAAGAACTGATTTTGTATTGCGTATGCAAAGGTCAGCATGCTGACTTCTTTTAAGTGTTAGCCAACCGTGTGGTAAGGAAGGTTACTTACTAATGCTAAGTCACTGCTGTACGTCACATGTGCAGAGGTTTACATGTGATCTTGCCCAAAGGTGCAATAAAGAAGTGTGTGTTAGCATTAGGTTAAGCACGGGCGGCTTGCCGACCTTCATTTAGCACGGGAATCTTGCTGCTATTTGCTTCTTGAAAAATAAACATCATTAGCACTGATGTTAGCAGTAGCATGCCAAGCTTGCTAACTATATTTAGCAAGAATCTTGGTGTGAATCTTGAGATAAAGCTCACGTGAGCTATTCAATAAAGGACTATAAATGTCAATCTTTCTACATTGTTTTTTTTTTTTTTACAGACATAAAGTATTTCTAAGTTGTTGGTTTTAATTAAAGTCAGACTGTGGATTAACGGCTGAAATTGAAACATGAAAGAATCTACTCCTAATCTCCACGAGTTAATTCCATGTCTTGGCAAGCTGTCTGCAGCTGATGTTAAGAGCCCTCCTGAGTGACACTGGAGAGCCTGGTTTCCAAGGCAACAAGTGGAAACAGAGGTAAGGGGGTTTATGTAAAACTGTATAGACTCTCCTGTGTACCTTTGAGTAATGCGTCAAATCCCATGTCCTCAATAGCTGTCCTGAGGCGTCCCGGATCCGTCAGACTGGGGTCAAAGGTTATGGTCCCCTTTTCTTCTTTAAGCGACACCACAATGGACTGCACCCCCGCCATCTGTGAAATCCTCCCCTCTATGGACTGCACACACGAGCTGCAAGTCATCCCTACAATCCAAACAGTCACTGTCCGGGCGGACGCACCCCCTTGCCAGTAGGCTATATCTCCTCCTGATGGATCCTCGGATAATAACGCGGCCTCGAACCCCATGCTCTCGATCTTATCTCTCAGCTCCTGGTGTGTAACCAGGAGAGGATGAAACACAACCAATGCCGCGCTCTCTTGAAGAGACACCCAAACGTGCAAAACCCCTGACAGCTCTCCGACGTGGCCCTCGATGGACTGTATGCAGGATCGGCAGTGCATGCCGTCCACTTTGATTCGCACGGCAGCCTCGACGTTCAAGTATCCCAAACCGCGGAGCTCCAGGGCGATGTCTCTGGTCGTGGTGACCGACGTGTCATAGTCCACCTTGGCCAAATGTAAGGGAGCGGAACAAATGACAGAAACAACCCCGGTCAGGCTGCAGAGCCTGGCTTTGATCGCTCGGGCCTGGTGCTCGGAGGTGAGTCCAAGGAGTTTAAAACAGGCTCTGGAGCAGGTTTTGGGTGGAAAGTGGTCGCCCTGGCTCCCGTGCTCGTAGGCCAGGTTGTCGAAGCCTTGTTCGCCATTGTCCTGTAAAGATGAAGGAAAAGTCACAGGTTGTTGACTTATTATGTATAATATAATATAATATAATATAATATAATATAATATAATATAATATAATATAATATAATATAATATAATATAATAATATAATATATAATATAATGAGCTCTCAGAAAGCTTGTTAGCATAGTTACTGTGAGCATCTTAGCATGCTAACTTTAGTGTTTAGCTAGAACTGATTTTGTCAGCATGCTGACTTCCTTTAAGTGTTAGCCAACCAGCTAAAGCGCGGGCGGCTTGCCAACTTTCATTTAGCACAGGAATCTTACTGCTATTTGTATCTTGAAAAATAAACATAATTAGCATTGATGTTAGCATTAGCATGCTAGGCTTGCTAACTATATTTTAGCAAAAATCTGGGTGTAACAGTTTATATATTAGCATTTTATCATTTGTTTTGCAGCTCTCAGTGAGCTTGTTAGCATAGTTACTGTGCACATCTTAGCATACTATCTAACTTTTTGCTAGAAGAACTGATTTTGTATTGCGTATGCAAAGGTCAGCACGCTGACTTCCTTTAAGTGTGGGACTCTTGCTGCTGTCTTTACCTTTAAAAAATAAACATCATTAGCATTGATGTTAGCATTAGCATGCTAAGCTTCTGCAGAAACCCAGCAAGAATCTGGGTGTAACGGCTAATATATTAGCATGTTAGTATTTGTTTCTGTCTGGTAGGCAGGCATTATTATTGAGAGACTTTCATAGGGTTGTGATCTAAAACCTGTGGTGGCCTTTCCAACCAAAACCACATGACCGGCGTTCACATGAGCCAGCTCCAACGTGATTTGGCTTAAACTTCAAAGGCTTGTCATATCCTAAGACATGTCAGTAAAAAAAGGAGATTAGTTCCCCCCCTGAGTCCAAAACCTTAACTAAAACAAGCATGTGGTGGTGGGGGGGTGGGAGGGGTGTGACACAAACAAAGGCTGACCACTGAAACAAAAACAGGAAGTAAAAAAAAACCCAAAGAAACTTGCTAAGCTAACTAAAGCTAGCATAATAGCACAGATATTAAAACAAATAAAATTTTTTAGTTCTTCAGTAAAGTATGGATATTGAAAATGGAGCAGCATTACTTACACATAGCATTTGCTAAGCTATGCTGGTTAGCGTGTAGCTAGCTTTAAGGATTATCTCTTCATTACTGGTTAGTTTGCTAGTAAGCAGGTTAATGTCATCATACATCATACGTAGAGAAGATTGAAGCAAGGCGTCTGGACTTGTAGAGTTTTCTTGAAGACGTTTCGCTGCTCATCCAAGCAGCTTTCACATGTTCACATTTTAGACAGAGAGGAAAGGTGGTTTGAAAGAGGAGTCAAGGAAGCCATCTATGTTAAGCTGGAGACCTCAGACATCATCATTCTACCACATACAATGCAGTGACTCAATCCATTCCCAGGAAGTTTGCACATACTCACAGCAAGATCAAAGGGCTGTCAACCAGTCCCCCTCCGGCACTTTCATAGTCGTTAGCCAGTCGTTAGACACACCTGGCCCAGTCAGCTAGATCATCACAGGTAATTATGTAAACATTTAGTGCTATTGTTTTTAAGTTTGACCCAAACCCACCCACTGAGGTCTGTCCAAGTCCAGACGCCTTGCTTCAATCTTCTCTAAGTTTTAATAGTAAGCAGTTTAATGTACACCTAAACAGGAAGTAAAACAACTGAGACGCACAAACAAAGGCTGACCACTGAAACAAAAACAGGAAGTAAAAAAACCCAAAAGAAACTTGCTAAGCTAACTAAAGCTAGCATAATAGCACAGATATTAAAACAAATAAAAATTTTTAGTTCTTCAGTAAAGTATGGATATTGAAAATGAAGCAGCATTACTTACACATAGCATTTGCTAAGCTATGCTAGTTAGCATGTAGCTAGCTTATAAGGATTACCTCTTCTTTACTGGATAGTTCAATAGTAAGTGGTTTAATGTACACCTAAACAGGAAGTAAAACAAAAAAACAAGAAACTTGCTAAGCTAAATAAAGCTAACATAATAGCTAAAATAATATATATATATTATTTTAGCTATTATGTTAGCTATATATATATATTTTGCTGCCTACCTGCATAATGACAACCTGCTGTCATGCCTTCCTTGCCTTTTACTCCTCTATGAGCGGCTGCATGTAATCTGTCATAGTTACTCAAGGTGTGTAGTTAATGATTGGGCAGTTATTGAACCAATCAAATGCACCTGTTAAAATAATCTACCCGTTAACAGGGAGGTCGGCGTCATCCATTGGCTTTGGTGGGAATTGTGCAATATTACAACCGACTGGCTGACTTGGTGGAAGGTGTGAACTTTAGCAATGATTAACAACAAAATTTAACCTTTAACCTCTAATCCACCAAACATTTGCTAAGCTAGGCTAGTTAGCATGTAGCTAGCTTTAGGAATTACCTCTTTTCTATTGGACAGTTTCATGGTAAGCAGTTTAATGATTAAAATATTCCATATGTGTATAGTCACAACTAACACATAACCTTTGCTAAGCTAGGCTAGTTAGCATTTATATATCTTTAAGAATTACCTTCTTTTTACTGGATAGTTTGCTAGTAAGCAGTTTAATGTACACCTTACACAACAGGTGTATAGTCACAACTAACACATTACCTTTGCTAAGCTAGGCTAGTTAGGGTGTAGCTAGTGTTGTTTAGCAAATGTTACTCGTGACTATGCACATATAAAATAAGTTGTACATTAAACTGCTTACTAACAATAAAAAAGGTCCTCCATAAAGCTAGCTAAATGCTAATTAGCCTAGCTTAGTAAACATTGTATCAGTTGTAGTTATACACCTGTCAGTAATGCTTAAAGCTAGCCTAAAGTTAGCATTTAGCTAGCTTTAAGCACAACTAATACATAAGAGTTGCTAAGCTAGGCTAGTTAGCATGTAGCTAGTTTTAAGAACTACCTCTTCTTTACTGGATAGTTTGATGGTAAGCAGTTTGTTGTATAATTTACTACACATCACATGTGTATAGTCACAACTAACACATAATGTTTGCTAAGCTAGGCTAGTTAGCATTTAGCTATCTTTAAGAATGACCTCTATATTGGATAGTTTGATAGAAAGCAGTTTAATGTACATCTTACTTAACAGGTGTATAACTACAACTGACACATAAGGCTAGGCTAATTAGCATTTAGCTAGCTTTATGGAGGACCTTTTTTATTGCTAGTAAGCAGTTTAATGTACAACTTATTTTTTATGTGCATAGTCACGAGTAACATTTGCTAAACAACACTAGTTAGCATTATAGCTAGCTAGCTAAAACAGGAAAAAAATACACATTATATAATAGCTAATATGTCAGAATTCAAAAAATTGTAATAATTTTTTAATTAATTTTAATAAAAATGTTTATTGTTCTAAAAACGCATGAAGAACATTGCTTTGTAGTTTTTTGTAGACATTTGCAGTTTTTTATAATAATAAAATCACTTGATGAGGCCTACCTGTAACTTTTCTGGCGCACAGAGGCTCCTGTTGCTCCCAGCCGAGCGCGCGCTGGAGGCGCAGCTTGGTTTACACTCCACCATGCCGATCTGCTCCATGGAGCATGGCGGCAGCAGCGTAGACTCTGACTTGGACTCATACTTGGAGAGGCTTCTGGTGGACTTGGAGGTAAACATGTTTTAGAGCCCGCTGTCTGAGGTTTTTTTAACCTTATCTCCTCCTGTCGGGGGGAGGGGGGCAAAAGTCCGCCAGTGGTTAAAGAGTTCCAGGAGATAAGGAGGAGAGGAGCGCAGGAGCTGTGCCGCCCCGCCGGTGCGCACAGCACAGCCTCCCCCAAAGAGGGTGGTTGGGGTGGGTGGGTGAAAATCACATGACTTCTGCACACTTCACACAAAAAAAGCTTTCGTGTGCCTTAACATTACATATGCATGCTGCCAAAACCCAAGATCAAACCAGGGACCTTTAGATCCTCAGTCTAATGCTCTCCCAACTAAGCTATACAACAACAGCAACACAGTGGAGTAACTTGTGGTGACACAGGCAGAAAACACACACACATATCCTCTGAAATATTAAATATATATTACAGTAATTTCATTTTCTAATAAAATCATAAACTTTATTAATTAATTTAAAAAAACATTAGTCTGTAGAAATAATTTACTTTAATGTGTCATTAAATGCAGCGACAAATCTAATGTTTTTTTATATTATGTATAAAATATGAAGTTACTTTCGGTTACTTTAAATTGAAAAAAAAACTGTATCTCTACCTTCATGTACACCTGATTGAAGGAACGCAGAGGTTTGCTGCCCCCTTGTGGTAAGAAGATGAAACACAGCACTATCAAGTCAAAACCTTATTTGTCCCCACAATGAGGGAAATTACATGAACTTCTATGGGGATGCTGAAACCCAGGCTTGAACCAGGGACCTTTAGATTTTCAGTCTGCAGAAGAATTGTCTGTATAAGAAGGGCGGGGGGGGGGGGGGGGGGGGGGGCGAGGGAAGAAATTCTGGAAGTCAACGGTTCAAATCCACATGGAAGCAAAGAAAGAATCCAAATATTTCATGATATTTTGCTGTTTTGTAAGTGTCCTAAGCCTCAAATAATAAATGAACACAACACAGTAGATTTCAGTGTCACATTTATTACACATAATCACACAAAAACACAGATTGTTGCAAATAACTGTTTGTCAACCATAAAATGAGGTGTTCTTCTTTCACCTCATAAAATATCTTCTAAAGAACAATTGTAATTACCGATTTTTATTTATGTACATGTAACCTTTGCTAAGATGGCTAGTTAGCATTTAGCTAGCTTTAAGAAGTACCTTATCTTTACTGGGGAGTTTGCTACTAAGCCGTTTGTTGTACAATTTATTACACATCACATGTGTATAGTCAAAACTAACACATAACCTTTGCTAAGCTAGGCTAGTTAGCATGTCCTTGCAGGAGCACTGAGACCTCCTGACTCCTCAAACGGCCATTGTGCCATGTAAAAAGGGTTCTCTGACTGACCTCCACTAGCTGCAGCAGGCAGCAGCGGAGACGGACCAGGAGCAGTGTGTGTCAGAGCTGCGCTAGGAGCAGTGTGTGGCAGAGGAGATGGCCCCTGGGCAGCAGGCAGCAGCGGAGACAGACCAGGAGCAGTGTGTGGCAGAGGAGACGGCCCCTGGGCAGCAGGCAGCAGCAGAGACGGACCAGGAGCAGTGCTTGGCAGAGTAGACGGCCCCTGGGCAGCAGGCAGCAGGAGAGCCTGGGCCGAGGACCGAGAAAGATAGGGGACAATGGGAGTCTGTGATAACTTACATTGTGTGTAAATGACATGATGTGCATCACTGGCAATTTTTCTACCAAATGCAATCTTACCATTGTAGGCAGCAGCACAGAAACAGATGGACCCTGGGCAGCCGGTGGCACTGAAGATGGACCCTGGATAGATGGCAGTGGGGCAAGTGGCTCCACCAAACTGCACAATTGGGAGGCTTCCTCTCCCAATGTGTCCACGAAGCCTTCATCTTGGTCCACAAGTTCTGCGACCTGAATTTCCTCAGGTAACTCTGAGATCCTCTCCGAGCTGGGGGACATGTCCTCTGGAGGCTGATTGGTCTGCCTCAACAAATATTGTACCCCGATGAGCTCTCCTGTGGATTGTAATGAGGAAATTGTAAAATTAAAAGGTTTCTCAGAAATGACTAAGGACATTGTTGACACCAATAAAAAAACATTTACATGAATAGCATGGTGAGGATTTGTGATATTTTATCTACCTGTGTATACTCCAGGAGGAGAGAAGTCGGGGACCAATTTCCTGTCAAACAATGCCTTTCTGAGCAAGGCTGCACAGCAGGTGGAACAGATGAGGTGGGAGGACATGGGGTATCTGGTGTCTTTGGAATCTGTAGTGGTCATGTGAAGTTTAATTAAAACCCTTCAAGGTCTATGGGTGTTTTTGGGGACTTTCCTCGCCTGGCATTCTTTGTGTTTTACTGCTCATTAAATAGTCATCTTGTAATCCACAATCAAGTAATATACATCTTTTTTTTTCAGGAGAACCTGGGCTTTCATAATATTCAGGCTATAGTGGTGTTATATGACTGTAATAAAAATTCTAGCACCAGAAAGAGAAAGAAAAAAAAATGCGAAAAATAAAATTCATACATATCTATTGAAAAAACACTGAGGAAAACTGTAACGAAACTCTCCCCCATTATGAACATGTAGTTTAGGGTGTTAGGGATAAGTGTGTAAAAAATGAAGGTTTTAACTATAGTACAAATGTAATTTATTACACCATAAGTGAAAAAAGTGCCATTCGCTCCATTGATTTTGATGCCACTGTTACAGGTCTGCCTCACAGCTGGGCTGTCAGCTACTCTAGGAATATCCTGTGTGTCAATTGAGCTTTATTTTCTTGATACAACTCCTTGTGTAGACTGCTGATGGGCTGAGGCGTGAACCTACCCCACCCCCACCTTTCTGATAAGGTGGGGGTGGGGGAGAGCGACCCCTGTTCACCCGGAACGTCTTCGATGTAACTTCCGTTGCTATGTTTTGTCAGCGCAACATAGCAACGCTAAAACGTCAAATAAAACGTTTCCAGTAAGATATATAAGTGTATGACAGTGTATGACAGGGGTATACAGAACGACGCACTTTCGGGTTGAGATAACGGTCCGCTACGCGTCTATTATTGCGTTCAGAGACGCTTTTCAGTCGTGTGAACGACCCAGCTAGTCAGAGGAGAGAGTTCTCTTGTCCTTCAACCATCTTTGGTGTTTACGTCAGAGCACAAAGGCTCTACAATTGGATGTTTGAGCCCCTCGTGATATTGCTCGATGGTCTGATTGGACACTGATTTGCCAATCGAGTATTGCAGCCAGGGTACGTCACACAGACATGCGGAAAAGATCCCCGAAAAGCCTAAAGCCTCCTCTTTTCGAGGAAAAAAACAGAACGTCTCTACCTACCTCTACCCCTGTAAGACATGCGCTCTCATGTTGTATACAACTTCAAACGTCGGGACATGGTTAAGTGGAATGAACAGTAATAAAAATTTACTTTTCGCTTAAACTTACGTACAAAATAAAGTTATATAATTTTGACCTGAGGGGGTTTCCTCTGAACTAAATTTGGTTTAGTTGCAGCTGACTGCGATCCTCCGAACCTTGACTTCTCAAACTGGTAAAAGGGTTAGGCGGTTAAGGTGAAAAATAAAACCTTTACTAAGTATTTGTGTCACATGCAATACTGTAATAATGCAGTTTACTAACCATTTTCAATAATAGTTTAGGCCTGGTGCCAGAGGTCAAGTTTCTGGGGGCAGCAGGTGCAGCACTGCTGTCAGCTGGGCTACAAGTGCTGGAGTGTGCTGTGCTGCTGCCAGGTGAGAAGGCTGTACTGGTGCTGGGGTTGTTATCCACACCTTCTTGTAGAGTTCAAGCTACTTTTTTTTGTCGAGGAGCAGGTCTGTTGCCCTCTTCAGATGGCCACACTCCTGAGCTGGCAAACCTCTGCCAGCCATTCCCCATCACCCATCGCTTTGTGTGACTTTGACATGATAGTCCAGCTGACATAAAACAGAACACACAGTAAAAAGTCAATATAATAATGAACATAACGCAAACGACATAGGAATAACATGGTCGTTACTGCCATTATAGCCATACCAAAACAGATGAAACTGGCCACAGGTAATCTGGACAAGTTCAGCAAGGTGGAAAGTTAAGTATTTGTTTGTTTACTTGAAAACTTCCACTAAATGAATGAATGATGGTTTTCATTCATTTGATGGATGAATGATGGATTGTCTCAGGACACACAGGACATTAACTGAGGACAACAGTTGCAATTTTAATGTCTTACCTGTGTAATATGCCTATTATAGGATTTCTGCACATTTAAAAGTAAGACTGTTGATGAAACACTACTTTTACTTAAGTAAAATAGAACATCTTAATGAACGACACATATTAGCTGAAAACATCTAGCTTCCCAAACCTAGCTCTAGGTACTATTCTAGTTTACCCTAATGCTAATCGCCATACACAAAATAGCCGCAAGCTGCTGCTGGCACTTTTAATTATTAATCTGTATTTAAATTCGGAGAGTGGTAACGTGAATATTGTGTAAAAATTGCTTAATAAAATACACAACTTTTAGCGACATGACATAGAAACACACCTCTTTTTCTTGACTTTTGATTGCTGTGCTGTTAGTAGCTCGCTAGTGCTTGACTTGACAGTGGGAATCAAATGACAGTCAATCGACAATCAAATGATGTATGGTAGTATGTGTGTCACGAAAGATTGAGCGCCTGCAGTGATTGGACGTTTGAGAGAAAGTCTGACCATGCACAGTGATTGGATGACAAAAGATTGACCTGGATATTTGATTGGGGATGCTATTTCTGACCTAGCAATGTGGTTCGCTCTTGAAAGATAGACCCACGGATGTCATTGGATAGCCAATAAAGATTTTCACCTGCTGGCTACCGCTATTTCGGCATAGGCTGTCACAGTCTGAAAACAATGCGTTAAAAACACAACAACGGCGAAGGTGGGAAACAATCAGAGTGGGTACAGCTAATTCCCATATGATGCATTCAATGTCTGGCACCGTACATTGGAACTCACTGTGAAAGCGTTTCCGGACATCTCAAACTCTACCTCCGTCATCATTAAAAATTGGTATACACACACACACACACATTATGTGTAAAATATGAAGTTACTTTTGGTTACTTTGATAATGTAAAGATTAATATCTAAGTATAAAAAAATACAAAATAAATACAAAATTAATTAAACCTGTGAGCAGCGATGACGGGCCCTTGCGGTCCGCGGAACCAACAGCCGCCGTCTCTCCTATCGTCCCACAACCTCTCTCCCAGCGTTACCGGCACGAGCTGTGGTCTGCAGGGCAGAAGAGTACAGCAAAACACAGGTCCTCCGGCCAGTAGGTGGCGCAGTGACTCTAGCATATCAGAATGTCAATCTGTGCAGTATCCGATGTTCAGCATGACTAAAAGGTTTTGTCCACATAGGATGAAGTATGTGGGAGATACAGCCAAAAATACATTTATTTCCTGTGTGTTGGTGAAGGGTTAACTTTGTGGTGGCGCCACAGCCAGACCGTGTGACGAAGTGCTGCGTTTTTGATAACTTTTGGTACCTAATGCCTTAAGAGTAACCAGACCAAGTTTCAGGTGGATTGGAGAAATCGAGGAGTTCGTAAAAGTGCAGGGAGTGAAAAATGCAAAATGGCACAGTTTTTTCAAAATGGCGGACTTCCTTTGTGTTTTACAGTATACCTCC
The DNA here is from genome assembly GCF_900634625.1 of Parambassis ranga. Lineage (NCBI taxonomy): Eukaryota > Metazoa > Chordata > Actinopteri > Ambassidae > Parambassis > Parambassis ranga. The sequence goes on along the minus strand of NC_041023.1, from coordinate 35,899,727 downwards.
AAGAGACTTTTTTTCTTGTCTAGAGGTGATACATATGCGTACCAATTTTCGTGTCTGTAGGTCAAACGGGGAAGCAGATCTCATTCCAGGGGGCACTGCTGAGCCATGTGTCCACGCCCACATATGATGATAAGGTGATATGAAAAGGTGTACTGGGGCTGATGTCATGATAGAGTAATAGGCAGGTAGGATGAAACAAATCAAGAAACACAGCAGCTTTCTCTATGGTGGCGAAGGGTCACCTGTTGATGATGCCCCGCCCACACGACGTTTTTGATAACTTTTGCTCAGCCATGTCTTCAGAACCATGTGACAAAATCTCAGGTCTGTCAGAGTATTTCCATAGGAGGAGTTTGTTCAAATACGAGGTGTGGAACATGGATAATCAGCCTGAATACAATTCATACCGCCAGTAGGTGGTGCTATGAGAGTTTCAGCTCATTGCATATCAATCTGTTTAGAATGACAGGCTCAGCATGCCTGATTTTTTTCATCCACATCGGATGAAGTATGTGGGAGAAACAGCCATAAATACATCCATTTCCTGTGCGTTGGTGAAGGGTCAACTTTGTGGTGGCGCCACAGCCAGACCATATGAGGAAGTGCTGCATTTTTGATAACTTTTGGTCCCTGACCCCTTAAGTGCACCAATTTTCAGCTGTATTTAGCAATTCCCCTAGGAGGAATTCGCAAAAGTGCGGGGTGTGCAAATTGGAACAAGGCGTGGTTATTTCAAAATGGCGGACTTCCTGTACATTTTTTTCTTGTCACGAGGCGATACATCAGTGTACCGTGTCTCAAGTCTGTAGCACTTGTGGTGAATATTTTCACACTTTAGGCAGAGTCATGCTGCCACGCCCGCCAATGGCGAAGTGTCAAGTTGCGATTTTCATCGGGGGGACAAGTTTTTGAGCACGTTCAGGGGGTCAAAATCGCAAAACCGGATCCGGAACCAGAGTCAAGTATAATAAACACTTGCATTTCAATAGGGCTCTTGCACCATTTGGTGCTTGGGCCCTAATTATACCTTAATATCTTCCAATATATGTGTCTTTGTGTTTTTTCCATCTATAATTTGGATCTAAAAAAAAACAAAGTATCTCTACCTTCATGTACACCTGATTGAATAAACGCAGAGGTTTGTCCCTACAATGGGGAAATTGCATGAACTTAAAGTATGAAAGTATGTAACATCGGATGTTTAGTTACGTTACGTCTGGAAATTATTCTTAAAACATTTCCCACGTTTTGCAAGAGACATGCGGGTTCTCATGTGGACAGTTAAAGCACGTTTCGACTGAAACATTTCTCACACCATTACATTGGTTACATCAAATCTAAGTGTTGTTTTATTGGTTTGAGACATAAACACAATTTAACATGGCAGATCTCAGTCACAGCTGTCAGTTCACATTCAATAGTATTCATAAAGAAACCATATACCTAACAGTGCTGAAAGTAAATGCAAACATACACCTTCAGTTTTAGTCCATAAATGCAGAATATGTGTATTTTGTATTTATTTGGTCATTCTTCAAGGAAACCCTCCCAAGAAACTTCTCTACACTCTATGGTTCACCTGTTTTGCAAACATATGGCTTCTTATGTGTGTGACATCATGTGATGACTACCACAGAAACTGTCACAGATGTTTGTCACCTGTGTGGGTTCTTATGTGGGAAGTTAAATGATCTCTTCGACTAAAACATTTCCCACATGTTTTACAAGAAAATGGCTTCTCACCTGTGTGGGTTCTCTTGTGGACATTTAAATGATTAATTTTCCTAAAATATTTCCCACATGTTTCGCAAGAAAATTGCTTCTCACCTGTGTGGATTCTCATGTGGTCAGCTAAATTACCTTTTGTAATAAAACATTTCCCACATGTTTTGCAAGAGAATGGCTTCTCACCTGTGTGGGTTCTCATGTGGACAGTTAAAAGACGATTATGACTAAAATATTTCCCACATGTTACACAAAAAAAATAGCTTCTCACCTGTGTGGATTCTCATGTGGACAGTTAAAGTATCTTTTCAACTAAAACATTTCCCACACGTTTTGCAAGAATATGGCTTCTCTGTATGGGTTCTCATGTGGACAGTTAAATCACCTTTTTGATTAAAACATTTCCCACATGTTTTTGCAAGAAAATGGCTTCTCACCTGTGTGGGTTCTCATGTGGACAGTTAAATCACAATTTTGACTGAAATATTTCCCACGTTTCACAAGAAAATGGCTTCTCACCTGTGTGGGTTCTCTGGTGTGTATAATGTAAGAATTTTGTATGTAAAGAATTTTCCACAAGATTTACATTTTAGACTCTTCTTTCCTGGAGAGCTGTGAGAGAGAACCACATCACAGCTTGGATCAGGTTTAATATGGTTACTTTCATTAGCAGCAGTCACAAAAAGTGGGTCAGATTCCTCATTCAACACATGCTGCTCTCCTTCATGCCAGATGTAGACTCCCTGCTGTTCCTCTTTAACCTGTGGAGGTTCTGGTTCCTCCTGGTCCAGAATGGAGTTCTTCTTCTGGTTATAGAGCTGCTGGTCAGCTAGAATTAGCTCTTCCTCCTTACAAATGTGTTGTTGAGTGAGCTCTGGAGGATTAAAGGAAACAAGAAAACAGAGAATGTGATGATCAGAAAATACATTCTAGTTTAAAACAATTGCAGCCTCCATGAGTCACTGGATTCACTGCTTGTTTGTAGTTTCACATACCTGTTCTGTGTACATTTATCTCAGGTGTCAGGATAATGTTTAGCAGTGGGTCCTCTTCTGGGATTTCTTCTTTAAATTGGATTACAGTCGGTTCAAAGTGGTCCAGACTGGAACTTTTTTCCTGGTTACAGAGCTGCTGGTCAGACTGGATCTCTTCCTCCTTACAGTGATGTTGTTGAGGGAGAACTGGAGGGACAAATGGACACAAAGACTTGAGATGATGGAAACATCTAAAACCTTAAACAACCAAATCAATTAATGCATCATTAAAATACCAACAGAAAATATCATAAACATTCAGGTTCTGACAAAGAGAGAAAAAAAAACTTTTAATGTTAAGTTCTGACTGATATGGAAAATTAACATTTTAGAGACATTTTACCTTGAGGAGGAGGTAGGTATACGCATCAGGCTGCTGCATAGACAATTAGGCGCCACACACACATATACCTACAGACATGTCCACTAGGGCTGGGTGGTATACCAGTTCGTAAGTTCGTTCGAAAACCGGTGTTTATTAGTGTTACGATATGAATTTTTCATATACCGGCGAGACCGGTTCAAATGGCCTAAAATGTCCGGAACTCAGCGCGGTGGTAAATTGTTTCACAGGGGACGTTTTTCATTTCTGCACACGCATGGAGCAGAGCACAGGTATTTTAGGGGAGTTTTTGGTGATAATGGACAGGGAAAGTTCTGACGAGTTCAAACCTGCCAGCTTCCCTCTCATTGCTGTCAAAGTCACAGCCACACACGTTGCCGGCTGCCTGTTCAGAAATTATGCCAAAAAAAAGCTCGGGCAACAGTCACTGCAGAAAAATGAGTCCACGCATCCACAATCCATTCACATATGCTGGCGTAACTCGCCCGGCGCTGCCTCCCAGTAAAGCTGTGCTCGCCGTCTGCCATCCTTCGCTCCCACGCCGCTCACAACTTTACTTTGAATGCCCTGTTTAAGCCATGGTCCAGCGGTTGGAGCTCTTTGTTAAGCCTCCTGGGATTACGGCAAGCTCTGAATTCATCTGCTTCGCCTGCTTTTTACACCGGCGGTGAGACGGGCGCACGCGGAGTCGCGGATCAGCAGCGAGAGTGATGCGTGAAAAAAAACCATCCGGTCTCTTCACATAAACCTCCCTGAGCCACTCATTTTCTTCTCTTCTCCATGTTTCTCCTTAACGACGACTCCTGCCGGAAACTTCTTTAGGCAGCGTCTTCCTCTTCCATAGGCGGAAGTTTCTGTCCATTACCATGGCAACTGAGAACAACAGCGAACGCTGACTTCTGCACCGTGGTCCGTATTAATACTGTGCTGGTCCCCGTTCTCTACACAGTTTGGTTCATGGGGATGTCGAAAGTGAGGGGGACTTCATCCATGTTGGTGATGTGGCTGGGCTGGATGTTTTTGCTGGCAAATTTGTCACTGCAGTAGACGTGGAAGCTGGCCAGCTTTTCTTTTGTAATTTTAGACTTTTAGGTGCGCCTTATGGTCGTGAAAATACGGTAGTAAAAAAAAGAACTCTTCCTCCCATTCACTGTGAAAATGATACGTTTTCTTTCTTTTTTCTGCCATGTTTTTGGGGTTAGAAACTGCATTCAGCTCCCCATCTTTGCTGTGGTTTCGAGCTTACTCTTCACAAAGACTAAAGTTTTGTCATGCGCACAATATTGACCTTTGAACTGAAATAGGTCAGAGTTCGCCTAAACTTATCTAAACTACATGTATAATAAACATTTTTATTTAAAAGATATTGTCGTTTTCACATCTATCTAAATGCAAGTGTTATTAAAAATGAATAGCAACAGAATAAAATTACATTTTAGACGCAGCGTAGTGAGTTGTGCTATTATTAGAACATGCCAGCGGGCGACTCGTGATCCTTGGGGGTGACCTGGTGCCCGCAAGTGACAGGATTCACTGCTTGTTTGTAGGTTCACATACCTGTTCTGTGTAACTATATCTCAGGTGTCAGGATAATGTTCAGCAGTGGGTCCTGATGGTTGATCTCTTCTTTGTAGTGGATGACAGACGGTTCAAAGTGGTCCAGACTGGAACTTTTTTCCTGGTTACAGAGCTGCTGGTCAAACTGGATCTCTTCCTCCTTACAGTCATGTTGTTGAGGGAGAACTGGAGGGACAAATGGACACAGCCTAATGTGATGATGGAAACCATCTAAAACCTGGAACAACCAATGAGTTAATCATCATCATCATTAAAATACTAACAAACAGAAACTATCATTACAATCAGGTTCTGACAAAGAGAAAAAGAACACTTTTTCACACACCTTCATAAGTAGCAGTTACTATAGAGGGATCAGTCTCCTTATTCAGTTCATGCTGCTCTCCTTCATGACTGATGCAGACTTCCTGCTGTTCCTCTTTAACCTGTGGAGGTTCTGGTTCCTCCTGGTCCAGAATGGAGTTCTTCTTCTGGTTACAGAGCTGCTGGTCAGCCAGCACATCCTCCCCCTGTGAATTGTGTTGTTGAGGGAGATCTGCAGGTCAAAGGGACAGAAGAAAGCAAAGAGTTTATGTGATCTCCATAATAGTAGCTCATTTGTCAAAAACTGAACCTCAATGATTCATTCATTCATTTCCTTTTAAAAGCTTGAAGCAGGACAACTGGACTTGTTAGAGTTCCTTGAAGATGTTTAGCTGCTCCTACATCTGCTTCAAGCCTTTGAACAGTTCAGCACCTTCTTATACTAAGACTAATGATACACTTAAATCTAATAATATTAGAGCCTTTATTTAGGTATTTATTCAGAAGTTGTGACTGTGGCTGCTTCTAATCAAACTCCACATCTACAGTCCACAGCAGCTCTCATTAACCCTTCAGTGCTGAAGTGAAAAATGAACACACCTTTACTGTCACATCATGTTAGTTTTTAGTTAATTAACAGCACAAACATTAATTAATCTAGTTAATCTCTCCAGTTTAAGACTGCATGGTCTGTGTTAGCTCCTAAATATACATGTTGTGCTTCTGACCGCAACATAAATCTGTTAATATTATTTGTCTTATAGAATAGTATACATAGAAATTTTACCATTAAAGAATTGTGATATATTTTTGCCATATCGCCCACCCCTAACATATATATAGTAATTATTGATTTATTAGTTTACACATCATATCCAGATCATAACAGAAGTCGTTTAAGGTTACCTTTCTATAGAACAGGTCTATTGTTCTTTTATTAAACAAACTAAACATGTCTAACAACATAAGAACCTAACCTTATGTTATTTGTCTTATTTCTTTCTCGGCATGGCCACGCACAATTCACTGCTGCTGTCTACACACAGCGCCGATGCGCATACTGAAGGATTTTTAATTTTGTTTTATTGAAGAATGCTATAAAATATAAAAAACTGCTGTGCTTGAAAGTATTAGATGAATTATTATTGTCAGAGACCTTCTGATAAGCGTGTTACACCTCAAGTGTCTATTAATTTTGAGACCACATTAGGCTTGTGCAAAATCGTATCGTGTGCAATTAATCGTCAGAAAAACTGTCACCGATTAATATTCGCCACTTATCGATTACGGCGATTAGTCGCGTTTCGTCATGATCACGCATTTTTGTGTGAGACGTACACTCACCATCACTGTCAAGCGCGCACATGTGAGCCCACAATAACAATAATGGCGGAAGACAGTGGTGTTTAGTTAAATGATCGGAGCAGCACGTTCCTGACAGAGGTTCAACGTCTGTCACCATAAGCCGGAGCACGAAGAAAGCCGAAGAAAGCGCAACGAGGACACAATGCCGGCTACAGCTGTATATAGTGCCGCGACATGCATTAGGTGACGTGTGCAGCGTTGGTTGTTGTCATAGTAACTGGACTTTTGCTCGTATCAACGGAATGAACTCCGATCTTTATTTACGGACTCCACAGCAACACAGGAAACATTACAACAGCCAAGTCTCCTCCAGCAGATATTGAAAGAATTCACTCAGCCGAGAATCCGCGGTTCGTTTAGTCATCGTGCTGCTTACGACCAAACTAAGCGCTGGAAGGACGTAACAGGTTGATTTGCACAGACACACATTTAAATGTGAAATTGTCTGGTTAGTTTGTTTGTTTGTTCTTTCTGCTGCTGATGTACAGTATTAATGAAAACATGCACTAGTGTGGGACATATTCCACAGGTTCATTCCACAGACACATTTTTAACTTTAATAATCACTGATGTGACTTTCCTGAACTTATTTGTCCTGTTTAATGTTAATGTTGATATGCTGCTCTGTGACCTGAAGATAAGAACATGTGAAGGACAAAGTTACTTTAAACGTTTGCTTCATTATTACTTTGAAACAGTTTGTGCGTCTGTTATCAATACATATTTCCATGGCTGGTTTGTGCCTAATCACTACTCACCAGCCTGTTAGAATGAAGGAGTTAACTTGACTGATGATTTGTCGGTATCAATTCAGAACAATGTGGCGATTTAGAGTCAAAAACATGTCAGTGCAATTGTCATCAATTAATCGTCAAATTAATCGTTATCGGCTAAATGCCACAATTAATCGTGATTACTTTTTTTGCCAATATCACCCAACCCTAGACCACATATTGTACACACCTCATCAAAGAACTCGGGGAGGAGACCAGATAACATTCAGGGGGTCGCCTCAACAGTACACACACACACACAGACAGGCAAGTGTGCGCATCAGGCCGCTGCACAGACACATTGGGCGCCGCACACAAACGCTTAAGCTGGACAAACGAAGGTGCTGCACACAGACGTCCGCACACAAACACATGCAGTGTGAGTACAGGTGAGCACACTCCCTCCAGCAGATAGAGAGCCTGTTGTTTTGCTCACTGTTGTTGTTGTTCACATGCTAGTTGAATAGACTGAACTCCATTGACTACGCTAAGCTAACGGTAGTGATGCCGGTTCTATGCTATTTGTTTTTTTTCTTTCACTAAGTGAAGCAGCTCTTTCGGTTAGAAGAAAGGGAGTAGGGAGGGGAATGTATGTGCGTCAGTTCCATGAGAAGTGTGTGCGATAGTATGACTGAGACCGCCGAGATGTTTACAGGCAGTTCACCAGTTGTCCTTGACGGGAGATAGGAGTTGCACAGGAGTCAGATAGGATCTGCCTTTGTATCTGTTGTTTTCTATCCCCCATCCTCTATGTCCATGAAAAAATTCCATCACGTTACCACGTGTACTGTAATCAAGGCTCAATGTCATTATGTGATTGTATTGTTTGTATGTACCGCAATCTGCAAATTTATTTTCGAGAGCCAAAAGGGCGCCTTGAATGGTCGCCCTGGTGCTTTTAGTGCACTCTTGCACTAGACACTAAGGCATATTCCTAGTAATGTGTTTCTCACTTACATGGCAATAAACTTGATTCTGATTCAATACATGATTCGATGTACCACTCATATGGCGTTTGTACCGATGTGTCAGTGCTGGGTGTTTTAGTGGTATGTGCCGCTTCGTTGCTCCATGCCACAGTTTTGGGGATGTTTTGGTGCCATTTAATGCCTGTTTTGGACCTTATCAGTTTGACAGTCTGCTCTAGTGTGTTGTATCACTCGGTGTACGTAGCAATCACTGTTGCTGTTTTAGTTATGTGCAGCTCCTTGTTTTCATGCCGCTTACAGACACAGACAGTGGCATGACGCTGTCTGTGAGCGACATGCCACGGACTGACAGTGGCATGTCGCTCACTGAAAGCAGCATGCCAGCTTTTGGGGATGTTTTGGTGCCATTTTATGCGTGTTTTGGACATTATCAGTTGGACAGTCTGCTATAACACCATGTGTCACTCATATATTGTTGTGTGCCACTGAAATTGGCATGTATGGATCTTCCAGGAGTACGTGGAGCTCTGTGGCTCATATGCCCGTTTTTAGCGGAATGCCACTGTTTTTGGGGAGTGTGTCAAGTGTCCGATAGTAGGGCACAGTCCTGGCTGCAGTAACCTGCATGAGGTGGGTCTGTATATACCCCCCTGAGTTCCCCTCGTTTGCCTTTTCCAATGCAGCCTTGAAAAGAAGAGATGTTTTTAATGACAACTGTAACTAAAATACTTATCTAACATATAACTGGACTGTAATATATACCACCAGAAAAAGAACTTAAACAGATCGCCACAGGCCGTACACAGAGATACATTATTTGCATTTCCACTTGTAGGCTGGCAAAGTGTTTTATGAATTAAAATAAAAAATGGGGAATGCTTATTTTGCCTATATTGCTTTTTATTATCAAGCTGCCTCTCTCTTTACTTGATGCCCACAGCCTGCTTCATGACACACACAGATTTATCAATAATGACCATAACCGGTTGTATGTAGGCTACACATTACCACAAGTTTATGTTGCTTCTGGAAAAATTATTGCTGACAAAGAATTAGATCATAGATTTTTCTAGGCTATAGATGGCCAGTCTGACATATTTTTGATTCAGCTTATATTAGTTTAACAACAATATAAGACACACAGCACAATGATATATGTGAATATATGCAAAATCGTACCATGTGCAATTAATCATCAGAAAAACTGTCCCCGATTAATATTTGCCACTTACCAATTATGACGATTAGTGGCTTGTCATGATGGCGCATTTTTGTGTGCGACGTACTCCCACCATCACCCACAAGAGCGCACATGTGAGTTGACAATAACAATAATGGCGGAAGGCAGTGGTATTCAGTCAAATGATGCAGGGCAGCACATTCCTAACAGAGGTTCAACGTCTGTCACCATAAGCCGGAGCACAAACAAAGCCGAAGAAAGATGAAAAAAGCGCAACGAGGCCACATTGTCGGCTACAGCAGCAGTATATAGTTCCGCACATGCATATATGCATTAGGTGTGAAGCGTAGAGCGTTAGTTGTTGCCATAGTAACCGAATGTCTGCTCGTATTAAAAGAATGAACTCCGACTGGACAAGCTGCCTCCCGATCTTTATTTAAGGACTCCACAGCAAGATAGGAAAACATTACAACAGCGAAGTCTCCTCCAGCAGATATTGGAAAGAATTCTACTCAGCCGAGAATCCACGATCCGTTTAGTCATTGTGCTCCTCACGACCAAACAAAACACTGGAAGAACGTAACACAGGTTGATTTGCACAGACATGTAGCTCTTAGCGTAAGTTCAATCAGGAAGACTCTGTTTCCCATCATTCACCATTTATCCCTATCCACTTCCTAATCTCTCTCCTTCTATCCCTCACTCCCTGCTCCCCCTCTCTTCTGCTCTCTTAGTCAGGTGCTTAATAGAAAGCACCTCCCTCACCAATCAGCTGTCACTTTCCGTCCCTCTCCTGACCAATCACAGCTTAGCACGAAATTTAAAAGTCTCCATCTCCTCTCCAGCTGTCTTCTGATCGAACCCGGCAACCCTCCTCCACCCCAAGCACCACCAGATCCACGCCAGTTCAGGACTCCTATCTCCTGCCCTCCAGCTCTCCACCACCACCAGGTCTAGACCCCGGGGGGATCTTCTGATCCAGCGGCCTCTCCTCTTGTGTTTTTCCCCCTTTTCGGATGTGGTCTTCACAACGGGGTCTAGGACGCCAATGCACATTCAAACTTTGTACTTAATAAATATTTCTCATTCAGTTTGCTAAGTCTCTCATGATTGAAATACATTTACATGTGGAATTGTCCAATTTGTTTGTAATGTTCTTTCTGCTGCTGTTCTACAGTATGAGTAAAAACATGCACTAGTGTAGGACTGCACTAGGTTAATTTGCCCAGACACATTTTTTAACTTAAAATAATCACTGATGTGACTTTTCTGAACTTCTTTGTCCTGTTTAATTTTAATGTTGATATGCACTCCTCTGTGACCTTAAGATAAGAACATTTGAAGGACAAAGTTACTTTAAATGTTTGCTTCATTATTATTTTGAAGCAGTTGGTGCATTGTGCAACATGGCTGGTTGGTGACTAATCACTACTTACCAGCTTAACCTGTTAGAATGAAGTAGTTAACTTGATTGATGACTTGTCAGTATCATTTTAGAACAATGTGGCGATTTGCAGTCAAAAACATGTTAAGTGCAATTGTCATCAATTAATCGTCAAATAATCGTTATCGGCTAAATGCTACAATTAATCGTGATTTATTTTTTTGCCAATATCGCCCAACCCTAGTGCTATAGCAGACTGTCCAACTGATAATGTCCAAAACGGGCATATAATGGCACCAAAACATCCCCAAAAGCTGGCATGCTGCTTTCAGTGAGCGACAGACAGCGTCATGCCACTGTCTGTGTCTGTAAGCGGCATGAAAACAAGGAGCTGCACATAACTAAAACAACAACAGTGATTGCTACGTACACCGAGTAATACAACACACTAGAGCAGACTGTTAAACTGATAAGGTCCAAAACAGGCATTAAATGGCACCAAAACATCCCCAAAACTGTGGCATGGAGCAACGAAGCGGCACATACCACTAAAACACCCAGCACTGACACATCGGTACAAACGCCATATGAGTGGTACATATCGAGCATATTGTCTAAGTGATAAAGTCCAAAATGGGCACTAAACGCCACCAAAACGTCCCCCAACAAAATGGCATGTTGCTTAAAAACAGAGGCATGTGAGCCACAGATCGCCACATACCACTAAAACAGCCAGGCATGGCACTTTGAGATCGCCACATACCACTAAAACAGCCAGGCATGGCACTTTGAGATCGCCACATACCACTAAAACAGCCAGGCATGGCACTGTGAGATCGCCACATACCACTAAAACAGCCAGGCATGGCACTTTGAGATCGCCACATACCACTTTAAATTCGGCACATACCACTTCAGCAAGCGAGGCATGCCAAATGCCACTTTGGGATCTCGCCCCTACTGTTCGGAGACGTTGTTGTTACGTGACATTGTCATGTTTACATACCTATTCTGTGTAACTTTATCTCAGGTTTCAGGAGGATATCCAGCAGTTTGCGCTGACGGTCCATCTCTTCCTCGTACTGGACGATAGTTTGTTCAAACACTCCCAATATTTCAGCAGCAGCAGCAGTTAGCCGCTCGCTGATTAAAAAAAAACAGAAACTTACCAGCAGCCATTCAGATGTGACAAAATACTAACAGCGAAACAATTCTGTTAACTAACGACCATTACTACTTCTACGTCTACTTCTTCTTCAGCTTTAGCTTTTTTAGCTGTAGCTAGTGTTCGTCTTTGTTTTCCCTTTTCCCCCTCCTTCCTTCTTTTCTTCTTCCTCAGTTTATTGGCGGTTGGCAGCTGGCAGCCACCTTGTAAGGCGCATTACCGCCACCTACCGGACTGGAGTGTTACAGCAGCAGAACAAATTATAAGAATGCAGTGTGCTACTAGAGAAGCATAAAAACTAGAAACAGATAAATAACAAATAATCTACAATTAAAAATAGAAAAAGAATAACCATGAGATATACAGCTGAGATATGTACAGTGGTTTATTTGTATTTATTTGGGTGGTTACAGACCCCTACTCGCTTCACTGTATGCGCTGATGGGTTATTACAGACCCCGAGCTTGTGTGTGCGCGTGTATGTGCGTGCACGCTCTATGGCTCCCTCCGGTGGAGACAGAGACAAGATGAAAGAAAACACAACGCTGGGGGTAGTCGGAGACCCCGAGCACCAAGGGGGGCTTCGGCGGCGGGGTAGTCGGAGACCCCGAGCTCCAAGGGGGGCTTCGGCGGCGGGGTAGTCGGAGACCCCGAGCTCCAAGGGGTGTGCGTGTGCGCTCTATGGCTCCCTCCGGTGGAGACAGAGACAAAATAAAAGAAAACACAAGGCTGGGGTAGTCGGAGACCCCGAGCGCCAAGGGGTGTGCGTGCATGTGTGTGTGTGTGTGTGCGAGCTCTATGGCTCCCTCCCGGTGGAGACGACGAAAAAAGAAAAACACAAGGCTGGGGTAGTCGGAGACCCTGAGTGCAGGCAACAAACAAAAAAGACAACACAAGGCTGGGGTAGTCGGAGACCCCGAGCTCCAAGGGGTGTGTGTGTGTGCTCTACGGCTCCCTCCGGTGGAGACGGCGGAGAACACAAGGCTGGGGTAGTTGGAGACCCCGAGCTCCAAGGGGTGTGTGTGTGTTTGTGCATGCTCTACGGCTCCCTCCGGTGGAGACGGCGGAGAACACAAGGCTGGGGTAGTCGGAGACCCCGAGCGCAGACGGCGGGTTGGTGGAATGTCTGTTTTTGTACAATGTGCGTTTTTGTCTGTCTCTGTCTCCGTCGGGGCTGCGGGGAGGAAAAAAAAAAACAAAGCGAAACGGAAAAAGAAATAAGGAAAACAAACGAAAACACCCTCAAACGGCACAACCGGGGCAGTACGTAACAGAGCACTTTCCGCACACATACACGCGACACTTGGCGCGCACGGTCTTGGTCTTGACGTCCTTGCTCCTCGGACAGACGCGGCACCTCTTTCTCTTTCTGACGTCACCGCCGCCGCCACCGGCGCCACTTTCCTCTGCGTCCTCTACGTCGTGGTGAGGCGCGGGCGGGGCCGGCGGCAGACGGGGAATGCCGCTCCTCGAAAGCGCGTGGTCGCTGCAAATGGGCGGGGCAAAATGGCTCTACAGCTCCCCCTTGAAATTTTCAAAACTCCTGCACTTTGGCATAGTTTCACATAGCTGCACGAAAATCGGTACACATGTTTATTATACCGAGACGCACCAAAAAGTCTCTTGACACCATGACCTCAACTCAACAGGAAGTCCGCCATCTTGGGTGGAAGTTGGCGATTTTGGCGATTTACACCATTGGTATGTGAGCGAACTCCTCCTAGAGCTGTCGCCCGATTGACCTGAAATCGGTCACCTAAAGGACCTGCTGATCAAAAGTTATCAAAAGCTTTTCTCTCACTTAGAGGGCGTGGCCTCTGTGGCTCACCAAAGTCTGGCGACAATTCATGATTTCGCCATGTAACTTTGAACGGCTCTCACGCTCGCATACTTTATCCAAACGTCTTCAAACTTAATGAGCATGATGAGGGCTCCGCCCTGAACGCCTCCATATGTTGAAACCCTGACTTACTCGTGGCGCCCCCTGCTGGTAACAGGAAATGACCTCTTTTTACTCTGACGTGTACTGCTCCTACATAGTTGACAGCGACTGTCGATCCTTCGCCATGAGAGTACGTTTGAGTTTTTTATGACCTTAACGACCTTCTATGATCATGAAAATTCCTACACACGTTCACGGGGGCGTGTCCTAGCAACTGATGGGGGTCTCGTAAGTGGACGGGGCAAATTGGCTCAATGGCGCCCCCTTAAATTTTTAAAAAACCCCTCTCCATAGGGGTTTTTTTAGAGTAGGAAGACAAAAATCGGCACACACACAGAACACGTCCAGACGCACATAAAAGTCTCTTGCACCATTGATCTAGACCACACAGGAAGTCAGCCATTTTGATTTTGGCGGTCAAATTTCAGCGATTTCCACCTTGGTATGCAGACGAACTCCTCCTAGGGATTTCAACCGATTGACTTCATATTCAGTCGCTGTCACCTAGAGACCATGCTGATCAAAAGTTATCAAAAGCTTTTTTCTAAGTTAAAGGGCGTGGCCGCTGTGGCGTCACTTCGCCATTCATACACAAACAGAACAGCTCTCTCTCCTACATACTTGCTCCAAACGGCTTCAAACTTTCTGCACGTGGTCACAGCCCCTCCCTGAACATCTCTATATCATCATGATCTGTGCCGATCATGGCGCTCCCTTGTGGTGGAGACAGGAAGTGCCATGTTCTACACTGACACTGTTTAATCCTTCCCTGTCATTACACAGCCAAATGAGGATCACAGATTTGAAGTCCTACAAAGACACCTGTTTGGTTTCCTGTATCAGGCTGCCCATGGCGGTGGTGACTGTTGAACCTTCGGCATTAAACATCAATTGCTTATAACTTCGTGGTGCATCGTCCTAATGTCCTCAAATTTTTTTCATGTCATAACGGTCCATCCCCCAACACGTTTGCATGCTCATGAGTCACCTGCACAGCGCCACCTACAGGAAACCGGAAGTAACTGCTTCTGGACAATTTTCATGTATAAATCAAATGTTTTTTGAGGTTTGATGCACAGACAGCTCTCCACTATTCTCACAGGGTCTGGCTCCACCCAGTGGACACATACGGTACTGCAGCTGATATAACTCCACCATGGATGCTCCTAAAATCCTCAAATTTTTTACATGTAATACAGACCTGACCCCGACCACGTGCGGACATCTGTGGACAGCGCCACCTACTGTAAACATGAGGTTACTGCATACTAAAAATTTTTACATATATTGACAGATTTGTTGCTCTGACACATCTCTGCCTCTGTCTGACGCTTTTTTCCCACCGCTGGCAAAATTGCCGCAGCTCATAGGGGGAGCGGGGGAGGGAAGGGACAGCGTGACGGGGAGGGGGCGGTCGCGCAGAGTGCGAGGGCCCGATCATCGCTGCTTGCAGCTTTAATTAGGGCCCGAGCACCGAGTGGTGCGAAGGCCCTATTGTAATTGCTGGTATTATTATTTGTCCTCCCAAACAAACGCATTTTTCACCCCTTTGCCATGTACGAAAACTCACCAAACTTTGCACACTCATCAGGGGTGGTGAAAAATTTGATATTTTCGCTGCAAATGGGCGGGGCAAAATGGCTCTACAGCGCCCCCTTGAAATTTTCAAAACACCCCTCGCTTTTGGCTTAGTTTGGAGTAGGTGCACGAAAATCGGTACACATGTTTATCATAGCAAGACGCACCAAAAAGTCTCTTGACACCATGACCTTAACCCAACAGGAAGTCCGCCATCTTGGATGGAAAATGGCGATTTTGGCGATTTACACCATTGGTATGTGAGTGAACTCCTCCTAGAGCTGTTGCCCGATTGACCTGAAATTTGCTGGAGGTCACCTAAAGGACCTGCTGATCAAAAGTTATCAAAAGCTTTTCTCTAACTTACAGGGCGTGGCCTCTGTGGCTCGCCAAAGTCTGGCGACAATTCTGGCGACTTCATATTCGGTCGCTGTCACCTAGAGACCATGCTGAGCAAAAGTTATCAAAAGCTTTTCTCTAAGTTAAAGGGCGTGGCCGCTGTGGCGTCACTTCGCCATTCATACACGAACAGCTCTCTCTCCTACATTCTTGCTCCAAACGGCTTCAAACTTTCTGCACGTGATCAGAGCCACTCCCTGAACGTCTCTATGTCATCATGATCTATGGTGCTCCCTTGTGGTGGAGACAGGAAGTGCCATGTTCTTCACTGACATGCACTCTGTTTAATCCTTCCCTGTCATTACACAGCCAAATGAGGATCACAGATTTGAAGTCCCACAGAGACACCTGTATGCTTTCCTGTATCATGCTGCCCGTGGCCGTGGCGACTGTTGAACATTCGCCTCTGTGGCACAGGGTACAAACGTGTGTGGGTCCATTTTGAATGGCTTGACGGAACGCAGAAATCGCAGCTTGCATGACTGTGTTGACCACAACCTGGTGGATTGTAACCTGCCTGTATTTACGCATTATCCTTAACGCACACCGAATCTTGTGATATACATGCACGGCCGGATTTGAAGCTAAAGTGTGTTTTTGTGTCGTGTGCACTGTCGTATTTTATGCTGTCTAAAGTGTTCGTCGGTGTGATAATTTTTGTGGAAAGATGCTCTCTTTTTTTCTTTGTACTTTTTGTCCTGCATATACTTGGTTGTGCTGTAACTACTTTTGTTCTTTCTAACATTACTTTGTTTGTATTTTTGTACCATATATAGTTTTTTTCTGGTCTGAAAATCTGTATCCAAGTTGTATTTCCATGCCATATACTGTACCATTTACTTTTTCTGTCGGCTCTGAAAATGTGGATCTGAACTGTATTTATGGGCAATGTATTTTGTCTGCTCTGAAAGGCAGGATCCGTTTTATATCGCCTAACAATGTTGTCTCTTTTTTCTGTTGTAAGCAGACATTAGTGTGGTACTTTTTAGTTTTGTATGTTTTTACTTTATTTTGAACATTAGGCTCGTCATATAGAGATTTTACTGATGCCTGCTTTTGTTTACGGTATGTGTTGTCCTGGGAATATTTCGTTTTGGCAGCCAGAGCTTTTTTCGTTCGAAGTTCAAAGCAGCTAGCATTTCGTCGTTTTTCATGTTCTCTCTTACACTTTCTTCTTAGTTCTTTTGGAGTTATACGGCTTTCACATTCATGGACCTTGCGCATTTATTTTTTGTGTCGCTCTTTGTTCACTTTGTTCGCACTTTTTGCTGACTTAATGCTTATATTGGACAAATTCCTGAGTAGTCCTTCACCAGTGCAGCTGTGTGGTTTGGGGGGGATCTAAACTTATTTGAGCTGACAGATCTGAGCGACTGTTTGTACTTCTGATTTTATAGCTGTTTGGGTGCTGCTGATTGCTGGCTTGTCTGTGTTAACAACAACAACTGCTGGTTTAGGACTTTCCTTGGGTGATGGTGCAGTTGCAGATCCTTTGGTTTGAATTGAAACATCGACATTGTCAAAAGAAATGGGCACAAACCCATAGCCAGCATAAGCACCACGACCTTCAAATAGTTTGTGCAAGTGTTTGATCATATCCGTCAGGTGTGCAAAAGTCAACATAACAGCAGTTCCTCCTGGTTGGAGTAAGCCTGCTGTACCTCTGGATTGTGGATTGAACACTCCATAGCATCTATCTCGAAATACTGCGACGAACTCGGGGGACACGACCAGGAGAGCATGGCTGACATCTACCGACAGACACTGAAGACGTGCGGCAAGAGGCAAATACCAAGCTTCCCTTCTAGCGCTGTGGGGGTCTCCTTTCAGGTTTCCCAACCTGATCTCAGCCTGACTGTGAGTTGCTCTCACGGAACAAATCTGTTTACCTGGACCTGTCACAGTCTGTGGTGGTGTGTGCGATTCCTCGTGCAGCTTTTGGAAAAAAATGAGGAGCTGTCATTACTACTGTCATTAACGAGTTGATTCAAAAACAACATTAAAGCTGCAAGCAGCATTGCGGGCCCTCACGCACCTTGCGATCCGCGGGGTCATCGCAGTCTTCTCTCCTATGCTCTCGTCTCCTATACTCTCCTGTCCTATGCTCTCCTCCTCTCATTTCCACAGATATACAATGAACACATGTTTACAACCAAACTTTCCTGCTACCAGTAGGTGGCGCTATGACCGTATCATCCTATTAGCATATATATGTGTTCAGACTCGGGTCCATAGCAATACTGTAAGATTTTGTGCACATTGCATAAAGTATGTGGGTAGTACTGCATAAAACACAGCGAGTTCCTTTGTAATGGTGAATGGTCAACTTTGAGGCCCCTCCCCTGCCACACGGCAATACTTTTGAAAGAGTTTTGGAATGCGTCTATTCCCTATGATGTCCTGAGTGGACACAGTGAAATTCAGCTCAATTGCATGAAGTATGTGGAAGCAGGGTCACAAATAGGCAAAAAATGGCCACAAAAGTCAAAATGGCAGACTTCCTGTTGAGTTTGGAGGGGGGGTCCAAGAGACTTTTTGGTGCGTCTTGGGGTGATACACATGTGTGCTAATTTTCATTATCCTGTGTCAAACTGGCCAGCGGGGCTACACGTTAGGGCAAAAAATACAGGGAGTTCCTTTGTAATGGCAAATGGTCAACTTTGAGGCCACGCCCCGGCAACACCGTCAGACTTTTGTAAGAGTTTTGGAATGTGTCTATTCCCTATGGTGTCCTGAGTGGACACGGTGACTTTCAGCTCAATCCGATGAAGTATGCGAGGCGTGAAAAGTTTTGCAGCAGGGTCACACATCGCCAAAAATAGCCACAAACTTTCAAATGGTGGACTTCCTGTTGGGTTTGGAGGGGGGGTCCAAGAGACTTTTTTGTGCATCTTGAGGTGATACATATGTGTGCCAATTTTCATAATCCTGTGTCAACCCGGCCAGAGGGTCTATGCGTTGGGGGCGCTATAGAGCCATTTTTCTATGTGCATTTCAAAAGTCAGCAAATTTCAAAATTTTTCTAGCCACAAACTTTCAAATGGTGGCCTTCCTGTTGGGTTTGGAGGGGGGGTCCAAGAGACTTTTTTGTGCGTCTTGAGGTGATACATATGTGTGCCAATTTTCATAATCCTGTGTCAAACCGGCCAGAGGGGCTACGCATTGGGGGCGCTATAGAGCCATTTTTATATGTGCATTTCAAAAGTCAGCAAATTTCAAAATTATTCGGGCGAATGAATTTTTCTACCAAGTTTGGTGAGTTTTTGAGCATGTTAAGGCCCCCAAAAATGCGATCTAAGGGGGGGAAAGAAAAAAAAATAATCCTAAGGGTTTCAATAGGGCTCTTGCACCATTCGGTGCTCGGGCCCTAATAATCCTAAGGGTTTCAATAGGGCTCTTGCACCATTCGGTGCTCGGGCCCTAATTAAATCTAAGTTGAAGGTTATACTTATACTTATATACTTATAATGTATAGAATAATGTATAAATGAATGAATATGTATGGCCCTACTTGCAGCAGTAATGAAATGGACCTGTGAGGGAAGATCTACATACCTGATGAGATGAGGAATGGGAAGTCGCCTTCTTCTGCAGCCAGTAGGTTCTCGACTGTGGCGGTGTCTGCACTTTGGGAACCTGGTGAAACAAAGTTTATATTGTTGTATTTGTAGTTTTTTTCCCCGCCCTTCTTTTAAAGCATGCCAACTACAGTCAATGCTTCATGTCCTCTTTAATAAAACTCCATGAAAAAATTCACATCTTTCATGGTGTCTTTGTTTTCCAGGTGCACTTATTCTTTGTGATACATGTAACTCAATACTGTATACCACACAATATAAAGTAAACAGTGTAAGTGTGTACAATGCTAACCACAGTTAAGAGCCTACCTTGTAAGCTGAAAAATGTGCAGGGGATGTCCAAAACGGTTTGGTGGGTGGAAGTGTTTCAGGCATCTGATAGCAAATAAGACACATGTAACTTTAACTCCTGTTGTGCAAATTGTATACATGTAAATAACCAAAACCATGACTGGATTTCTGTTAAGATGGAAACAATGCAAGCTAAATAAACTATGCTATTAAGAAGTCCATCCATCCATCTTCCACCGCTTATCCGGGGCCGGGTCGCGGGGGCAGCAGTCTAAGCAGGGACACCCAGACTTCCCTCTCACCAGACACTTCCTCCAGCTCCTCTGGGGGAATCCCGAGGCGTTCCCAGGCCAGCCGAGAGACAGTCTCTCCACCGTGTCCTGGGTCTTCCCCGGGGCCTCCTCCCAGTGGGACATGCCCGGAACACCTCCCCAGGGAGGCGTCCAGGAGGCATCCCTATTAAGAAGTGTGGAGTACATTTTCTCTCATTCACTTCAGTCAGTGAATGAGAGAAAATGTACTGATTTATTGAACTAAGGAGAATTTCATGACTGTAATTGAGTGGAAGATGCAAAATACATGCATCTGCAGTTGGAGAACGGGAGCAGGAGGATATTAACAGACAAGAACACCAGCAAAGACAAGACACATTTAGATCTTTAACACAGTGCGGCCACACTGGAAGGACATGACACAATGGAGGGCACCAGACTGAGACTCACAGAAGTCCAGGATCATTGGAACTCTGGACAAACTCGGTTTAATTACCAAAAGTACCAGACAACAGAAATAAATTAAAGCTGCAAGCAGCATTGCGGGCCCTCGCGCACCTGGCGATCCGCGGGGTCATCGCAGTCTTCTCTCCTATGCTCTCGTCTCCTGTACTCTCCTGTCCTATGCTCTCCTCCTCTCATTTCCACAGATATACAACAAACACATGTTTACAACCAAACTGTCCTGCTACCAGTAGGTGGCGCTATGACCGTATCATCCTATTAGCATATATATCTGTTTAGACTCGGCTCCATGGCAGTACTGTAAGATTTTGTCCACATTGCATAAAGTATATGGGTAGTACTGCATAAAACACAGCGAGTTCCTTTGTAATGGCGAATGGTCAACTTTGAGGCCACTCCCCGCCACACGGTAATACTTTTGAAAGAGTTTTGGAATGCGTCTATTCCCTATGGTGTCCTGAGTGGACACAGTGAATTTCAGCTCAATTGCATGAAGTATGTGAGGCGTGAAAAGTTTTGAAGCAGGGTCACAAATAGGCAAAAAATGGCCACAAAAGTCAAAATGGTGGACTTCCTGTTGGGTTTGGAGGGGGGGTCCAAGAGAGTTTTTTGTGCGTCTTGGGGTGATACACATGTGTGCTAATTCTCATGATCCTGTGTCAAACTGGCCAGCGGGGCTACGCATTAGGGCAATAAATACAGTGAGTTCCTTTGTAATGGCGAATGGTCAAGTTTGAGGCCACGCCCCCGCCACACCGTCAGACTTTTGTAAGAGTTTTTGAATGCGTCTATTCCCTATGGTGTCCTGAGTGGACACAGTGAGTTTTAGCTCATTTGGAGGAAGTATGCGAGGCGTGAAAAGTTTTGTAGGAGGGTCACAAATCGCCAAAAATTAACAGAAATTTCAAAATTGCGGACTTCCTGTTGGGTTTGGAGGGGGGGTCCAAGAGACTTTTTTGTGCATCTTGGGGTGATACACATGTGTACCAATTTTCATGACCCTACTCAAAACAGGCCAGGGGGGCAGGCAGAAAAACCTATGAAAACACAACATTTTGTGTAGCCAGTAGGTGGCGCTCTGTCAAAGCCTCAATATTGTTGTATAGATGTGTTTAGGGTCAGACTCTGATCATACATGTGACATTTCGTACAGATCGGACAGAAAACGAAGAAGTTATAGAGACTTTCTGTGTCCTCAGAAATGGTCAAACTTTGAGGCCACGCCCCGGCCACACCGTCAGACTTTTGTAAGAGTTTTGGAATGCGTCTATTCCCTATGGTGTCCTGAGTGGACACGGCGAATTTCAGCTCAATCCGTTGAAGTATGCGAGGCGTGAAAAGTTTGGCAGCAGGGTCACACATCGCCAAAAATGGCCACAAACCTTCAAATGGTGGACTTCCTGTTGGGTTTGGAGGGGGGGTCCAAGAGACTTTTTTGTGCGTCTTGAGGTGATACATATGTGTGCCAATTTTCATAATCCTGTGTCAAACCGGCCAGAGGGGCTACGCGTTGGGGGCGCTATAGAGCCATTTTTATATGTGCATTTCAAAAGTCAGCAAATTTCAAAATTTTTCGGGCGAATGAATTTTTCTACCAAGTTTGGTGAGTTTTTGGGCATGTTAAGGCCTCCAAAAATGCGATCTCGGAGGGGGAAAAAAAAAAAAAAAAAAAAAAAAAAAAAAATAATCCTAAGGGTTTCAATAGGGCTCTTGCACCATTCGGTGCTCGGGCCCTAATGACACATTTGAAACTGTTACAAAACACAGCAATAATCATTCAAGTTGACTTAAATGACTTGTCTTACAGTGTTGTCAAATGAAACAGCGTAGCACACAGCATCACAAATATCCAAGCAGGAGCAACACAGCAAACCACAGACAGACATCCTTTCCCACAATGCAGTCACACAGACCAACAACTACCATATTTTAATGAGCAAAAAACAGGCTCACAAGATGGTGTATTTTTACAAAGCCTGACAGTTATCCATCATACACAGCACACATCAAGTATGATCTGTCTTTATATTTTGTCCTTCACAAC
The DNA here is from genome assembly GCF_900634625.1 of Parambassis ranga. NCBI lineage: Eukaryota > Metazoa > Chordata > Actinopteri > Ambassidae > Parambassis > Parambassis ranga. The sequence goes on along the minus strand of NC_041023.1, from coordinate 35,877,379 downwards.
TTACTGTAACCAAATGTCAAACTCCACAACGATTTATACAAAACAGATGCTTCTATCACACTGCAAAGACAATCACACCATAATCAGATTTCACACAGAGCAGCCAAACAGACCAACAAGTACAGTTCCCACTTTGCTAACATGCTACCACAAACCATCAATATTACCAATATGCAGATACACCTGGTCACCTATAGAACTCTATAGCATGTGTTGTCAGCAACAATTCACTGTACTTAAACACAGAGACAAAATGGCTGACATGGAATGAAAATGGCAGGTAGCAGAGTCTGTGACTGACAAAAGTCAAGGATCATTGGTGTACTGGGCAACATCACAGCTCAATTAATTAAGATGGCATAGCAGAGAAAAAGACAAATATGAATTAAAGCTGCAAGCAGCATTGCGGGCCCTCGCGCACCTTGCGATCCGCGGGGTCATCGCAGTCTTCTCTCCTATGCTCTTGTCTCCTATACTCTCCTGTCCTATGCTCTCCTCTTATTTCCACAGAGATACAACGAACACATGTTTACAACCAAACTTTCCTGCTACCAGTAGGTGGCGCTATGACCGTATCATCCTATTAGCATATATATCTGTTCAGACTCGAGTCCATAGCAGTACTGTAAGATTTTGTCCACATTGCATAAAGTATATGGGTAGTACTGCATAAAACACAGCGAGTTCCTTTGTAATGGCGAACGGTCAACTTTGAGGCCACTCCCCCGCCACACGGTAATACTTTTGAAAGAGTTTTGGAATGCATCTATTCCCTATGGTGTCCTGAGTAGACACAATGAATTTCAGCTCAATTGCATGAAGTTTGTGATGCGTGAAAAGTTTTGAAGCAGGGTCACAAATAGGCAAAAAATGGCCACAAAAGTCAAAATGGCGGACTTCCTGTTGGGTTTGGAGGGGGGGTCCAAGAGACTTTTTTGTGCGTCTTGGGGTGATACACATGTGTGCCAATTTTCATGATCCTGTGTCAAACTGGCCAGCGGGGCTACGCGTTAGGGCAATAAATACAGGGAGTTCATTTGTAATGGCGAATGGTCAACTTTGAGGCCACACCCCCACCACACCGTAATACTTTTGTAAGAGTTTTGGAATGCGTCTATTCTGTATCGTGTCCTGAGTGGACACAGTGATTTTCAGCTTGATTGGATGAAGTATGCGAGGCGTGAAAAGTTTTGTAGTAGGGTCACAAATCGCCACAAATTAACAGACATTTCAAAATGGCGGACTTCCTGTTGGGTTTGGAGGGGGGGTCCAAGAGACTTTTTTGTGCGTCTTGGGGTGATAAACATGTGTGCCAATTTTCGTGACCCTACTCAAAACAGGCCACAGGGGCAGGCAGAAAAACCTATGAAAACACAACATTTTGTGTAGCCAGTAGGTGGCGCTCTGTCAAAGCCTCAATATTGTTGTATAGATGTGTTTAGGGTCAGACTCTGATGATACATGTGACATTTCGTACAGATCGGACAGAAAACGAAGAAGTTATAGAGACTTTCTGTGTCCTCAGAAATGGTCAAACTTTGAGGCCACGCCCCGGCCACACCGTCAGACTTTTGTAAGAGTTTTGGAATGCGTCTATTCCCTATGGTGTCCTGAGTGGACACGGCGAATTTCAGCTCAATCCGATGACGTATGCGAGGCGTGAAAAGTTTGGCAGCAGGGTCACACATCGCCAAAAATGGCCACAAACCTTCAAATGGCGGACTTCCTGTTGGGTTTGGAGGGGGGGTCCAAGAGACTTTTTTGTGCGTCTTGAGGTGATACATATGTGTGCCAGTTTTCATAATCCTGTGTCAAACCGGCCAGAGGGGCTACGCGTTGGGGGCGCTATAGAGCCATTTTTATATGTGCATTTCAAAAGTCAGCAAATTTCAAAATTTTTTGGGCGAATGAATTTTTCTACCAAGTTTGGTGAGTTTTTGGGCATGTTAAGGCCCCCAAAAATGCGATCTTAGGGGGGGAAGGAAAAAAAATGAAAAATTAAAGCTGCAAGCAGCATTGCGGGCCCTCGCGCACCTTGCGATCCGCGGGGTCATCGCAGTCTTCTCTCCTATGCTCTCGTCTCCTATACTCTCCTGTGCTATGCTCTCCTCTCATTTCCACAGAGATACAACGAACACATGTTTACAACCAACCTTTCCTGCTACCAGTAGGTGGCGCTATGACCGTATCATCCTATTAGCATATATATCTGTTCAGACTCGGGTCCATAGCAGTACTGTAAGATTTTGTCCACATTGCATGAAGTATATGGGTAGTACTGCATAAAACACAGCGAGTTCCTTTGTAATGGCGAATGGTCAAGTTTGAGGCCACGCCCCCGCCACACCGTCAGACTTTTGTAAGAGTTTTGGAATGCGTCTATTCCCTATGGTGTCCTGAGTGGACACAGTGAGTTTTAGCTCATTTGGAGGAAGTATGCGAGGCGTGAAAAGTTTTGTAGGAGGGTCACAAATCGCCAAAAATTAACAGAAATTTCAAAATTGCGGACTTCCTGTTGGGTTTGGAGGGGGGGGTCCAAGAGACTTTTTTGTGCATCTTGGGGTGATACACATGTGTACCAATTTTCATGACCCTACTCAAAACAGGCCAGGGGGGCAGGCAGAAAAACCTATGAAAACACAACATTTTGTGTAGCCAGTAGGTGGCGCTCTGTCAAAGCCTCAATATTGTTGTATAGATGTGTTTAGGGTCAGACTCTGATCATACATGTGACATTTCGTACAGATCGGACAGAAAACGAAGAAGTTATAGAGACTTTCTGTGTCCTCAGAAATGGTCAAACTTTGAGGCCACGCCCCGGCCACACCGTAAGACTTTTGTAAGAGTTTTGGAATGCGTCTATTCCCTATGGTGTCCTGAGTGGACACGGCGAATTTCAGCTCAATCCGTTGAAGTATGCGAGGCGTGAAAAGTTTGGCAGCAGGGTCACACATCGCCAAAAATGGCCACAAACCTTCAAATGGCGGACTTCCTGTTGGGTTTGGAGGGGGGGTCCAAGAGACTTTTTTGTGCGTCTTGAGGTGATACATATGTGTGCCAATTTTCATACTCCTGTGTCAAACCGGCCAGAGGGGCTACGCGTTGGGGGCGCTATAGAGCCATTTTTATATGTGCTTTTCAAAAGTCAGCAAATTTCAAAATTTTTCGGGCGAATGAATTTTTCTACCAAGTTTGGTGAGTTTTTGGGCATGTTAAGGCCTCCAAAAATGCGATCTCGGAGGGGGAAAAAAAAAAAAAAATAATAATCCTAAGGGTTTCAATAGGGCTCTTGCACCATTCGGTGCTCGGGCCCTAATTAAAGCTGCAAGCAGCATTGCGGGCCCTCGCGCACCTTGCGATCCGCGGGGTCATCGCAGTCTTCTCTCCTATGCTCTCGTCTCCTATACTCTCCTGTGCTATGCTCTCCTCCTCTCATTTCCACAGATATACAACAAACACATGTTTACAACCAAACTTTCCTGCTACCAGTAGGTGGCGCTATGACCGTATCATCCTATTAGCATATATATCTGTTCAGACTCGGGTCCATAGCAGTAGTGTAAGATTTTGTCCACATTGCATGATGTATATGGGTAGTACTGCATAAAACACAGCGAGTTCCTTTGTACTTGCGAATTGTCAACTTTGAGGCCACACCCCCGCCGCACGGTAATACTTTTGAAAGAGTGTTGGAATGCGTCTATTCCCTATGGTGTCCTGAGTGGACACAGTGAATTTCAGCTCAATTGCATGAAGTATGTGAGGCGTGAAAAGTTTTGAAGCAGGGTCACAAATAGGCAAAAAATGGCCACAAAAGTCAAAATGGCGGACTTCCTGTTGGGTTTGGAGGGGGGGTCTAAGAGACTTTTTTGTGCGTCTTGGGGTGATACACATGTGTGCTAATTCTCATGATCCTGTGTCAAACTGGCCAGAGGGGCTACGCATTAGGGCAATCATTACAGTGAGTTCCTTTGTAATGGCGAATGGTCAACTTTGAGGCCACGCCCCCACCACACCGTCAGACTTTTGTAAGAGTTTTGGAATGCGTCTATTCCCTATGGTGTCCTGAGTGGACACAGTGAGTTTTAGCTCATTTGGATGAAGTATGCGAGGCGTGAAAAGTTTTGTAGGAGGGTCACAAATCGCCAAAAATTAACAGAAATTTCAAAATTGCGGACTTCCTGTTGGGTTTGGAGGGGGGGTCCAAGAGACTTTGTTGTGCATCTTGGGGTGATACACATGTGTACCAATTTTCATGACCCTACTCAAAACAGGCCAGGGGGGCAGGCAGAAAAACCTATGAAAACACAACATTTTGTGTAGCCAGTAGGTGGCGCTCTGTCAAAGCCTCAATATTGTTGTATAGATGTGTTTAGGGTCAGAGTCTGATCATACATGTGACATTTGGTACAGATGGGACAGAAAACAAAGAAGTTATAGCGACTTCCTGTGTCCTCAGAAATGGTCAAACTTTGAGGCCACGGCCCGGCCACACCGTCAGACTTTTGTAAGAGTTTTGGAATGCGTCTATTCCCTATGGTGTCCTGAGTGGACACAGTGAATTTCAGCTCAATTCTATGAAGTATGCGAGGCGTGAAAAGTTTGGCAGCAGGGTCACACATCGCCAAAAATGGCCACAAACCTTCAAATAGCGGACTTCCTGTTGGGTTTGGAGGGGGGGTCCAAGAGACTTTTTTGTGCGTCTTGAGGTGATACATATGTGTGCCAATTTTCATAATCCTGTGTCAAACTGGCCAGAGGGGCTACACGTTGGGGGCGCTATAGAGTCATTTTCCTATGTGCGTTTCAAACGTCAGCAAATTTCAAAATTTTTCGGGCGAATGAATTTTTCTACCAACTTTGGTGAGTTTTTGGGCATGTTAAGGCCCCCAAAAATGCGATCTAAGGGGGGGAAAGAAAAAAAAAAAATAATAATCCTAAGGGTTTCAATAGGGCTCTTGCACCATTCGGTGCTCGGGCCCTAATTAAAGCTGCAAGCAGCATTGCGGTCCCTCGCGCACCTTGCGATCCGCGGGGTCATTGCAGACTTCTCTCCTATGCTCTCGTCTCCTATACTCTCCTTTCCTATGCTCTCCTCCTCTCATTTCCACAGATATACAACAAACACGTTTACAACCAAACTTTCCTGGCGCTATGACCATATCATCCTATTAGCATATATATCTGTTCAGACTCAGGTCCATAGCAGTACTGTAAGATTTTGTACACATTGCATAAAGTATATGGGTAGTACTGCATAAAACACAGCGAGTTCCTTTGTAATGGCGAATGGTCAACTTTGAGGCCACTCCCCTGCCACACGGTAATACTTTTGAAAGAGTTTTGGAATGCGTCTATTCCCTATGGTGTCCTGAGTGGACACAGTGAATTTCAGCTCAATTGCATGAAGTATGTGAGGCGTGAAAAGTTTTGAAGCAGGGTCACAAATAGGCAAAAAATGGCCACAAAAGTCAAAATGGCGGACTTCCTGTTGGGTTTGGAGGGGGGGGTCCAAGAGACTTTTTTGTGCGTCTTGGGGTGATACACATGTGTGCTAATTTTCATGATCCTGTGTCAAACTGGCCAGCGGGGCTACGCGTTAGGGCAACAAATACAGGGAGTTCCTTTGTAATGGCGAATGGTCAACTTTGAGGCCACGCCCCCGCCACACCGTCAGACTTTTGTAAGAGTTTTTGAATGCGTCTATTCCCTATGGTGTCCTGAGTGGACACAGTGAGTTTTAGCTCATTTGGATGAAGTATGCGAGGCAGTGAAAAGTTTTGTAGGAGGGTCACAAATCGCCAAAAATTAACAGAAATTTCAAAATTGCGGACTTCCTGTTGGGTTTGGAGGGGGGGTCCAAGAGACTTTTTTGTGCATCTTGGGGTGATACACATGTGTACCAATTTTCATGCCCCTACTCAAAACAGGCCAGGGGGGCAGGCAGAAAAACCTATGAAAACACAACATTTTGTGTAGCCAGTAGGTGGCGCTCTGTCAAAGCCTCAATATTGTTGTATAGATGTGTTTAGGGTCAGACTCTGATCATACATGTGACATTTCGTACAGATCGGACAGAAAACGAAGAAGTTATAGAGACTTTCTGTGTCCTCAGAAATGGTCAAACTTTGAGGCCACGCCCCGGCCACACCGTCAGACTTTTGTAAGAGTTTTGGAATGCGTCTATTCCCTATGGTGTCCTGAGTGGACACGGCGAATTTCAGCTCAATCCGTTGAAGTATGCGAGGCGTGAAAAGTTTGGCAGCAGGGTCACACATCGCCAAAAATGGCCACAAACCTTCAAATGGCGGACTTCCTGTTGGGTTTGGAGGGGGGGTCCAAGAGACTTTTTTGTGCGTCTTGAGGTGATACATATGTGTGCCAATTTTCATAATCCTGTGTCAAACCGGCCAGAGGGGCTACGCGTTGGGGGCGCTATAGAGCCATTTTTATATGTGCATTTCAAAAGTCAGCAAATTTCAAAATTTTTCGGGCGAATGAATTTTTCTACCAAGTTTGGTGAGTTTTTGGGCATGTTAAGGCCTCCAAAAATGCGATCTCGGAGGGGGAAAAAAAAAAAAAAAAAAAAAAAATAATAATCCTAAGGGTTTCAATAGGGCTCTTGCACCATTCGGTGCTCGGGCCCTAATTAAAGCTGCAAGCAGCATTGCGGGCCCTCGCGCACCTTGCGATCCGCGGGGTCATCGCAGTCTTCTCTCCTATGCTCTCGTCTCCTATACTCTCCTGTGCTATGCTCTCCTCCTCTCATTTCCACAGATATACAACAAACACATGTTTACAACCAAACTTTCCTGCTACCAGTAGGTGGCGCTATGACCGTATCATCCTATTAGCATATATATCTGTTTAGACTCGGCTCCATGGCAGTACTGTAAGATTTTGTCCACATTGCATAAAGTATATGGGTAGTACTGCATAAAACACAGCGAGTTCCTTTGTAATGGCGAATGGTCAACTTTGAGGCCACTCCCCCACCACACGGTAATACTTTTGAAAGAGTTTTGGAATCCGTCTATTCTCTATGGTGTCCTGAGTGGACACAGTGAATTTCAGCTCAATTGCATGAAGTTTGTGATGCGTGAAAAGTTTTGAAGCAGGGTCACAAATAGGCAAAAAATGGCCACAAAAGTCAAAATGGCGGACTTCCTGTTGGGTTTGGAGGGGGGGTCCAAGAGACTTTTTTGTGCGTCTTGGGGTGATACACATGTGTGCTAATTCTCATGATCCTGTGTCAAACTGGCCAGCGGGGCTACGCATTAGGGCAATAAATACAGTGAGTTCCTTTGTAATGGCGAGTGGTCAAGTTTGAGGCCACGCCCCCGCCACACCGTCAGACTTTTGTAAGAGTTTTTGAATGCGTCTATTCCCTATGGTGTCCTGAGTGGACACAGTGAGTTTTAGCTCATTTGGAGGAAGTATGCGAGGCGTGACAAGTTTTGTAGGAGGGTCACAAATCGCCAAAAATTAACAGAAATTTCAAAATTGCGGACTTCCTGTTGGGTTTGGAGGGGGGGTCCAAGAGACTTTTTTGTGCATCTTGGGGTGATACACATGTGTACCAATTTTCATGACCCTACTCAAAACAGGCCAGGGGGGCAGGCAGAAAAACCTATGAAAACACAACATTTTGTGTAGCCAGTAGGTGGCGCTCTGTCAAAGCCTCAATATTGTTGTATAGATGTGTTTAGGGTCAGACTCTGATCATACATGTGACATTTCGTACAGATCGGACAGAAAACGAAGAAGTTATAGAGACTTTCTGTGTCCTCAGAAATGGTCAAACTTTGAGGCCACGCCCCGGCCACACCGTAAGACTTTTGTAAGAGTTTTGGAATGCGTCTATTCCCTATGGTGTCCTGAGTGGACACAGGCGAATTTCAGCTCAATCCGTTGAAGTATGCGAGGCGTGAAAAGTTTGGCAGCAGGGTCACACATCGCCAAAAATGGCCACAAACCTTCAAATGGCGGACTTCCTGTTGGGTTTGGAGGGGGGGTCCAAGAGACTTTTTTGTGCGTCTTGAGGTGATACATATGTGTGCCAATTTTCATAATCCTGTGTCAAACCGGCCAGAGGGGCTACGTGTTGGGGGCGCTATAGAGCCATTTTTAGGGCCCGAGCACCGAATGGTGCAAGAGCCCTATTGAAACCCTTAGGATTATTATTAGGGCCCGAGCACCGAATGGTGCAAGAGCCCTATTGAACCCTTAGGATTTTTTTTTTTTTTTTTTTTTTTTTTTTTTTTTTTTTTCCCCTCCGAGATCGCATTTTTGGAGGCCTTAACATGCCCAAAAACTCACCAAACTTGGTAGAATAATTCATTCGCCCGAAAAATTTTGAAATTTGCTGACTTTTGAAATGCACATATAAAAATGGCTCTATAGCGCCCCCAACGCGTAGCCCCTCTGGCCGGTTTGACACAGGATTATGAAAATTGGCACACATATGTATCACCTCAAGACGCACAAAAAGTCTCTTGGACCCCCCCTCCAAACCCAACAGGAAGTCCACCATTTGAAGGTTTGTGGCCATTTTTGGCGATGTGTGACCCTGCTGCCAAACTTTTCACGCCTCGCATACTTCAACGGATTGAGCTGAAATTCGCCGTGTCCACTCAGGACACCATAGGGAATAGACGCATTCCAAAACTCTTACAAAAGTCTGACGGTGTGGCCGGGGCGTGGCCTCAAAGTTTGACCATTTCTGAGGACACAAAAAGTCTCTATAACTTCTTCGTTTTCTGTCCGATCTGTACGAAATGTCACATGTATGATCAGAGTCTGACCCTAAACACATCTATACAACAATATTGAGGCTTTGACAGAGCGCCACCTACTGGCTACACAAAATGTTGTGTTTTCATAGGTTTTTCTGCCTGCCCCCCTGGCCTGTTTTGAGTAGGGTCATGAAAATTGGTACACATGTGTATCACCCCAAGATGCACAAAAAAGTCTCTTGGACCCCCCCTCCAAACCCAACAGGAAGTCCGCAATTTTGAAATTTCTGTTAATTTTTGGCGATTTGTGACCCTCCTACAAAACTTTTCACGCCTCGCATACTTCATCCAAATGAGCTAAAACTCACTGTGTCCACTCAGGACACCATAGGGAATAGACGCATTCAAAAACTCTTACAAAAGTCTGACGGTGTGGCGGGGGCGTGGCCTCAAAGTTGACCATTCGCCATTACAAAGGAACTCACTGTATTTATTGCCCTAATGCGTAGCCCCGCTGGCCAGTTTGACACAGGATCATGAGAATTAGCACACATGTGTATCACCCCAAGACGCACAAAAAAGTCTCTTGGACCCCCCCTCCAAACCCAACAGGAAGTCCACCATTTTGACTTTTGTGGCCATTTTTTGCCTATTTGTGACCCTGCTTCAAAACTTTTCACGCCTCACATACTTCATGCAATTGAGCTGAAATTCACTGTGTCCACTCAGGACACCACAGGGAATAGACGCATTCCAAAACTCTTACAAAAGTCTTACGGTGTGGTGGGGGCGTGGCCTCAAAGTTGACCATTCGCCATTACAAAGGAACTCCCTGTATTTTTTGCCCTAATGTGTAGCCCCGCTGGCCAGTTTGACACAGGTTCATGAAAATTAGCACACATGTGTATCACCCCAAGACGCACAAAAAAGTCTCTTGGACCCCGCCTCCAAACCCAACAGGAAGTCCGCCATTTTGACTTTTGTGGCAATTGTTTGCCTATTTTTGACCCTGCTTCAAAACTTTTCACGCCTCACATACTTCATGCAATTGAGCTGAAATTCACTGTGTCTACTCAGGACACCATAGGGAATAGACGCATTCCAAAACTCTTTCAAAAGTATTACCGTGTGGTGGGGGAGTGGCCTCAAAGTTCACCATTCGCCATTACAAAGGAACTCGCTGTGTTTTATGCAGTACTACCCATATACTTTATGCAATGTGGACAAAATCTTACAGTACTGCCATGGAGCCGAGTCTAAACAGATATATATGCTAATAGGATGATACGGTCATAGCGCCACCTACTGGTAGCAGGAAAGTTTGGTTGTAAACATGTGTTTGTTGTATATCTGTTTAGCTGAGAGGAGGAGAGCATAGCACAGGAGAGTATAAGAGACGATGAGCATAGGAGAGAAGACTGCGATGACCCCGCGGATCGCAAGGTGCGCGAGGGCCCGCAATGCTGCTTGCAGCTTTAATTAGGGCCCGAGCACCGAATGGTGCAAGAGCCCTATTGAAACCCTTAGGATTATTATTTTTAGGGCCCGAGCACCGAATGGTGCAAGAGCCCTATTGAAACCCTTAGGATTATTATTTTAGGGCCCGAGCACCGAATGGTGCAAGAGCCCTATTGAAACCCTTAGGATTATTATTATTTTTTTTTTTTTTTTTTTTTTTTTTTTTTTTCCCCTCCGAGATCGCATTTTTGGAGGCCTTAACATGCCCAAAAACTCACCAAACTTGGTAGAAAAATTCATTCGCCCGAAAAATTTTGAAATTTGCTGACTTTTGAAATGCACATATAAAAATGGCTCTATAGCGCCCCCAACGCGTAGCCCCTCTGGCCGGTTTGACACAGGATTATGAAAATTGGCACACATATGTATCACCTCAAGACGCACAAAAAAGTCTCTTGGACCCCCCCTCCAAACCCAACAGGAAGTCCGCCATTTGAAGGTTTGTGGCCATTTTTGGCGATGTGTGACCCTGCTGCCAAACTTTTCACGCCTCGCATACTTCAACGGATTGAGCTGAAATTCACCGTGTCCACTCAGGACACCATAGGGAATAGACGCATTCCAAAACTCTTACAAAAGTCTGACGGTGTGGCCGGGGCGTGGCCTCAAAGTTTGACCATTTCTGAGGACACAGAAAGTCTCTATAACTTCTTCGTTTTCTGTCCGATCTGTACGAAATGTCACATGTATGATCAGAGTCTGACCCTAAACACATCTATACAACAATATTGAGGCTTTGACAGAGCGCCACCTACTGGCTACACAAAATGTTGTGTTTTCATAGGTTTTTCTGCCTGCCCCCCTGGCCTGTTTTGAGTAGGGTCATGAAAATTGGTACACATGTGTATCACCCCAAGATGCACAAAAAAGTCTCTTGGACCCCCCCTCCAAACCCAACAGGAAGTCCGCAATTTTGAAATTTCTGTTAATTTTTGGCGATTTGTGACCCTCCTACAAAACTTTTCACGCCTCGCATACTTCATCCAAATGAGCTAAAACTCACTGTGTCCACTCAGGACACCATAGGGAATAGACGCATTCAAAAACTCTTACAAAAGTCTGACGGTGTGGCGGGGGCGTGGCCTCAAAGTTGACCATTCGCCATTACAAAGGAACTCACTGTATTTATTGCCCTAATGCGTAGCCCCGCTGGCCAGTTTGACACAGGATCATGAGAATTAGCACACATGTGTATCACCCCAAGACGCACAAAAAAGTCTCTTGGACCCCCCCTCCAAACCCAACAGGAAGTCCACCATTTTGACTTTTGTGGCCATTTTTTGCCTATTTGTGACCCTGCTTCAAAACTTTTCACGCCTCACATACTTCATGCAATTGAGCTGAAATTCACTGTGTCCACTCAGGACACCACAGGGAATAGACGCATTCCAAAACTCTTACAAAAGTCTTACGGTGTGGTGGGGGCGTGGCCTCAAAGTTGACCATTCGCCATTACAAAGGAACTCCCTGTATTTTTTGCCCTAATGTGTAGCCCCGCTGGCCAGTTTGACACAGGTTCATGAAAATTAGCACACATGTGTATCACCCCAAGACGCACAAAAAAGTCTCTTGGACCCCGCCTCCAAACCCAACAGGAAGTCCGCCATTTTGACTTCTGTGGCAATTGTTTGCCTATTTTTGACCCTGCTTCAAAACTTTTCACGCCTCACATACTTCATGCAATTGAGCTGAAATTCACTGTGTCTACTCAGGACACCATAGGGAATAGATGCATTCCAAAACTCTTTCAAAAGTATTACCGTGTGGTGGGGGCGTGGCCTCAAAGTTGACCATTCGCCATTACAAAGGAACTCGCTCTATTCTATGTAGTACTACCCATATACTTCATGCAATGTGGACAAAATCTTACAGTACTGCTATGGACCCGAGTCTGAACAAATATATATGCTAATGGGATGATACGGTCATAGCGCCACCTACTGGTAGCAGGAAAGTTTGGTTGTAAACATGTGTTTGTTGTATATCTGTGGAAATGAGAGGAGGAGAGCATAGGACAGGAGAGCATAAGAGACGAGAGCATAGGAGAGAAGACTGCGATGACCCCGCGGATCGCAAGGTGCGCGAGGGCCCGCAATGCTGCTTGCAGCTTTAATTAGGGCCCGAGCACCGAATGGTGCAAGAGCCCTATTGAAACCCTTAGGATTATTATTTTTTTTTTTTTTTTTTTTTTTTTCCCCCTCCGAGATCGCATTTTTGGAGGCCTTAACATGCCCAAAAACTCACCAAACTTGGTAGAAAAATTCATTCGCTCGAAAAATTTTGAAATTTGCTGACTTTTGAAATGCACATATAAAAATGGCTCTATAGCGCCCCCAACGCGTAGCCCCTCTGGCCGGTTTGACACAGGATTATGAAAATTGGCACACATATGTATCACCTCAAGACGCACAAAAAAGTCTCTTGGACCCCCCCTCCAAACCCAACAGGAAGTCCGCCATTTGAAGGTTTGTGGCCATTTTTGGCGATGTGTGACCCTGCTGCCAAACTTTTCACGCCTCGCATACTTCAACGGATTGAGCTGAAATTCGCCGTGTCCACTCAGGACACCATAGGGAATAGACGCATTCCAAAACTCTTACAAAAGTCTGACGGTGTGGCCGGGGCGTGGCCTCAAAGTTTGACCATTTCTGAGGACACAGAAAGTCTCTATAACTTCTTCGTTTTCTGTCCGATCTGTACGAAATGTCACATGTATGATCAGAGTCTGACCCTAAACACATCTATACAACAATATTGAGGCTTTGACAGAGCGCCACCTACTGGCTACACAAAATGTTGTGTTTTCATAGGTTTTTCTGCCTGCCCCCCTGGCCTGTTTTGAGTAGGGTCATGAAAATTGGTACACATGTGTATCACCCCAAGATGCACAAAAAAGTCTCTTGGACCCCCCCTCCAAACCCAACAGGAAGTCCGCAATTTTGAAATTTCTGTTAATTTTTGGCGATTTGTGACCCTCCTACAAAACTTTTCAATGCCTCGCATACTTCATCCAAATGAGCTAAAACTCACTGTGTCCACTCAGGACACCATAGGGAATAGACGCATTCCAAAACTCTTACAAAAGTCTGACGGTGTGGCGGGGGCGTGGCCTCAAAGTTGACCATTCGCCATTACAAAGGAACTCACTGTATTTATTGCCCTAATGCGTAGCCCCGCTGGCCAGTTTGACACAGGATCATGAGAATTAGCACACATGTGTATCACCCCAAGACGCACAAAAAAGTCTCTTGGACCCCACCTCCAAACCCAACAGGAAGTCTACCATTTTGACTTTTTTTTGTAATTTTTACCGTTTTCTGACCCTGCTATAGAACTTTTCATGCCTCGCATACTTCATGCAATTCAGCTGAAATTCACTGTGTCCACTCAGGACACCATAGGGAATAGACGCATTCCAAAACTCTTTCAAAAGTATTACCGTGTAGTGGGGGAGTGGCCTCAAAGTTGACCATTCGCCATTACAAAGGAACTCGCTGTGTTTTATGCAGTACTACCCATATACTTTATGCAATGTGGACAAAGTCTTACAGTACTGCCATGGAGCCGAGTCTAAACAGATATATATGCTAATAGGATGATACGGTCATAGCGCCACCTACTGGTAGCAGGAAAGTTTGGTTGTAAACATGTGTTTGTTGTATATCTGTGGAAATGAGAGGAGGAGAGAATAGCACAGGAGAGTATAGGAGACGAGAGCATAGGACAGAAGACTGCGATGACCCCGCGGATCGCAAGGTGCGCGAGGGCCCGCAATGCTGCTTGCAGCTTTAATTAGGGCCCGAGCACCGAATGGTGCAAGAGCCCTATTGAAACCCTTAGGATTATTATTTTTTTTTTTTCCCCCCCTAAGATCGCATTTTTGGAGGCCTTAACATGCCCAAAAACTCACCAAACTTGGTAGAAAAATTCATTCGCCCGAAAAATTTTGAAATTTGCTGACGTTTGAAACGCACATATAAAAATGGCTCTATAGCGCCCCCAACGCGTAGCCCCTCTGGCCGGTTTGACACAGGATTATGAAAATTGGCACACATATGTATCACCTCAAGACGCACAAAAAAGTCTCTTGGACCCCCCCTCCAAACCCAACAGGAAGTCCGCCATTTGAAGGTTTGTGGCCATTTTTGGCGATGTGTGACCCTGCTGCCAAACTTTTCACGCCTCGCATACGTCATCGGATTGAGCTGAAATTCGCCGTGTCCACTCAGGACACCATAGGGAATAGACGCATTCCAAAACTCTTACAAAAGTCTGACGGTGTGGCCGGGGCGTGGCCTCAAAGTTTGACCATTTCTGAGGACACAGAAAGTCACTATAACTTCTTCGTTTTCTGTCCGATCTGTACGAAATGTCACATGTATGATCAGAGTCTGACCCTAAACACATCTATACAACAATATTGAGGCTTTGACAGAGCGCCACCTACTGGCTACACAAAATGTTGTGTTTTCATAGGTTTTTCTGCCTGCCCCCTGTGGCCTGTTTTGAGTAGGGTCACGAAAATTGGCACACATGTTTATCACCCCAAGATGCACAAAAAAGTCTCTTGGACCCCCCCTCCAAACCCAACAGGAAGTCCGCCATTTTGAAATGTGTGTTAATTTGTGGCGATTTGTGACCCTGCTACAAAACTTTTCACGCCTCGCATACTTCATCCAATCAAGCTGAAAATCACTGTGTCCACTCAGGACACGATACAGAATAGACGCATTCCAAAACTCTTACAAAAGTATTACGGTGTGGTGGGGGTGTGGCCTCAAAGTTGACCATTCGCCATTACAAATGAACTCCCTGTATTTTTTGCCCTAACGCATAGCCCCGCTGGCCAGTTTGACACAGGATCATGAAAATTGGCACACATATGTATCACCCCAAGACGCACAAAAAAGTCTCTTGGACCCCCCCTCCAAACCCAACAGGAAGTCCGCCATTTTGACTTTTGTGGCCATCTTTTGCCTATTTGTGACCCTGCTTCAAAACTTTTCACGCATCACAAACTTCATGCAATTGAGCTGAAATTCACTGTGTCCACTCAGGACACCATAGGGAATAGACGCATTCCAAAACTCTTTCAAAAGTATTACCGTGTGGCGGGGGAGTGGCCTCAAAGTTGACCGTTCGCCATTACAAAGGAACTCGCTGTGTTTTATGCAGTACTACCCATATACTTCATGCAATGTGGCCAAAATCTTACAGTACTGCTATGGACCCGAGTCTGAACAGATATATATGCTAATAGGATGATACGGTCATAGCGCCACCTACTGGTAGCAGGAAAGTGTGGTTGTAAACATGTGTTTGTTGTACATCTCTGCAAATGAGAGGAGAGGAGGGCATAGCACAGGAGAGTATGGGAGACAAGAGCATAGGAGAGAAGACAGCGATAGCCCCGCGGATCGCAAGGTGCGCGAGGGCCCGCAATGCTGCTTGCAGCTTTAATTTTTCATTTTTTTTTTTCCTTCCCCCCCTAAGATCGCATTTTTGGGGGCCTTAACATGCCCAAAAACTCACCAAACTTGGTAGAAAAATTCATTCGCCCGAAAAATTTTGAAATTTGCTGACTTTTGAAATGCACATATAAAAATGGCTCTATAGCGCCCCCAACGCGTAGCCCCTCTGGCCGGTTTGACACAGGATTATGAAAATTGGCACACATATGTATCACCTCAAGACGCACAAAAAAGTCTCTTGGACCCCCCCTCCAAACCCAACAGGAAGTCCGCCATTTGAAGGTTTGTGGCCATTTTTGGCGATGTGTGACCCTGCTGCCAAACTTTTCACGCCTCGCATACGTCACCGGATTGAGCTGAAATTCGTCGTGTCCACTCAGGACACCATAGGGAATAGACGCATTCCAAAACTCTTACAAAAGTCTGACGGTGTGGCCGGGGCGTGGCCTCAAAGTTTGACCATTTCTGAGGACACAGAAAGTCTCTATAACTTCTTCGTTTTCTGTCCGATCTGTACGAAATGTCACATGTATGATCAGAGTCTGACCCTAAACACATCTATACAACAATATTGAGGCTTTGACAGAGCGCCACCTACTGGCTACACAAAATGTTGTGTTTTCATAGGTTTTTCTGCCTGCCCCTGTGGCCTGTTTTGAGTAGGGTCACGAAAATTGGCACACATGTTTATCACCCCAAGACGCACAAAAAAGTCTCTTGGACCCCCCCTCCAAACCCAACAGGAAGTCCGCCATTTTGAAATGTCTGTTAATTTTTGGCGATTTGTGACCCTGCTACAAAACTTTTCACGCCTCGCATACTTCATCCAATCAAGCTGAAAATCACTGTGTCCACTCAGGACACGATACAGAATAGATGCATTCCAAAACTCTTACAAAAGTATTACGGTGTGGTGGGGGTGTGGCCTCAAAGTTGACCATTCGCCATTACAAAGGAACTCCCTGTATTTTTTGCCCTAACACGTAGCCCCGCTGGCCAGTTTGATACAGGATCATGAAAATTAGCACACATGTGTATCACCCCAAGACGCACAAAAAAAGTCTCTTGGACCCCCGCTCCAAACCCAACAGGAAGTCCGCCATTTTGACTCTTGTGGCCATTTTTTGCCTATTTGTGACCCTGCTTCAAAACTTTTCACGCCTCACATACTTCATGCAATTGAGCAGAAATTCACTGTGTCCACTCAGGACACCATAGGGAATAGACGCATTCCAAAACTCTTTCAAAAGTATTACCGTGTGGTGGGGGCGTGGCCTCAAATTTGACCATTCGCCATTACAAAGGAACTTGCTCTATTCTATGTAGTACTACCCATATACTTCATGCAATGTGGACAAAATCTTACACTACTGCTATGGACCCGAGTCTGAACAGATATATATGCTAATAGGATGATACGGTCATAGTGCCACCTACTGGTAGCAGGAAAGTTTGGTTGTAAACATGTGTTTGTTGTATATCTGTGGAAATGAGAGGAGGAGAGCATAGGACAGGAGAGTATAAGAGACGAGAGCATAGGAGAGAAGACTGCGATGACCCCGCGGATCGCCAGGTGCGCGAGGGCCCGCAATGCTGCTTGCAGCTTTATTTAGGGCCCGAGCACCGAATGGTGCAAGAGCCCTATTGAAACCCTTAGGATTATTATTAGGGCCCGAGCACCGAATGGTGCAAGAGCCCTATTGAAACCCTTAGGATTATTATTAGGGCCCGAGCACCGAATGGTGCAAGAGCCCTATTGAAACCCTTAGGATTATTATTTTTTTTTTTTTTTTTTTTTTTTTTTTTTTTTTCCCCCTCCGAGATCGCATTTTTGGAGGCCTTAACATGCCCAAAAACTCACCAAACTTGGTAGAAAAATTCATTCGCCCGAAAAATTTTGAAATTTGCTGACTTTTGAAATGCACATATAAAAATGGCTCTATAGCGCCCCCAACGCGTAGCCCCTCTGGCCGGTTTGACACAGGATTATGAAAATTGGCACACATATGTATCACCTCAAGACGCACAAAAAAGTCTCTTGGACCCCCCCTCCAAACCCAACAGGAAGTCCGCCATTTGAAGGTTTGTGGCCATTTTTGGCGATGTGTGACCCTGCTGCCAAACTTTTCACGCCTCGCATACTTCAACGGATTGAGCTGAAATTCGCCGTGTCCACTCAGGACACCATAGGGAATAGACGCATTCCAAAACTCTTACAAAAGTCTGACGGTGTGGCCGGGGCGTGGCCTCAAAGTTTTACCATTTCTGAGGACACAGAAAGTCTCTATAACTTCTTCGTTTTCTGTCCGATCTGTACGAAATGTCACATGTATGATCAGAGTCTGACCCTAAGCACATCTATACAACAATATTGAGGCTTTGACAGAGCGCCACCTACTGGCTACACAAAATGTTGTGTTTTCATAGGTTTTTCTGCCTGCCCCCCTGGCCTGTTTTGAGTAGGGTCATGAAAATTGGTACACATGTGTATCACCCCAAGATGCACAAAAAAGTCTCTTGGACCCCCCCTCCAAACCCAACAGGAAGTCCGCAATTTTGAAATTTCTGTTAATTTTTGGCGATTTGTGACCCTCCTACAAAACTTTTCACGCCTCGCATACTTCATCCAAATGAGCTAAAACTCACTGTGTCCACTCAGGACACCATAGGGAATAGACGCATTCCAAAACTCTTACAAAAGTCTGACGGTGTGGCGGGGGCGTGGCTTCAAAGTTGACCATTCGCCATTACAAAGGAACTCACTGTATTTATTGCCCTAATGCGTAGCCCCGCTGGCCAGTTTGACACAGGATCATGAGAATTAGCACACATGTGTATCACCCCAAGACGCACAAAAAAGTCTCTTGGACCCCCCCTCCAAACCCAACAGGAAGTCCACCATTTTGACTTTTTTTTGTAATTTTTACCGTTTTCTGACCCTGCTATAAAACTTTTCGTGCCTCGCATACTTCATGCAATTCAGCTGAAATTCACTGTGTCCACTCAGGACACCATAGGGAATAGACGCATTCCAAAACTCTTTCAAAAGTATTACCGTGTGGTGGGGGAGTGGCCTCAAAGTTGACCATTCGCCATTACAAAGGAACTCGCTGTGTTTTATGCAGTACTACCCATATACTTTATGCAATGTGGACAAAATCTTACAGTACTGCCATGGAGCCGAGTCTAAACAGATATATATGCTAATAGGATGATACGGTCATAGCGCCACCTACTGGTAGCAGGAAAGTTTGGTTGTAAACATGTGTTTGTTGTATATCTGTGGAAATGAGAGGAGGAGAGCATAGCACAGGAGAGTATAGGAGACGAGAGCATAGGAGAGAAGACTGCGATGACCCCGCGGATCGCAAGGTGCGCGAGGGCCCGCAATGCTGCTTGCAGCTTTAATTTTTTTTTTTTTTTTTTCCCCCTCCGAGATCGCATTTTTGGAGGCCTTAACATGCCCAAAAACTCACCAAACTTGGTAGAAAAATTCATTCGCCCGAAAAATTTTGAAATTTGCTGACTTTTGAAATGCACATATAAAAATGGCTCTATAGCGCCCCCAACGCGTAGCCCCTCTGGCCGGTTTGACACAGGATTATGAAAATTGGCACACATATGTATCACCTCAAGACGCACAAAAAAGTCTCTTGGACCCCCCCTCCAAACCCAACAGGAAGTCCGCCATTTGAAGGTTTGTGGCCATTTTTGGCGATGTGTGACCCTGCTGCCAAACTTTTCACGCCTCGCATACTTCAACGGATTGAGCTGAAATTCGCCGTGTCCACTCAGGACACCATAGGGAATAGACGCATTCCAAAACTCTTACAAAAGTCTGACGGTGTGGCCGGGGCGTGGCCTCAAAGTTTGACCATTTCTGAGGACACAGAAAGTCTCTATAACTTCTTCGTTTTCTGTCCGATCTGTACGAAATGTCACATGTATGATCAGAGTCTGACCCTAAACACATCTATACAACAATATTGAGGCTTTGACAGAGCGCCACCTACTGGCTACACAAAATGTTGTGTTTTCATAGGTTTTTCTGCCTGCCCCTGTGGCCTGTTTTGAGTAGGGTCACGAAAATTGGCACACATGTGTATCACCCCAAGATGCACAAAAAAGTCTCTTGGACCCCCCCTCCAAACCCAACAGGAAGTCCGCCATTTTGAAATTTCTGTTAATTTTTGGCGATTTGTGACCCTGCTGCAAAACTTTTCACGCCTCGCATACTTCATCCAAATGAGGTAAAACTCACTGTGTCCACTCAGGACACCATAGGGAATAGACGCATTCCAAAACTCTTACAAAAGTCTGACGGTGTGGCGGGGGCGTGGCCTCAAAGTTGACCATTCGCCATTACAAAGGAAGTCACTGTATTTATTGCCCTAATGCGTAGCCCCGCTGGCCAGTTTGACACAGGATCACAAGAATTAGCACACATGTGTATCATCCCAAGTCGCACAAAAAAGTCTCTTGGACCCCCCCTCCAAACCCAACAGGAAGTCCACCATTTTGACTTTTGTGGCCATTTTTTGCCTATTTGTGACCCTGCTTCAAAACTTTTCACGCCTCGCATACTTTATCGGATTGAGCTGAAAGTCACCGTGTCCACTTAGGACACCATAGGGAATAGACGCATTCCAAAACTCTTTCAAAAGTATTACCGTGTGGCAGGGGAGTGGCCTCAAAGTTGACCATTCGCCATTGCAACGGAACTCGCTCTATTTTATGCAGTACCACCCATATACTTCATGCAATGTGGACAAAATCTTACACTACTGCTATGGACCCGAGTCTGAACAGTTATATATGCTAATAGGATGATACGGTCATAGCGCCACCTACTGCTAACAGGAAAGATTGGTTGTAAACATGTGTTTGTTGTACATCTCTGCAAATGAGAGGAGAGGACAGCATAGCACAGGAGAGTATGGGAGACAAGAGCATAGGAGAGAAGACAGCGATAGCCCCGCGGATCGCAAGGTGCGCGAGGGCCCGCAATGCTGCTTGCAGCTTTAATTTTTTTTTTTTTTTTTTTTTCCCCCTCCGAGATCGCATTTTTGGAGGCCTTAACATACCCAAAAACTCACCAAACTTGGTAGAAAAATTCATTCGCCCGAAAAATTTTGAAATTTGCTGACTTTTGAAATGCACATATAAAAATGGCTCTATAGCGCCCCCAACGCGTAGCCCCTCTGGCCGGTTTGACACAGGATTATGAAAATTGGCACACATATGTATCACCTCAAGACGCACAAAAAAGTCTCTTGGACCCCCCCTCCAAACCCAACAGGAAGTCCGCCATTTGAAGGTTTGTGGCCATTTTTGGCGATGTGTGACCCTGCTGCCAAACTTTTCACGCCTCGCATACTTCAACGGATTGAGCTGAAATTCGCCGTGTCCACTCAGGACACCATAGGGAATAGACGCATTCCAAAACTCTTACAAAAGTCTGACGGTGTGGCCGGGGCGTGGCCTCAAAGTTTGACCATTTCTGAGGACACAGAAAGTCTCTATAACTTCTTCGTTTTCTGTCCGATCTGTACCAAATGTCACATGTATGATCAGAGTCTGACCCTAAACACATCTATACAACAATATTGAGGCTTTGACAGAGCGCCACCTACTGGCTACACAAAATGTTGTGTTTTCATAGGTTTTTCTGACTGCCCCCCTGGCCTGTTTTGAGTAGGGGCATGAAAATTGGTACACATGTGTATCACCCCAAGATGCACAAAAAAGTCTCTTGGACCCCCCCTCCAAACCCAACAGGAAGTCCGCAATTTTGAAATTTCTGTTAATTTTTGGCGATTTGTGACCCTCCTACAAAACTTTTCATGCCTCGCATACTTCATCCAAATGAGCTAAAACTCACTGTGTCCACTCAGGACACCATAGGGAATAGACGCATTCAAAAACTCTTACAAAAGTCTGACGGTGTGGCGGGGGCGTGGCCTCAAAGTTGACCATTCGCCATTACAAAGGAACTCACTGTATTTATTGCCCTAATGCGTAGCCCCGCTGGCCAGTTTGACACAGGATCATGAGAATTAGCACACATGTGTATCACCCCAAGACGCACAAAAAAGTCTCTTGGACCCCCCCTCCAAACCCAACAGGAAGTCCACCATTTTGACTTTTTTTTGTAATTTTTACCGTTTTCTGACCCTGCTATAAAACTTTTCATGCCTCGCATACTTCATGCAATTCAGCTGAAATTCACTGTGTCCACTCAGGACACCATAGGGAATAGACGCATTCCAAAACTCTTTCAAAAGTATTACCGTGTGGTGGGGGAGTGGCCTCAAAGTTGACCATTCGCCATTACAAAGGAACTCGCTGTGTTTTATGCAGTACTACCCATATACTTTATGCAATGTGGACAAAGTCTTACAGTACTGCCATGGAGCCGAGTCTAAACAGATATATATACTAATAGGATGATACGGTCATAGCGCCACCTACTGGTAGCAGGAAAGTTTGGTTGTAAACATGTGTTTGTTGTATATCTGTGGAAATGAGAGGAGGAGAGAATAGCACAGGAGAGTATAGGAGACGAGAGCATAGGAGAGAAGACTGCGATGACCCCGCGGATCGCAAGGTGCGCGAGGGCCCGCAATGCTGCTTGCAGCTTTAATTCATTTTTTTTTTTTCTTCCTTCCCCCCCTTAGATCGCATTTTTGGGGGCCTTAACATGCCCAAAAACTCACCAAACTTGGTAGAAAAATTCATTCGCCTGAAAAATTTTGAAATTTGCTGACTTTTGAAATGCACATATAAAAATGGCTCTATAGCGCCCCCAACGCGTAGCCCCTCTGGCTGGTTTGACACAGGATTATGAAAATTGGCACACATATGTATCACCTCAAGATGCACAAAAAAGTCTCTTGGACCCCCCCTCCAAACCCAACAGGAAGTCCGCCATTTGAAGGTTTGTGGCCATTTTTGGCGATGTGTGACCCTGCTGCCAAACTTTTCACGCCTCGCATACTTCATCGGATGAGCTGAAATTCGCCGTGTCCACTCAGGACACCATAGGGAATAGACGCATTCCAAAACTCTTACAAAAGTCTGACGGTGTGGCCGGGGCGTGGCCTCAAAGTTTGACCATTTCTGAGGACACAGAAAGTCTCTATAACTTCTTCGTTTTCTGTCCGATCTGTACGAAATGTCACATGTATGATCAGAGTCTGACCCTAAACACATCTATACAACAATATTGAGGCTTTGACAGAGCGCCACCTACTGGCTACACAAAATGTTGTGTTTTCATAGGTTTTTCTGCCTGCCCCTGTGGCCTGTTTTGAGTAGGGTCACGAAAATTGGCACACGTTTATCACCCCAAGATGCACAAAAAAGTCTCTTGGACCCCCCCTCCAAACCCAACAGGAAGTCCACCATTTTGAAATTTCTGTTAATTTTTGGCGATTTGTGACCCTGCTACAAAACTTTTCACGCCTCGCATACTTCATCCAATCAAGCTGAAAATCACTGTGTCCACTCAGGACACCATAGGGAATAGACGCATTCCAAAACTCTTACAAAAGTCTGACGGTGGGGTGGGGGCGTGGCCTCAAAGTTGACCATTCGCCATTACAAAGGAACTCCCTGTATTTTTTGCCGTAACGCATAGCCCCGCTGGCCAGTTTGACACAGGATCATGAAAATTAGCACACATGTGTATCATCCCAAGACGCACAAAAAAGTCTCTTGGACCCCTCCTCCAAACCCAACAGGAAGTCCGCCATTTTGACTTTTGTGGCCATTTTTTGCCTATTTGTGACCCTGCTTCAACACTTTTCACGGCTCACATACTTCTTGCAATTGAGCTGAAATTCACTGTGTCCACTCAGGACACCATAGGGAATAGACGCATTCCAAAACTCTTTCAAAAGTATTACCGTGTGGCGGGGGAGTGGCCTCAAAGTTGACCATTCGCCATTACAAAGGAACTCGCTGTGTTTTATGCAGTACTACCCATGTACTTTATGCAATGTGGACAAAATCAATAACAACAATACACTGTACTTAAACACAGAGACAAAATGGCTGACATGGAACGACAATGGCAGGCAGCAGAGTCTGTGACTGACAAAAGTCAAGGATCATTGGTGTACTGGGCAGCATCACAGCTCAATAATTTAAAAGAAAAGCCAGGAGATAACTAACATTGACAAGGTTGATTCACATGCTATTAAATCACATTAGAAGTGTATCAACTGGTGCAGCTGTAGTTATACATGACAGGATGTCACTGTCACTCAGCCATTTTGTGAGCCCTAAAACCTTCTAACACAAAGACAAAATGGCTGCCATGGAAGAACACCAAATGGATGCCAAAAGAGTCAGTGGCTGTGTCTCAATTCAGGGTCTGCATCCTTCGGAGTGCGCATTTTAAGGCCCCTTACGTCAAAAAGCTGCGCGAAGGCTGTCCCAATTCGCCAAAATTCGAAGGGTCCTTCAAATGCGTCCTCCAAATGCGTCCTCCTTTTGCCTGAATTTGGAGGATGCATCGCTACCATCCTTTGTGGCCTTAAATATCCCACAATGCTTTGCGGGCCTACTTTTTGTCCAATAGTACAATGACAGACCAAGTGAGCGGCAGCGGCACCGGCAGGAGTGCCGAATTCACATTTAAATATAAGTAAAGGGCAGTAGTTCGAGAGTTTTCAAATGCTAGTAGTGATAGAGGCATTAAAAAAACGAGTTTTATATTTACAAACATGACATCCTGTTGATACGAGGCGCTGTAAACTAAACGTTTTGATTGAATGTTGTTTCTTGACTGTTTAATGTAGTATAGTATAAAGTATAGTTCACGTGAGGAGCAATATTATCGTTATTATATCAAACGGTCATTCTACCTGTTGTCATTTTGTTGTAGGAGGAGCAGAGGGAAACAGATGAAACCTGACAATTGATAACGGAGGACGTGAGGCTGGAGAGAGAGGGAGAGAGAGAGAGGAGAGGGAGAGAGAGGGAGAAAGAGGGAGAGAGGGAGAGGAGGGAGAGAGAGGAGGGAGAGGGGAGGGAGAGAGAGAGCAGAGAAAGAACGGACAGACCTCAGCTCATTGAGAGGATGGTGGACAGCAGTGATTTTTATGTTCTGTGTTTTTTAAATGGTCACTTATTAAATTGTATATTTAACCTTGTTACATTATGCGTTTCATTACCTATTTATAATTTAAGTAAACTTTTGAACAACAAATAATTTATTGTTCTGTTATGTACAATATTTACAAAGACACAGTTTGAACATTTCTAACTATTTACCAGTGGGCATTATGAAAATGTACAGTTTATTATTTATAAAAGATCAGCAGAAAATACTATTCACAAAGAACATATATAAATGTTTGGCTGAGCAGGAGTCCTTGGTGGTGCTGCTGGACTGGATGATGCCACGGTGAAGACCTTGGAGTCCTCTGGCTGTGAGTGGGACATCATCTGTAGTCTGTCAGTACACCTCCTCCAGGACAGACAGCTGGTCCTGCCAGGGAGCACCACTCTCCTCCACCCAGCAGTAATTCTCTGGTGTAGTGACAGACCTGATGCTTAATGACACATTAAAGCAGTGGTTTCAGGGTTATTTGCAGGGTTCTTACACATTTAGCTATTTAATTTAAAGTATTAAAATTACAAACAGAACCCTGTATCAAGTCTTACAATTGAATAAAATATAAATTACATTTAATCATATTTGTCTATCTACTGGTTATATGGCTAGCGTTTGCTCAGTAACTGGTATATTAATTATGATCAATAATATGGGTTAAACAGCAGCTTACTGTCACCTCCCCACTGCGCTCTCCCAGCCTGAAGAAAATGAGCCGTCACCGGTTTTGCTGCCGCTGGAGCCGCCTCTCCTCTTCCTCCAACAACAAATAAATATATTAAAAAATTCCAAATTTCTAAATCCACACTGTTGTCCCGCTTGTTGTGTAGTCTGTGTTGTGTCGCTGTCGCTGCTTTTGTTTTTCCCAGGGCAAAAGTTATGACGTCGCAACATAATCAGGAAGTGCTTTGAAGGCCAGACCGTCCCATTTACCTTACCATTTGCCTACGCGGCCTCCTGAGACCGCGTAGGCTGCGTCCTCCAAAGGATGCAGACCCTGAATTGAGACACAGCTAGTGACTGACACAAGTTCAGAAGCTACACACTGACAACCTATTCACATATTTACTCACTGCAGTCAATGTAGGAAAAGACACAAATCCACACATTAAGCACACATCATGTCTGAGCTCTCATCACATTTTGTCAGTCACACGTCAAACATGGCAGACCCCACTATGACTTACACAATCTCACTGTCTCACACAGCTCAATTATGACAAAAGTTTAAGACCAAAATCACTTTGTCTATGAAAGCAGCCACAGTAGCTTCATTAGGTCATTGAGTGAGGGGAAAAAAAAGGCACACACCATACATGCAGCCTTACAGAAATGAAGGCTCTCTGTTGCATTAACAATGACACACTGTTACATTAAGGTTAATTACACAACATAACAGCATGAAACGGCCATGATCCAGACACTGTCACTCAGCCAATTTGTCAGCTTCAAAACCTTTTAACCCAGAGACAAGATGGCTGCCATGGAAAGACAAATACAAAATGGATGTCAAAGGCAGTCACTGACAGAAGTTCAGATCAACACACTGACAGCCTATTCACATACAAGGCACAAAATAAATAAATAAAGCAGGTAAGATTATGACACTGTGCTGTCACAGGACCTGACTCCATGCACTTTACACAGCACACAATAAGTCTGACCTCTTATTACATACTGTACTAATTAAATGTCAAACCATGGCAGACCCCACGATGACTTACACAATCTCCCACAGCTTCATTATGACAAGAGTATAAGACCAAAATCAGTTTGTCTATAAAAGCAGCCACACTCAGAATTGTAGAATCTTATATCACACAGCAAAGAAAACCACACCACAGTCAGATCTTTGACATAGTACAGCTCCTAGTTAGGCTAACAGCCTAATCATTACACCATCAATATAAATACAAATAGGCGAACCCACACATTAGCATCAATATTACTACTACAAAGAGGTGATTATATTATCCGTAGACATCGTTCAGCCATTTTGTCAGCCTGAAAACCTAACAGAAACAAAGTGGCTGACATGGAAGCACAAGACAAAATGGCTGCCAGAGTCCATGACTGACAAAGTTCAGATCATGTCTTCTGTAGACAGCCTCACACTGCTTAATTAAATGAACAGCATAACACACAAAACTAGCATAGCAGCAAAATTGAACACAAGCACAAACATTCTTTCCACAGATCTCCTTCAGACACTTTGTCACCCATAGCACCTTCTACTAAGGACAGCAAAAATGACAGGCACAAGAGTCTGTGATTGACAGAAGTCCAGGATCATTGCTCCTCCATACAGCATCACACAGCTCAATTAATTAAAAGATGGCATAGCAGAGAAAATGACAAATATGAAAAAGCATAACTGCAGCATCAACTTCTAACAGGAAGCTGTGCATTCCGACACCTTGAGTGTCTCAACCACATCAGTTACACCAGTCTATCAACCTCATTAAAATCATATGTATAAACTGCCAGTGATGAAACAGTTAAGCACACATTTGCATCAGAAGCAGCAGAGTAAAACACAACACACTGACATACAAAAGAACTACATCTGTCAACTATCCCACATATTAATGGTACCAAGGTGATGACAGTGTGCTTTTACTCAGCACTCATCATCTATGACCTCTCCTTATTACACTTTCAGTCACAACACACTGTACTAACCACAGTAACCAAACATGGCAGACCACAGTCATTTACCCAGTCACAACTGCACTGATGCTTTTACACTGTCCCTCACAACTTCATTCATTATGAGAGCATTATAGCACCAAAACCAGCACATTAATATGAAACCATACATGAGGATTAGGATTCACCCCTGACACTGTTAGCCTTTCACATGCAGCAAAATACACTAATTAACTACTTTTTGTTATGTGAGGTGTAAGTTTTTAACAGGACCCAGGCACAGACAAAAAATAAAGTTCAACAAAGGAAGCTTTATTTAAAGCTAAACTATAACAATGACCAGAGGAGCGGGAGAACAAAAGGAGGTCTACTGCCAAACAGTGCCAGTCAAAATGCAAAAAAAAAGTACAAATAAACACAAAAGAAAGGAGGTCAAAACAAAACCAAACCTGAGGAAGATGGGAGGACAAGGAAACACGGAGGAAGAAGGAGGACGACGAGACGGTGGAAGGCAGGATTCACAAGGGGTGCACATGGGGTGCATATGGGGTTCACAAGGGGTTCACATGGGGTTCACAAGGGGTTCACATGGGAAGAACTGACAAAGACAAAGGGAAAGCACAGGGCTTAAAAAGAGGAGAGACGACACGGGTGAACACAATTAGGGAGGAGCAGGTAATCAGGGAGAAGGAACAGAAGGAGAGAGGGAAGGACTGAGGACGAGCAGAGAAAAGATAATGAAGCCACATACAGATCTTTCAGTGTACAGGCTAATCCACACAGCATTAATATTAGCAATATTCAGAGAAAAGACACCATGAAACTGCCACATCATTACAGAGCTTCAGCAATATTAAGCAATGCTTATATTCTCAGTGGACTGTTAAAATAAATGCCACAGTACTTTTCCATTCACATGCTAGCAGCCACATGCTAACAGCCATGCCTGTCTGGAGCAGAACAGCACGGCAAAGTCAGTTTGTAAAACACACCATAATCTCCAAAAACCAGCCAACACCATGAGAACAGCTTTAAAAGACATTTTTCCAGAACAGTCCATCAACAGAGCTCAGCACATTTGAAACAGGCCAACCAATCACAGCAGGGCAGGTTATTTGACAAATGCACACAGCACATCAACATTATCTCTACACTGCACAATAACACCAATGTATGAAACGTTTTGAAACATGTAGCAACATTATCAGCATGAATATGTTAAGCTAGTAAGCTAAAAACAAGCAGAAGGAGCAAACCATGTCTTACCTCTTATAAGCTGATCAAAGGAGGGTCTGACCATCATTCGCGCCATATGGTTTTATATGAGGTCCAAGGGTCCAATCAGATGTCCCCCCCAGTGACGATTGTGATGGAAATTTTGATCTCTGTATATGCAGTCTATCCTTAATATTTGTTGTTACTTTATTCTTTAGTCCTTGTTGTTAATTCCCTGAGACATCTGTGCCTGTCCCTGTATATCATAGTCTCCTTTAATCTTTGAGTTCACTTCCCTGCAGCACCCCACCTCTTGTTTCTCACCAAGGTGACAGATCCCCTGCCTTTTGCCATTCAATGTTGATGGCTAGGCATTTCCAATACACAACAGACTCCAGGAGGAGATACTGTATCCAAACCCCTGAGCTGTATCCCACACTCCAGGAGGTCAGCGGATACTGTATCCAAACCCCTGAGCTGTATCCCACACTCCAGGAGGTCAGCCTCAAGGTGCGATCAGGAGACAAATGGCTCTGTGACCTACGGGACTCCAGGAAAATATCATTAAGTTGTGAATTAACATCTCACACTCCAGGAAGCCAACTTAAAACTTCAAAGTATAACCAGGAGACAGTGGGTCTGTGACCAGCTAGAAGAGGGTGTGTTTTGGAGCACTTTTATCATGCCGCGTCTCGGCCGTGACGGAAACACGCCAGGGCTCCATTGTTTACACCAGGGATCAGCTGATGAGTCTCCAGCACAGCGGAATGTATGGCCAGCGACACGAAATCCTCAAAGAACTAAGAAGGAAACAACGCGGAAGCAGAGGGGGCAAAAGAAGACAGCTGAGGAAAAGAAGATACAAGCCGTATCTTCCTTCTATCGTCATGGGTAATGTTAGATCACTGGGTAATAAGATGGAAGAGTTAACATCTCTCACAAAGAGCGAGTGTGTGTTTCGTGAGGCGTCTGTAATGTGCTTTACAGAGACGTGGCTGCACGCAAACATACCGGACTCTACCGTGAGTTTAGCCGGCTTTCAGTTGGTACGGGCGGACAGGAACTGCACCGAGAGCGGCAGGAAGAAAGGAGGGGGACTTGCGCTCTACGTGAACAACCGGTGGTGCAGCCCGGGACACGTTACGGTAAAGGAGCGTGTGTGCAGCCCGGACATTGAACTGCTAGCGGTGAGTCTACGTCCGTATTATTTGCCCAGAGAGTTCTCTCACGCCATTGTACTCGTTGTTTACATTGCTCCCTCGGCTGAGGCGTCGCGGGCTACTGACGTCATCAGCTCTGTGACAACGAGGCTTCAGACCCAGCACCCTAATGCCTTCATAGCGATTTCTGGCGATTTTAACCATGTTAATCTGAAATCAACTCTGCCCACTTTCAAGCAGTTTGTGGACTGTAAAACAAGAGAAAATAAAACTCTAGATTTACTGTATGCTAATGTTAAAGAGGCATACAGCTCCATAGCTCTCCCTCCCTTGGGCAGATCAGACCATAGCCTAGTCCACCTCAAACCCCAGTATATACCAGCAGTACAGCGGCAGCCGGTGACCACCAAAACTGTACGGAGGTGGACACCGGAAGCCCTGGAGACCCTGCAGGGATGTTTTGAGGTGACTGACTGGGATGTGTTCTGTGACACCCACGGTGAGGATGTAGACACACTCACAGACTGTATCACAGAATATGTTAATTTTTGCACAGATTCTCTAATCCCCACCAGGTCAATACGCTGCTTTCCAAACAATAAACCATGGGTGACAAAGGACATCAAGGCATCACTCAACAGAAAGAAGACAGCCTTCTTGAGTGGAGACAGAGAGGAGATGAGGAGGGCCCAGGCAGAGGTGAGGGAGAAGATTGGAGAGGGCAAGGAGAGCTACAGGAGGAAGCTGGAGAGCCAACTTGCCCGGAACAACTTGAGGGAGGTATGGAGTGGTATGCGAACCATCACCGGCCACAATAGGATCTCCGACCAGCTGATGGATGGAGATCTGCAGGAGGCCAACCAGCTGAACCTGTTTTTCAACAGGTTTGATAGTCCACTCCCTGACCACCCTCCCCCTCCCTGTGATGCACCATTAACACCTGTCGATAACAACAATGTACCTCCTCCTCCTCCCCCTCCCCCTAACCACACTAACCAGTCTCACCTCCCCATCAATAACATCACCCTGCCCCCCTTACCCCACCTCCCATTAACAACCCCCCACCCTCCCCCATCAGATCTCTCTCTCTGCTCTTCTGTGTCCACAGTTACCATCACCACAGAAGATGTGAGGAGGGAGTTCAGTCGCCTACGACCGGGAAAAGCTGCAGGACCGGACGGACTCAGCCCCAGAGTACTCAGGGACTGCGCCACACAGCTGTGTGGGGTCTTCCAGCACATCTTCTCCCTGAGTCTGAGCCTGATGACTGTCCCTGCCCTGTGGAAGACAACATGCCTTGTTCCTGTGCCCAAGACCAAACATCCAAGCACACACAGCGACTACAGACCAGTTGCTCTGACTTCACATGTGATGAAGTCTCTGGAGAGGCTGGTCCTGAAACACCTGCGTGCTGTTGTGGAACCATCGCTGGACCCCCTGCAGTTTGCTTACCAGCCCCGTATTGGAGTGGAGGACGCCATCATCTACCTGCTGCACAGAGCACACACCTACTTGGAGGAGGCAGGTAACACTGTTAGAATCATGTTCTTTGATTTTTCCAGTGCGTTTAACACCGTGCAGCCTGCCCTTTTGAATAGGAAGCTCCTGGACATGCAGGTAGAGACCCCACTGGTCACCTGGATCACTAACTATCTTACAGGTCGACCACAATTTGTGAGGCTGAGGAACACCGTCTCGGACACGATAGTGAGCAGCACGGGGGCACCCCAGGGCACGGTACTGTCTCCATTCCTGTTCACACTCTATACATCGGACTTCAGACACTGCTCACAGTCCTGCCACCTGCAGAAGTTCTCGGATGACTCTGCCATTGTGGGCTGTACCAGCAGAGGTCGGGAGGCGGAGTATATGAGTGTGGTGGACAGCTTTGTGGAGTGGTGCGGACAGAACCACCTGCAGCTGAATGTCACAAAGACAAGAGAGCTGGTGGTGGACTTCAGGAAGCACCAGACACTCCCTAACCCGGTCAGCATCAAGGGTACCAACGTGGACATTGTGGACAGCTACAAATACCTGGGTGTCCACATTGACCACAAACTGGACTGGTCCACAAACGCAGAGGCAATATACAGGAAGGGACAGAGTCGCCTGTATCTACTGAGGAGACTCAGGTCCTTTAACGTCTGCCAGACCATGCTGCAGATGTTTTACCACTCGGTGGTCTCCAGCGTCATCTTCTACGCTGTAGTGTGCTGGGGCAGCAGGATGAAGACGGCCGACACCAACAGACTCAACAAGCTCATTAGGAAGGCTGGCTCGGTCCTGGGAGTGGAGCTGGAGTCTGTGGTGGAGGTGACGGAGAGGAGGATACTAAGGAAACTCCTCAGTATTCGTAACAACACGTCTCACCCCCTGCACGACACACTGCTGTCCTACAGGAGCACATTCAGCGGTAGACTGAGACTACCGAGGAGCAGCACAGAACGCCACAGGAGGTCCTTCCTGCCAGTGGCCATCAGACTGTATAACTCCTCCCCTTTCTGTAGGGAGAAGTGCTAGATAATCATGTCAGGCATCACTGTCATTCCCTCCACTTGTCTATATTATGTTTACTTAGCACCTTACATCTCCATATTGTATCCATGTATCATATATTGTGCTCATACTGCGTACTGTACTCTTATTTTGGATTATAGTGACACTTATACTCTTATACTCTGTACTTAACTGCATTTAATGTAACTTGATACCTCTGGCACAAGAATTTCCTTCGGGATTAATAAAGTTTTATCTTATCTTATCTTATCTTATCTTATCTTATACTGTGTTCCGTGTAACTCATACTCCTTCGGGACTCCAACATGTAACCATGGTGCATTGCAAGCACTCCGAAAGCTTGCTGTACTGCAAGCAGGGACAATGTGTATCTCCGTAGGTAAAGGTACGAGGCGAGTTATTGATGCCGTCGGGGTGTATTACACCTAACAACGTCTGTGTTCAAGTCGACCAGTAACACATCTTGTTTTTGTCGCCGCTTTAGCTCAGCAACTATGTATTCCGGCACAAGAAATGGTACCACTCGCGTCTTCGTCAACCTCGAACGCATTCCAGGTCGGAAGGAACCTCCTCCGCTTTGACACGAGCGTCGCATGCGGGTTCCCACTTCCCGTAACTACTATTGGATTGGAGATTTCACTGGCTTTCCTTTTTTTACTAGTTTTAAAACCTCCCTGGTGTTCACGTCATCGGTGACTGTTCTACACACAGACTTCATATCGTAAATCGTACCTGTTCCACGCATTGGTCAAATACACAGGACTCGGTCCTCTGTACCGCTTGCACGTCCGTGAGATAAGATCTTTGATTTTATGAAGCGAATCATCTTTGCGTTTATGTATGGTGCCCGCCAAGTCCGCCTGGTTTTCTAAATATGTCCTAATCCCGCGCTTGCGCTAGGTGGCACACTGTCATGTCAGTATCCCGCAATCGGAGCTCAAGGGACTGTTTTAAACATTCCTCTTGACTGGCAAGCACCTCCTGTTTTACGGATTCGCATTTGACGCGCTGCTTCATCGTTGCGCACCGCCAGCTCTCGCAGTTTGTCCTGTAGCACATCTACATGCCGTAAGCTTGCCGTGTTACACTCCTCTAGTTGTTTAATTGTGTCATCCCTGCCCACAAGCAGCGCCTCTAGCATTTTCGTTCGTTCAACGGCATTATCCCTGTCCGCGCGCAGGTCGCTCGTTTGATCGGCGAGAGTAACATTAGCCCTTGTCAATTCGCGAATCTTCTCTTCGCCGGTGGCTTGCAATGAGTTGTAATTGCTAGTCGAATGTATCTCGCGTATACCGCACCACGTGCTGTATGACAAGATTGTAACAGCCCAACAATTCCATAGCCAAATCATAACCTATCACGTCGCACTCTCCTCTACGGGGTCCACCCATACACGTCTTGTGAACACCAGACCCCTGTGTGTGTACCTCACGTGTATCCCGGGAGGAGGAGGCGGTTGTTGTCGATGCAGATGTAAGGAATTAACAGTCGAACAGGTAAACGAGTGAAGATCGGGACCCGATTGCCACGATACGCAAGTACCCCAAAGGTATTCCCTGGGTTTTTGTATTTGTGTTTTGTTCACAACAACAACAGGGCCGATCTAATGTAAGTCTAGTTTGCTCGTACAGTACTCTGAAAGCCAACAGTGCTGCAAGCCTTGCCAGGGTATCACTCACCAACTCGGCGACCACAATGTCCGTGTCAGAGTCAGAGGTGTGGCACACTATGTTTTGAAAATGATGATTCATCATGGAATAGATTCTCGAGACAATTATTTCAGGATGATAACCGTCCACCGTATCGGAGAATCAGAGATCTTCGCTATTACGAGCGGCAAGATCCTCTGTGTTCCTCGAGGCGAACATGTGCCAACCTCTATGCGCAGCTGGGATTCTGAAACTTATGTTCATTCTGTGTTACAAAAAAAAGACGATGCGTTCAACAAACGGTCAACAAAAAGACACAGCACCGGTCAGCGTCGCCAACTGCACGCCTACGTGCTATCGACTGTTCACTGGTTACGAATTGGACAAAAAGGGCGCCGACATATCTACCGAGTCAGACATACAATGGACGGATCGCAGCCTCTCAGAGCGTATGCAAGTGGGCAAATTCAGGGAGAGCGAAAAGCACAAGCTGTGGTTCGTAGCGCAGGCGACAGAGCGCACATGATCACGGGCAAGACGACGAAGATGATGGTCGGTCAGACTGGAGACAAGGCTACTAAGATCGCGCCGTTCCTAGTGTCCGACAATGTGATGGCATACATGCAGTCCGCTGTTTTCGGCACGATATCCAACATGATGCCGTGCCACATGAACAGCAAGTTTTCGGAACCTGTAATGAGAGCCATACAGAACTCGGGGAGCTAGTTCGCAAAAGACGTTGCCCGTCCCCAGAGCACGCTCTGGGGATGGGCAACTACATGGCGAGTTGCTCGCGATAGCCGAGAGTTGTTTGTACGCGTCCGGTGTGGGATTCTCCGGTCAAGACAATGCCACTCTTTACTTCGCCAAAGTCTTCATGGGCCCCAAAGAGAAACGACCTCAGTGCGGGGGACAGGGGGCTTTCAAATCCTTCACGTCGGCGACTGCCGGGACCGGTAGAGAAACCATGACGAACAAGATGCTGACCGCCGCGCTCAACAAAAACAAAAAAGAGTCGAATAGCAGCGTAACGAGCACGCTGGCTAACTACAAGCTGGTCGATGCCAGCGCAATGACGTCTACAGACCTGTATTCACAGAGGTCGCCAACGTCGGCGCGCTGCCCATGTGCGTGTTAACTCTAGCCATGACTATGAGACAGACCGTGTTGATGGTCACGGGATTCCTGTGCGCCAAGCTAGCTCGCGTAAGTTACGGTTCCGGCAAGGCCAGTGATCTTGTCCTGTGCAGAGCCGTAATGAGGCTTAGCATCTCCCTACGGAGAACTGTTGAAATTGACGGGTTCGGTGTTTGGCGGCGGTGCCATGCAAGGAGACTTGGACCGTATGGAATGGCTGGATGTCAACCACAAAAGGCTCCTTGTCTACTTGAGAACGTCTCTGTGCATGATCGGCGGCACAAAACAAGTTGTGGAGCGGATAATGAAAGACAAGGGTGTCTCGTACAACAGAGTGGCGTTCTTCAACAGCATGAGAGCCTTCCACTCTCCTTTGATGTTGATGTGTGCAAATCTTCTCAAACAGCAGTAACAGCTTTGCAACTTGTAAACTGTCCAAGAGATGTAATGTGTATCCCATAAAGGTATACAGTAACAGGTGCGTGAACACCAAACTGTACTACCGTGACGACGGTCTGGATTTCATCACCTCGCAAACAGAAAGCACAATCTCTGAGATAGTGGACAAGATCAAGCGGGAGGTGTCCTACGTGCTACGATAGAGGTGAAGCGCGTACGAATGCTTGCTCCGAATATGAACCGAGACGGCTTGGGAGTGCTGATTTCAACCATTAGGCAAAACAATATAGAAGTGCTCAGTTATGCCGCCGCGCATGAGACTCATCCGATGGACTCCGGGTCGCCGGCAGGACAGAATGGAAACGCGCAAAAGAGCGCAGACGATGACGTAGCTGGTGATCCGAGTCCACCAGCTAAGAAGAGGATGAGACTAGATGAACTTGCAAATGCTAGAGGGGAACCCACCTTGATGAGACCCAAGACATTGTCGATTTTCGATGACAGCGATACTGTCGACTTTGGTTTTGATGATTCTGACTAGTATTCTCGCGCAGACCGTGCTACTGGGGATGCCAAGTCAAGTGTGGGGGATTACATTGTTATGCAACAGTGGTTATATCGGTGGTGTTTTGTGTGTGTGGTGGTGATTGTGTTGTACGATGATGCATTGTAAAAACCAAAACT
Organism: Parambassis ranga; assembly: GCF_900634625.1. Taxonomy (NCBI): domain Eukaryota; kingdom Metazoa; phylum Chordata; class Actinopteri; family Ambassidae; genus Parambassis; species Parambassis ranga. The sequence continues at coordinate 35,841,124 of NC_041023.1, read as the reverse complement.
GTGTAATTAAAGACCCATGCACCAACAGACATTTTTGTATTTTTTAACAGACATTTTTGTATTTTTGTCTACAAGACTGTAGAGAAATGTAGAGGAAGTTGACCAGGCGCGAAATTAAAAAGTGTCTAAAAAAAACCCTTTATGAACACAGTGATGTAAATGACTTTTTTATTGAGTTAGTGAATATATGTCATATGCACAATACAAAAAGATATAACTGTAGATCTTGGGTACCTTTGGGTTTGACTGCAAGACTGTCATATTGAGAAGAATAAAAATGTATAGTAGTAGAGTAAATGTAGAGGACGAAGGTGACCAACAGAGCAAAGTTAAAAAGTGTCTAAATAATAGAAAACCCTTTATGAACACAGTGATGTAAATGACTTTTTATTGAGTTTGCCATCAATTACATGTATTTATATGTCATATGCATATATACGAAAGAAATAACCGTAGATGTTGGGTACCTTGGTTTGCTCTTAAGAGTTTGTTTTCCTTTCCCTCATCTGATTCCGATTAAAAAAAACAACAAAATTGGTGACTTTGTATTGACCACTGTGTCTTTGTGTGTTGGTTTTTTTTCCTTGTACAATCTTTGTTGTCCTTGAGAGGAGAGCATAGGACAGGAGAGTATAGGAGACGAGAGCATAGGAGAGAAGACAGCGATGGCCCCGCGGATCGCAAGGTGCGCGAGGGCCCGCAATGCTGCTTGCAGCTTTAATTGTAAGTGTTATTATTAGGGCCCGAGCACCGAGTGGTTTCGCCCCTTTGCCATTTGATATTTTGTGGCCGCTACAAATGGGTGGGGCAAAATGGCTCTACAGCGCCCCCTTGAAATTTTCAAAACTCCTGCACTTTGGTATAGTTTGACATAGCTGCACGAAAATCGGTACACATGTTTATCATACCCAGACACACTAAAAATTCTCTTGACACCATGACCTCAACTCAACAGGAAGTCCGCCATCTTGGGTGGAAGTTGGCGATTTACACCATTGGTATGTGGGCGAACTCCTCCTAGAGCCTAATTGACCTGAAATTTACTGAAGATCACCTTAAGGACCTGCTGATCAAAAGTTATCAAAAGCTTTTCTCTAACTTAAAGGGCGTGGTCTCTGTGGCTCGCCAAAATCTGATGACGGTTCATGATTTCGCCATATAAATTCGAATGGCTGTCACGCCCGCATACTTTATCCAAACGTCTTCAAACTGTATGAGCATGATGAGGGCTCTGCCCTGAACGCCTCCATATGTTGAAACCCTGACTTACTCATGGCGCCCCCTGCTGGTAACAGGAAATGACCTCTTTTTACTCTGATGTGTACTGCTCCTACGTAGTTGACACCATCAACTTTGTTTCAGCTCTAGAACCTTCCCAACTAGTTGGTGAAGCTACATTATAAAGGCTGTGAAGCTGCGTGCAATGGTGTCTGTGTGGCGGCGTGGCGACAATCAATCCTTCGCCGTGACATTACGTTTGAGTTTTTAATGACCTTAACGACCTTCTATGATCATGAAAATTCATACACACGTTCTCGGGGGCATGTCCTAGCAACTGATGGGGGTCTCATAAGTGGGTGGGGAAAAATGGCTCAATGGCACCCCCTTGAATTTTTAAAATACCCCTCTCCATAGGGGTTTTTTTGGAGTAGGAAGACAAAATTGGCACACACAGAGAACACATCTAGACGCACAAAAAAGTCTCTTGCACCTTTGATCTAGACCACACAGGAGGTCAGCAATTTTGATTTTGGCGGTCAAATTTCAGCAATTTCCACCTTTGGTATGCGGACAAACTCCTCCTAGGGATTTCGACCAATTGACTTTATATTCGGTCGCTGTCACCTAGAGAACATGCTGATCAAAAGATATCAAAAGCTTTTCTCTAAGTTTAAGAGCGTGGCCGCTGTGGCGTCACTTCGCCATTCATACACAAACAGCTCTCTCCTACATACTTGCTCCAAATGGCTTCAAACTTCAGATCATCATGATCTGTGCCGCTCATGGCACTCCCTTATGGGGGAGACAGGAAGTGCCATGTTCTACACTGACATGCACTTATCTCACAATGTTTAAGCCTCGCCCGTCATTACACAGCCAAATGAGGATCACAGATTTGAAGTCCCACCAAGACCCCTGTGTGGTTTCCTGTATCAGGCTGCCTGTGGCGTGGCGACTGTCGAACATTCGCCATGAAACATTAACTGCTTATAACTTCGCCGTGCATCGTCCTAACGTCCTCAAATTTCTTTCATGTCATAACGGTCCATCCCCCGACACGTCTGCATGCTCATGAGTCACCTGCACAGCGCCACCTACAGGAAACCGGAAGTAACTGCACACTAAGTATTTTTACATATATTGACAGATTTGTTGCAGTGACATGTCTCTGCTTCTGTCTGTCGCTTTTTTCCCACCACTGGCAAAATCACCGCAACTCATGGGGGGAGCAGGGGAGAGAAGGGACGACGTGACGGGGAAAAACTCACCAAACTTGGCACAAAATTGTCCCCCGGCAAAAATCGCAACTTGACACTGTCGCCATTGACACCGCGGGCGTAGCTGTATGGCTCTACAGCGCCCCCTAAAGTGTGAAAATATTCACCACCAAGTGCTACAGACTTCAGACTCGGTACACTGATGTAACGCCTTGTGACAAGAAAAAAAGCCTCTTGGACCAAAATTCCACGACGTACAGGAAGTCGGCCATTTTGAAAAAACCATGCCTTGTTCCAATTTACTCACCCCGCACTTTTGCAAACTCCTCCTAGGGGAATTGCTTGATATTAAAATGATAATTTGACCCTTCACCTACGCACAGAAAATGGATGTGTTTCTGGCTGTATCTCCCACATACTTCATCCAATGTGGATGAAAAAAATCAGGCATGATGAGCCTGTCATTCTGAACAGATTGATATGCTAATGAGCTGGTACTCTCATAGCGCCACCTACTGGTAGCATGAATTGTGTTCAGGCTGATTTTCCACATTCCACACCTCATATTTTAACGAGCTCCTCCTTAGGAGATACTCTGATAGACCTGAGATTTTGTCACATGGTTCTGAAGACATGGCTGAGCAAAAGTTATCAAAACGCAGCTTGATGCTACACTGTGTGGGCGGGGCAATGCCACAAAGGTGAACCTTCCCCACAATAGAGAAAGCTGCTGGGTTTCTTGATTTGTTCATTCAAGCTGCCTCTTTCTCTATCATGACATCAGCCCCTGTGCATCTTTTCATATCACCTTATCGTCATATGTGAGCGTGGCCACATGGCTCAGCAGCACCCCCTAGAATGAGATCTGACTCCCCATTTGACCTACAGATACGAAAATCGGTACACATATGGATAACCTCAAGATGAGAAAAAAAGTCTCTTGGGGGTATCCTCTAAAACGCACAGGAAGTCCGCATTTTGGAAAAACTGCGCCATTTTGCATTTTTCACTCGCCGCGCTGCAAACTCCCCCCTAGGGGATTTGTCCAATCCAGCTGAAAATTGGTCTGGTTACTCTTAAGGCATTAGGGACCAAAAGTTATCAAAAACGCAGCACTTCGTCATACGGTCTGGCTGTGGCACCGCCATGAATTTGACCCTTCGCCAACACACAGGAAATACATGTTTTTGATGCTGTATCTTCCTCATACTTCATCCTACGTGGATGACACTTTACAGTCATGCTGAACATCTGACTGTACACATTGATATGCTGATATGCTACAGTCACTGCACCACCTACTGGCTGGATGACCTGTCTTTTGTATTCGTTTTTTGGTGTGCTCTTCTGCCCTGCAGACCACAGCTCGTGCCAGTAGTGGGGGAGAGAGGTCGTGGGGCGAAAGGGGAGGTGGCTGCTGCTGGTCCTGCGGACCGCAAGGTCTATTATTATTAGGGCCCGAGCACCGAATGGTGCAAGAGACCTATTGAAACCTTGGGAATTATTATTTTTCTTTTTTTTTTTTTCTCTTTCCTCCCCTAAGATCGCATTTTTGGGGGCCTTAACAAGCCCCAAAACAACCAAACTTGGTAGAAAAATTCATTTGCCTGAAAAAAAGGCTCTATAGCGCCCCCTAACGCGTAGCCTCTCTGGCCAGTTTGACAGGATCATGATAATTAGCACACATATATATCACCCCGAGAAACAGGAAACAGGAAGTCACTATAACTTTTGTGTTTACTGTCCGATCTGTACCAAATGTCACATGTATGCTCAGACTCTGACCCTAAACACATCTATACAACAATATTGAGGATTTGTCAGAGCGCCACCTACTGGCTACACAAAATGTTTTGAATAGGATCATGAAAATTAGCACACATGTATCAAGACGCACAAAAAAAGTCTCTTGGACCCCCCTCCAAACCCAACAGGAAGTCCGCCATCTTGAATTTTGTGGTCATTTTTGGTGATTTGTGACTCTGCCACAAAACTTCACGCCTCACATACTTCATCCAATTGAGCTGAAATTCACTGTGTCCACTCAGGATAGCATAGGGTATAGACGCATTCCAAAACTCTTGCAAAAGTATTACGATGTGGCTGGGGTGTGGCCTCAAATTTGACCATTTGCCACTACAAAGAAACACTGTATTTTCTGCAGTACCACCAACATACTTCATGCAATGTGGACAAAATCTTACAGTACTGCTATGTACCCAAGTCTGAACAGATATATATGTTAATTTGATGATACGGTCATAGCGCCACCTACTGGCAACAGAAACTTTGTCTTGTGAACATGTGTTTGTTGTAAATCTCTGGAAATGAGAGGACAGGAGAGTATAGGAGACGAGAGCAGAGGAGAGGAGACTGCGATGGCCCCTGGGATCGCAAGGTGTGCGAGGGCCCGCAATGCTGCTTGCAGCTTTAATTTTTTTCTTTTTCCCTTTTTCCCCCACAAGATCGCATTTTTGGAGGCGTTAACATGCCCTAAACCTCACCAAACTTGGTGGAAAATGTTTTGAATTTTGCTGACTTTTGAAATGCACATGGGAAAATGACTCTATAGCACCCCCTAACGCGTAGCCCCTCTGGCCAGTTTGATACAGGATCGTGAAAGTTGGCACACATATGTATTAACCCAAGATGCACAAAAAAGTCTCTTGGACCCCCCCTCCAAACCCAACAGGAAGGCCACCATTTTGCATGTTGCTGCCGTTTTTGGTGATTTGGGACCCTGCTACAAAACTTTTCACGCTTCGCATACTTCATCCAATTGAGCTGAAATTCACTGTGTCCACTCAGGACACCATAGGGTATAGAAGCATTCCAAAACTCTTACAAAAGTCTTAAGCTGGATCCATACTCCGCGAGACAAAGAACTTTCTCCCCCCTGCAGACGTTACGCCCACAAAATGACGTCATTTTTTGTCTCGGACCGCCCGCTGTTCCGCACTCTTGTGCACAGGGTCCGGACCGAACGTTTTCTGTCAAGGCTGTGCGGCAACCATGCTGTGATTGGTCGGAATTTATTGTGGGCGTGATGAAAGTGGAGAAGCGCAAGAGCCTCTCCAGGTATATAGGTAGGTGTATAAACAGCACTGATTCAACAGATTTAATTAATTCAAAAATGGATGTTTTTGAGGAGCAGCTTGCTGAGGCAGTGAGGAGATATCTCTACAATACATCGCTGAGGACCTACAAAGACACGCTGATGGCCAACAACTCCTGGAAGGAGACAGCAACGATACTTTGCACAGAAGAGAGTGTGTGTCGCAAAAAGTGGCGCTACCTGCATGTTGCCGATTTTATGAGGACACTACCACCACATGCGCTCAGAAAATTCAAGAGGCAGTTGCAGAACCTCATGTACGAAACTGAGCAACAGGTCGAACAAGACAATGCTGCAATTTAGAATGTTATCATTCATGTGTCCCTGTATATGCCCCCCCCTTTTTTTTAATCAATAAACGTGTGTTTTCAGTACCAAAGTGCATTTTTGCATTTTATAAGACCATACTGGTTTTGCATGAGCAATAAAAGAAAGAAAGGCTAGTCAGGGTGATTTGTCACCAATAACTCCAGACAGCCATTCACACATACCAGATGGTGACTGTTATTACCATTCTATATACTCCTACATACCCGGGCATAATAGGCTTGTTAACAATGTCTGTAGGCTACACAATTTGCTTGATTAGCAACATTGGAACACAGTAGATGTGCAAATGTGGTCATAAAGGCTAGCACAAACACTGAATTTTTGCTATTGTTTCTTTTGATGGTGCATTTTCACAACTCATCACCGGACAGTTTGAAGTATTGCAGGCACAAACACTGAATCTTTACTATTGTTACTTTTAATGTCGCATTTTCACAACTCATCACCGGACATCTCACACTGTTGCAGGCACCCTCTCTGTATAATGCCCTCTTGCCATGGCACAAGTCCTTGTGGAGTGTTAAAAAACTCAGTAAAGTCTTTCCTTATAGTTTGGACTCTGTACTCTCCCTGCTCGACTCGCGTTGCATTGAGTGGCCGGACGTGCCATCTACGTTGCCTTTTTCTCGCAATCCCTGTAAATAGCAGCAACAACTCCTCTTCTTCTTCCTCTTTACGCATGTTCATCTCCTCGTCCATCTCCTTTAACAAAGCTGCAAAATCCATAATGTCAGCTGCTGTACCTTCCTCTGTTCACAAACACTGGAGGTGGGCTGTGTGTGATGTTGTTCCTGTTTGGTGTCTGACGTGCGCTGCAGTGGGCGGCCCGTATGAGGAGATCTGCGCACACACACGTCTCGCGGAATATGGTACCTCCGTGCCGAAAAGAACTTTTTTTTTAATCTCTTACCACCCGTGGAGCGAGTTCTCTGTTCTTTGTCTCGCGGAGTATGGAACAGCCTTTATGGTGTGGCCGGGGCGTGGCCTCAAACTTTGGCGATTTCACAGGAAATCGGAAGTCGTTATCAATTCAATTCCATTCAATTCAGTTTTATTTACATAGCGCATATTACAATCAGGAATTGTCTCAAGCGCTTCACAGGAACCCCCCTAAGAGCACTGTGGCAAGGAAAAACTCCCTTTAAGAGGAAGTAACCTTGAGCAGGACCCGTCAGCTTAAGGGGGAACCAGTCCTGCTGCTACTCAGAGAGGATGAAGGGGAGAGAGAGAGAGAGAGAGAGAGAGGAGAGAGGATGAAGGACAGAGAGAGAAAGAGAGAGAGGAGCAAACATGATACAAACATGATACAGTACAGAGCAAACATAATAGCAAGATGAAACAGTGATTATATTGTAATAGATATCTATATATATATCGTCAGTCCATAAGTAGTAATAGTAATTTGATAGCAACCAATCAACATAGCAACAATCAATCCAATGAAGTCCCTGTAACTTCTATGTATATAAAAGTATCACGATGTGGCTGGGGCATGGCCTCAAAATTGGGAAAATGAGGACAGGAGAGCATAGGAGAGGAGACAGCGATGGCCCCGCGGATTGCCAGGAGTGCGAAGGCCCGCAATGCTGCTTGCAGCTTTAATTATTGTTTTTTTTGAACCTCCATCGCATCCTGACAGATGTGTGTGGGTCTTCATGTGATGAATAACATGGAAATTATTCCTAAAACATTTCCAGCATTTGCAAGAGACAGGTTCTAATGTGGACAGTTAAAGCACAGTTGCAACATTTGTCGCACCATTACACTGGTTACATCAAAATTAAGTGTTTTTTTGTTTTTAGCCATACACACAATTTAACATGGTAGATCTCAGTCACAGCTGTCAGTTCACATTTAATAGTATTCATAAAGAAACCATATACCTAACAATGTTGAAAACTGAAAGTAAAATATACAGCAAATAAACACCTTCAGCTTAAGTCCATAAAAGCAGAATATGTGTATTTTGTATTTATTTGATCATTCTTCAAGCAAAACCTCCCAAGAAACTTCTCCACACAAAGGGTTCAAATTGTTTACCCATTTGGCAAACATATGACTTCTTATGTATGTGTCATCGTGTGACGAATACCATGGAAACTGTCACTGAGATGTTTATCACCTGTGTGGGTTCTTATGTGGGCATTTAAATGATCCTTTCGACTGAAACATTTCCCACATGTTTTGCAAGAAAATGGCTTCTCACCTGTGTGGGTTCTCATGTGGGCAGTTAAATTGGTATTTCGTCCAAAACATTTCCCACATGTTTTGCAAGAAAATGGCTTCTCACCTGTGTGGGTTCTCATGTGGACAGCTAACTTGGTTTTTCGACTAAAACATTTGCCACATGTTTTGCAAGAAAATGGCTTCTCACCTGTGTGGGTTCTCGTGTGGACAGTTAAATCGTAATTTAGACTAAAACATTTCCCACATATTTTGCAAGAAAATGGCTTCTCACCTGTGTGGGTTCTCATGTGGACAGTTAAATTGGTATTTCGACCAAAACATTTGCCACATGTTTTGCAAGAAAATGGCTTCTCACCTGTGTGGGTTCTCATGTGGACAGCTAACTTGTTATTTTGACTAAAACATTTGCCACATGTTTTGCAAGAAAATGGCTTCTCACCTGTGTGGGTTCTCGTGTGGACAGTTAACTCGTAATTTAGACTAAAACATTTCCCACATATTTCGCAAGAAAATGGCTTCTCACCTGTGTGGGTTCTCCTGTGAAGAGTTAACGCACAATTTCTAATAAAACATTTCCCACATATTTTGCAAGAAAATGGCTTCTCACCTGTGTGAGTTCTCATGTGGAAGGTTAAACGACTATTTTGAATAAAACATCTGCCACATATTTTGCAAGAAAATGGCTTCTCACCTGTGTGGGTTCTCATGTGCGAAGTTAACTTACTATTTGCATTAAAACATTTACCACATGTTTTGCAAGAAAATGGCTTCTCACCTGTGTGGGTTCTCATGTGGACAGCTAACTTGTTATTTCGACTATAACATTTCCCACATATTTTGCAAGAAAATGGCTTCTCACCTGTGTGGGTTCTCATGTGCGAAGTTAAATTATCACATCGACTAAAACGTTTGTCACAACTTTTGCAAGAAAATTGTTTCTCACCTTTTCTACAAGGTTTGCATTTTACAGAATTTTTTCCTGGAGGAGAGTTGTGAGAGTGGACCTTGTCACAGCTTGGTTCCAGTTCAATATGTTTCCTTTCATTAGCAACAGTTAATATAGAAGACTCAGTATCCTCTCTCAGTACATGCTGCTCTCCCTCATGACTGCTGCAGAGGACCTGCTGTTCCCTTCTAACCTGTGGGAGTGCTGGTTCCTCCCAATCCAGGCTGCAATTCCTCTTCTGGTTACAGAGCTGCTTATCAGGTAGAATCTGCTCTTTCTCCTTATAATTGTGTTGTTGGGTGTGATCTGAAGGGTTAGAGAAAACAAGAAAACATGTTTCACAGTTTTATTATGTAAATGTAAACTTGCACAGGTATGATCATGCATGAGTAACAGGATTCACTGCTTGTTTGTACTTTCACATAGTTAGGGCCCGAGCACCGAATGGTGCGAGAGCCCTATTGAAGCCCTTAGGATTATTATTAGGGCCCGAGCACCGAATGGTGCAAGAGCCCTATTGAAACCCTTAGGATTATTATTAGGGCCCGAGCACCGAATGGTGCAAGAGCCCTATTGAAACCCTTAGGATTATTAGGGCCCGAGCACCGAATGGTGCAAGAGCCCTATTGAAACCCTTAGGATTATTTTTTTTTTTTTTTTTTCCCCCCTTAGATCGCATTTTTGGGGGCCTTAACATGCCCAAAAACTCACCAAACTTGGTAGAAAAATTCATTCGCCCGAAAATTTTTGAAATTTGCTGACGTTTGAAACGCACATAGGAAAATGACTCTATAGAAACAGAGGAAACAGGAAATCGCTATAACTTCTTTGTTTTCTGTCCCATCTGTACCAAATGTCACATGTATGATCAGAGTCTGACCCTAAACACATCTTTACAACAAAATTGAGGCTTTGACAGAGCGCCACCTACTGGCTACACCAAATGTTGTGTTTTCATAGGTTTTTCTGCCTGCCCCCCTGGCCTGTTTTGAGTAGGGTCATGAAAATTGGCACACATGTTTATCACCCCAAGATGCACAAAAAAGTCTCTTGGACCCCCCCTCCAAACCCAACAGGAAGTCCGCCATTTTGAAATTTCTGTTAATTTTTGGCGATTTGTGACCCTGCTACAAAACTTTTCACGCCTCGCATACTTCATCCAATCAAGCTGAAAATCACTGTGTGCACTCAGGACACCATAGGTAATAGACGCATTCCACAACTCTTACAAACGTATTACAGTGTGGTGGGGGCGTAGCCTCAAAGTTGACCATTCGCCAATACAAAGGAACTCCCTGTATTTTTTGTCCTAACGCGTAGCCCCTCTGGCCAGTTTGACACAGGATCATGAAAATTAGCACACACGTGTATCACCCCAAGACGCACAAAAAAGTCTCTTGGACCCCCCCTCCAAACCCAACAGGAAGTCCGCCATTTTGACTTTTGTGGCCATTTTGTGCCTATTTGTGACCCTGCTTCAAAACTTTTCACGCCTCACATACTTCATGCAATTGAGCTGAAATTCACTGTGTCCACTCAGGACACCATAGGGAATAGACGCATTCCAAAACTCTTTCAAAAGTATTACCATGTGGCGGGGGAGTGGCCTCAAAGTTGACCATTCGCCATTACAAAGGAACTCGCTGTGTTTTCTGCAGTACTACCCATATACTTTATGCAATGTGGACAAAATCTTACAGTACTGCTATGGACCTGAGTCTGAACAGATGTATATGCTAATAGGATGATATGGTCATAGCGCCACCTACTGGTAGCAGGAAAGTTAGGTTGTAAACGTGTTCGTTGTATATCTGTGGAAATGAGAGGAGGAGAGCATAGGACAGGAGAGTATAGGAGACGAGAGCATAGGAGAGAAGACTGCGATGACCCCGCGGATCGCAAGGTGCGCGAGGGCCCGCAATGCTGCTTGCAGCTTTAATTTTTAGGGCCCGAGCACCGAATGGTGCAAGAGCCCTATTGAAACCCTTAGGATTATTAGGGCCCGAGCACCGAATGGTGCAAGAGCCCTATTGAAACCCTTAGGATTATTATTAGGGCCCGAGCACCGAATGGTGCAAGAGCCCTATTGAAACCCTTAGGATTATTAGGGCCCGAGCACCGAATGGTGCAAGAGCCCTATTGAAACCCTTAGGATTATTAGGGCCCGAGCACCGAATGGTGCAAGAGCCCTATTGAAACCCTTAGGATTATTATTTTTAGGGCCCGAGCACCGAATGGTGCAAGAGCCCTATTGAAACCCTTAGGATTATTAGGGCCCGAGCACCGAATGGTGCAAGAGCCCTATTGAAACCCTTAGGATTATTATTTTTTTTTTTTTTTTTTTTTTTTCTTTCCCCCCCTTAGATCGCATTTTTGGGGGCCTTAACATGCCCAAAAACTCACCAAACTTGGTAGAAAAATTCATTCGCCCGAAAAATTTTGAAATTTGCTGACGTTTGAAACGCACATAGGAAAATGACTCTATAGCGCCCCCAACGTGTAGCCCCTCTGGCCAGTTTGACACAGGATTATGAAAATTGGCACACATATGTATCCCCTCAAGACGCACAAAAAAGTCTCTTGGACCCCCCCTCCAAACCCAACAGGAAGTCCGCCATTTGAAGGTTTGTGGCCATTTTTGGCGATGTGTGACCCTGCTGCCAAACTTTTCACGCCTCGCATACGTCATCGGATTGAGCTGAAATTCGCCGTGTCCACTCAGGACACCATAGGGAATAGACGCATTCCAAAACTCTTACAAAAGTCTGACGGTGTGGCCGGGGCGTGGCCTCAAAGTTTGACCATTTCTGAGGACACAGAAAGTCTCTATAACTTCTTAGTTTTCTGTCCGATCTGTACGAAATGTCACATGTATGATCAGAGTCTGACCCTAAACACATCTATACAACAATATTGAGGCTTTGACAGAGCGCCACCTACTGGCTACACAAAATGTTGTGTTTTCATAGGTTTTTCTGCCTGCCCCTGTGGCCTGTTTTGAGTAGGGTCACGAAAATTGGCACACATGTGTATCACCCCAAGATGCACAAAAAAGTCTCTTGGACCCCCCCTCCAAACCCAACAGGAAGTCCGCCATTTTGAAATTTCTGTTAATTTTTGGCGATTTGTGACCCTGCTGCAAAACTTTTCACGCCTCGCATACTTCATCCAAATGAGCTAAAACTCACTGTGTCCACTCAGGACACCATAGGGAATAGACGCATTCCAAAACTCTTACAAAAGTCTGACGGTGTGGCGGGGGCGTGGCCTCAAAGTTGACCATTCGCCATTACAAAGGAAGTCACTGTATTTATTGCCCTAATGCGTAGCCCCGCTGGCCAGTTTGACACAGGATCACAAGAATTAGCACACATGTGTATCACCCCAAGACGCACAAAAAAGTCTCTTGGACCCCCCCTCCAAACCCAACAGGAAGTCCACCATTTTGACTTTTTTTTTGTAATTTTTACCGTTTTCTGACCCAGCTATAAAACTTTTCGTGCCTCGCATACTTCATGCAATTCAGCTGAAATTCACTGTGTCCACTCAGGACACCATAGGGAATAGACGCATTCCAAAACTCTTTCAAAAGTATTACCGTGTGGTGGGGGAGTGGCCTCAAAGTTGACCATTCGCCATTACAAAGGAACTCGCTGTGTTTTATGCAGTACTACCCATATACTTTATGCAATGTGGACAAAATCTTACAGTACTGCCATGGAGCCGAGTCTAAACAGATATATATGCTAATAGGATGATACGGTCATAGTGCCACCTACTGGTAGCAGGAAAGTTTGGTTGTAAACATGTGTTTGTTGTATATCTGTGGAAATGAGAGGAGGAGAGCATAGCACAGGAGAGTATAGGAGACGAGAGCATAGGAGAGAAGACTGCGATGACCCCGCGGATCGCAAGGTGCGCGAGGGCCCGCAATGCTGCTTGCAGCTTTAATTAGGGCCCGAGCACCGAATGGTGCAAGAGCCCTATTGAAACCCTTAGGATTATTATTTTTTTTTTTCCCCCTCCGAGATCGCATTTTTGGAGGCCTTAACATGCCCAAAAACTCACCAAACTTGGTAGAAAAATTCATTCGCCCGAAAAATTTTGAAATTTGCTGACTTTTGAAATGCACACATAAAAATGGCTCTATAGCGCCCCCAACGCGTAGCCCCTCTGGCCGGTTTGACACAGGATTATGAAAATTGGCACACATATGTATCACCTCAAGACGCACAAAAAAGTCTCTTGGACCCCCCCTCCAAACCCAACAGGAAGTCCGCCATTTGAAGGTTTGTGGCCATTTTTGGCGATGTGTGACCCTGCTGCCAAACTTTTCACGCCTCGCATACTTCAACGGATTGAGCTGAAATTCGCCGTGTCCACTCAGGACACCATAGGGAATAGACGCATTCCAAAACTCTTACAAAAGTCTGACGGTGTGGCCGGGGCGTGGCCTCAAAGTTTGACCATTTCTGAGGACACAGAAAGTCTCTATAACTTCTTCGTTTTCTGTCCGATCTGTACGAAATGTCACATGTATGATCAGAGTCTGACCCTAAACACATCTATACAACAATATTGGGGCTTTGACAGAGCGCCACCTACTGGCTACACAAAATGTTGTGTTTTCATAGGTTTTTCTGCCTGCCCCCCTGGCCTGTTTTGAGTAGGGGCATGAAAATTGGTACACATGTGTATCACCCCAAGATGCACAAAAAAGTCTCTTGGACCCCCCCTCCAAACCCAACAGGAAGTCCGCAATTTTGAAATTTCTGTTAATTTTTGGCGATTTGTGACCCTCCTACAAAACTTTTCATGCCTCGCATACTTCATCCAAATGAGCTAAAACTCACTGTGTCCACTCAGGACACCATAGGGAATAGACGCATTCAAAAACTCTTACAAAAGTCTGACGGTGTGGCGGGGGCGTGGCCTCAAAGTTGACCATTCGCCATTACAAAGGAACTCACTGTATTTATTGCCCTAATGCGTAGCCCCGCTGGCCAGTTTGACACAGGATCATGAGAATTAGCACACATGTGTATCACCCCAAGACGCACAAAAAAGTCTCTTGGACCCCCCCTCCAAACCCAACAGGAAGTCCGCCATTTTGACTTTTGTGGCCATTTTTTGCCTATTTTTGACCCTGCTTCAAAACTTTTCACGCCTCACATACTTCATGCAATTGAGCTGAAATTCACTGTGTCCACTCAGGACACCACAGGGAATAGACGCATTCCAAAACTCTTACAAAAGTCTTACGGTGTGGTGGGGGCGTGGCCTCAAAGTTGACCGTTCGCCATTACAAAGGAACTCCCTGTATTTTTTGCCCTAATGCGTAGCCCCGCTGGCCAGTTTGACACAGGTTCATGAAAATTAGCACACATGTGTATCACCCCAAGACGCACAAAAAGTCTCTTGGACCCCGCCTCCAAACCCAACAGGAAGTCCGCCATTTTGACTTTTGTGGCAATTTTTTGCCTATTTTTGACCCTGCTTCAAAACTTTTCACGCCTCACATACTTCATGCAATTGAGCTGAAATTCACTGTGTCTACTCAGGACACCATAGGGAATAGACGCATTCCAAAACTCTTTCAAAAGTATTACCGTGTGGCGGGGGAGTGGCCTCAAAGTTGACCGTTCGCCATTACAAAGGAACTCGCTGTGTTTTATGCAGTACTACCCATATACTTTATGCAATGTGGACAAAATCTTACAGTACTGCTATGGACCCGACTCTGAACAGATATATATGCTAATAGGATGATACGGTCATAGCGCCACCTACTGGTAGCAGGAAAGTTTGGTTGTAAACATGTGTTCGTTGTATCTCTGTGGAAATAAGAGGAGAGCATAGGACAGGAGAGTATAGGAGACAAGAGCATAGGAGAGAAGACTGCGATGACCCCGCGGATCGCAAGGTGCGCGAGGGCCCGCAATGCTGCTTGCAGCTTTAATTTTTTTTTTTTTTTTTTTCCCCCTCCGAGATCGCATTTTTGGAGGCCTTAACATGCCCAAAAACTCACCAAACTTGGTAGAAAAATTCATTCGCCCGAAAAATTTTGAAATTTGCTGACTTTTGAAATGCACATATAAAAATGGCTCTATAGCGCCCCCAACGCGTAGCCCCTCTGGCCGGTTTGACACAGGATTATGAAAATTGGCACACATATGTATCACCTCAAGACGCACAAAAAAGTCTCTTGGACCCCCCCTCCAAACCCAACAGGAAGTCCGCCATTTGAAGGTTTGTGGCCATTTTTGGCGATGTGTGACCCTGCTGCCAAACTTTTCACGCCTCGCATACTTCAACGGATTGAGCTGAAATTCGCCGTGTCCACTCAGGACACCATAGGGAATAGACGCATTCCAAAACTCTTACAAAAGTCTGACGGTGTGGCCGGGGCGTGGCCTCAAAGTTTGACCATTTCTGAGGACACAGAAAGTCTCTATAACTTCTTCGTTTTCTGTCCGATCTGTACGAAATGTCACATGTATGATCAGAGTCTGACCCTAAACACATCTATACAACAATATTGAGGCTTTGACAGAGCGCCACCTACTGGCTACACAAAATGTTGTGTTTTCATAGGTTTTTCTGCCTGCCCCTGTGGCCTGTTTTGAGTAGGGTCACGAAAATTGGCACACATGTGTATCACCCCAAGATGCACAAAAAAGTCTCTTGGACCCCCCCTCCAAACCCAACAGGAAGTCCGCCATTTTGAAATTTCTGTTAATTTTTGGCGATTTGTGACCCTGCTGCAAAACTTTTCACGCCTTGCATACTTCATCCAAATGAGCTAAATCTCACTGTGTCCACTCAGGACACCATAGGGAATAGACGCATTCCAAAACTCTTACAAAAGTCTGACGGTGTGGCGGGGGCGTGGCCTCAAAGTTGACCATTCGCCATTACAAAGGAAGTCACTGTATTTATTGCCCTAATGCGTAGCCCCGCTGGCCAGTTTGACACAGGATCACAAGAATTAGCACACATGTGTATCACCCCAAGACGCACAAAAAAGTCTCTTGGACCCCCCCTCCAAACCCAACAGGAAGTCCACCATTTTGACTTTTTTTTGTAATTTTTACCGTTTTCTGACCCTGCTATAAAACTTTTCGTGCCTCGCATACTTCATGCAATTCAGCTGAAATTCACTGTGTCCACTCAGGACACCATAGGGAATAGACGCATTCCAAAACTCTTTCAAAAGTATTACCGTGTGGTGGGGGAGTGGCCTCAAAGTTGACCATTCGCCATTACAAAGGAACTCGCTGTGTTTTATGCAGTACTACCCATATACTTTATGCAATGTGGACAAAATCTTACAGTACTGCCATGGAGCCGAGTCTAAACAGATATATATGCTAATAGGATGATACGGTCATAGCGCCACCTACTGGTAGCAGGAAAGTTTGGTTGTAAACATGTGTTTGTTGTATATCTGTGGAAATGAGAGGAGGAGAGCATAGCACAGGAGAGTATAGGAGACGAGAGCATAGGAGAGAAGACTGCGATGACCCCGCGGATCGCAAGGTGCGCGAGGGCCCGCAATGCTGCTTGCAGCTTTAATTTTTTTTTCCCCCCCTGAGATCGCATTTTTGGGGGCCTTAACATGCCCAAAAACTCACCAAACTTGGTAGAAAAATTCATTCGCCCGAAAAATTTTGAAATTTACTGACTTTTGAAATGCACATAGAAAAATGGCTCTATAGCGCCCCCAACGCGTAGCCCCTCTGGCCGGTTTGACACAGGATTATGAAAATTGGCACACATATGTATCACCTCAAGACGCACAAAAAAGTCTCTTGGACCCCCCCTCCAAACCCAACAGGAAGTCCGCCATTTGAAGGTTTGTGGCCATTTTTGGCGATGTGTGACCCTGCTGCCAAACTTTTCATGCCTCGCATACTTCATCGGATTGAGCTGAAATTCACCGTGTCCACTCAGGACACCATAGGGAATAGACGCATTCCAAAACTCTTACAAGAGTCTGACGGTGTGGCCGGGGCATGGCCTCAAAGTTTGACCATTTCAGAGGAAACAGGAAGTCGCTATAACTTCTTTGTTTTCTGTCCCATCTGTACCAAATGTCACATGTATGATCAGTGTCTGACCCTAAACACATCTATACAACAATATTGAGGCTTTGACAGAGCGCCACCTACTGGCTACACAAAATGTTGTGTTTTCATAGGTTTTTCTGCCTGCCCCCCTGGCCTGTTTTGAGTAGGGTCATGAAAATTGGCACACATGTGTATCACCCCAAGATGCACAAAAAAGTCTCTTGGACCCCCCCTTCAAACCCAACAGGAAGTCCACGATTTTGAAATTTCTGTTAATTTTTGGCGATTTGTGACCCTGCTACAAAACTTTTCACGCCTCACATACTTCATCCAATCAAGCTAAAAATCACTGGGTCCACTCAGGACACCATAGGGAATAGACGCATTCCAAAACTCTTTCAAAAGTATTACCGTGTGGTGGGGGAGTGGCCTCAAAGTTGACCATTCGCCATTACAAAGGAACTCGCTGTGTTTTATGCAGTACTACCCATATACTTCATGCCATGTGGACAAAATCTGCTATGGACCCGAGTCTGAACAGATATATATGCTAATGGGATGATACGGTCATAGCGCCATTCTACTGGTAGCAGGAAAGTTTGGTTGTAAACATGTGTTTGTTGTATATCTGTGGAAATGAGAGGAGGAGAGCATAGGACAGGAGAGCATAGGAGACGAGAGCATAGGAGAGAAGACTGCGCTGACCCCGCGGATCGCAAGGTGCGCGAGGGCCCGCAATGCTGCTTGCAGCTTTAATTATTCTGTGTAACTTTATCTGAGGTGTCATAAATTTCAGCAGTGGACCCTTACTGTTGATCTTTTCGTATTGGATGACAGTCGGTTCAAAGTGGCCCAGAGTCGATTTTTTTTCCTGTTTATAGAGCTGCTGGTCAGACAGGATCTCTTCCTCCTTACAGTCATGTTGATGAGGGAGAACTAGAGGGACAAATGGACACAAAGCAGAGATCTAGTTTGCTTAGAGTGAGATTCACATTACCCCTTCAGCATACTGCTATATCACAAACATTGTTTATTGAAGGTAGGGTAGGAGATTTTGAAAACTCAATGGGAGTCAGCCAGATTTCGAAAGTAAACACAAGCCACATGATGCAAAACTAAGTACACCCCTAGCAGAAAAGCCACACTTCCATCATTTCATTGATGGTATCATGAACTCAACAATGTACTGCTCTATACTGAAGGAAAAGATGCTGCCATCACTCCGTGCACGTGGTTGTCGTGCACTTTTCCAACACGACAATTTTCCAAAACACACATCTAAAGCTACTGTTGCATTTCTGAAGAAGAACAGGGTGAAGGTGATTGAATGGTCTCCTGATCTAAACATAATCCAACACCTGTGGGGAATTCTGAAGCCACAAGTTGAGCATGACTCTCCATCCAGCATCCAGGCTCTAAAAGATGTTATTCTTGAAGAATGGAAAAAGATAGATGTTGCAATATGTTGCCAACTTGTTCATTCCATGCCTAGAAGACTTGGTGCTGTCCTTAAAAATCATGGTGCTCATACAAAATACTAGATGTAGTAGTTTTTGTTGTGGGGTGTATTCATTTTTGCTTCAACCAACTTGAGTAAAACTGAAGATTTTGTTATCAAAGTTACATTATTATCCTTAATTTCATGTTATTTTACGTTTTCAATAAAACTCAGCCTTGTTAAAAGTTTGGAAATTGTTCTTTTGTTCATTGAGCTACTGATTAAGGGGGTGTAATGCAACTGCAACTATATCACGGACAACCATGTTGACCAAATTGCTACAATCATCTAAAGACTTCAGGTAATCATCCTGGTGGACCCTGCATGGAACTATCGGCTGGTTGTCACTCTCTTCCTACTAGGGCTGTAATCTCCCAGTCGACTGGTCGATTTATTAGTCGATACATTCTGACTGAACCAAAATTCTGATTGGTTGACTTTTTCTAGCGTGTAGTTTTATCAGGAGGAATGTACCAAGTGCTAATGGGGGTGTTTTCGGCGCACCCATTTCACAGGTAACAGTCGATCTTTGAACACGCGCCTTGTTTTCACTACTTTGGTTTAGCCCAACCCACTAGAGACAGATAGATTGAAGCGTACCTGGCCCGGTGGTTTGCTGAATATTTATTTAGTTTTAAGTCAGTCCTCCTCCACCATGTCAAAGACATCTGCAGGTGGCAGCATTTCATGAGAATAGACAACGGAAAATAGTTTGCATCCAGAATTTCCCCTCGCGGATCAATAAAGCGTTTGTCTGTCACAGCTCGACTACAAACGGGCTGCCCCGTCCGTTTTAAGCATATGAACATTAACGTATTTCAATGATTTAGTCTAATAAATTGTAGACGCAACCGCTCGCAGCAGCGGCGGCATGCTTCAGACATACCCAGACCACGCTGGATGTTAAGCCATCATCCAAACGTCATTCAGCGAAGCTGCGCTCCTATGTTCAGTGTCGCTCCGTGCGCACTGAGGAGGACATGTGCAGAACGACATGATAGTGTCTGTAAATATTATAACATGACAAAAACAATTGTCTAAATATTCCTCCACATGTTTTGTGCTGATATGACTAGATGAGGGTATATTTTTCAGAAATCTGTAATATTGCTCAGATGCACATGATTCAAAACGCTGTCAGAGCCAACAGACAGACTCGAGTGTGTAATTAATTTATTTTTTTTTTTTTTTTTATTTTAGATACTGTATTAATCCCAGAGGGAAATTCGTTACGGCTGCTGCACAAGCAGTGTCATACAATGACTAGCAAGGCGCGCCACAGGCTAGGGTGAAGTGTCTTGCCCAAGAACACACAACAGTGACTATGGAGGAGTTGGGATCGAACCACCAACCTTCCGGTTATTGGACAACCCTGCTATCCCACTGCGCCACTGTTGCCCAATTTCAGCTCAAAATAATCAGGTCAAAACGACGTAATAAGCAAATCAATTACTGCTCTTTGTAGTCTTTATGTTACTTAAGTTGTTAAACTTTCCTGCTTCATCAGCAGCACCTTCTCTGCCATATAATTTGCTGCTGTTGTTGTTTACTTTTACTAGTAAACTCTGTCTTGCTGTAATTATTGTACATTTTGGAACTGTGATATTCTTCCCACAGCTCAGTGATTTAATAATCAGTTTTAGTCTTGTAATTACTGTTTTTGGTTCTATTTTACATTGGACAAATGTATTAGTTGTATCTCTGTGTGTGTTTGTGTGTGAGCCAGGGTTGTACAAAATTCTGAATTGAATTGAGAATGACTCTGATTCCAATTCAATTCTTGAATTTGAACTGAGGTTGCAAACAGGAAGTGGAATTGCAATTCAAATTCGAATTAAAGCTGCAAGCTCCGCGCGACCGCCCCCTCCCCGTCACGCCATCTCTTCCCTGCCCCGCTCCCCCTACGAGCTGCGGCGATTTTGCCAGCGAAAAAAGCGGCAGACAGAGGCAGAGACATGTCAGAGCAACAAATCTGTCAATATATGTAAAAATTAGTTTTAGTGTGCATCATTTTAGTGTGCAGTAACCTCCTGTTCCAGTACCCTATGTGATCACTGGGTGGTCCAGAAACCATGAGAATAGTGGAGACCTGTCTGTACATCAAACCTCAAAAAACATTTGATTCAATTTGATTGAAGCAGTTACTTCCTGTTTCCTGTAGGTGGCGCTGTGCAGGTGACTCATGAGCATGCAAATGTGTTGGGGGATGGACCGTTATGACATGAAAAAAATTTGAGGACATTAGGACGATGCACGGCGAAGTTATAAGCAGTTGATGTTTCATGGCGAAGGTTCAACAGTTGCCACCGCCACGGGCAGCCTTTAACTTAGAGAAAAGCTTTTGATAACTTTTGATCAGCATGTCCTTTAGGTGACCTCCAGCAAATTTCAGGCCTATCGGGTGAAAGGTCTAGGAGGAGTTTGTCCGCATACCAATGGTGTAAATCGCCAAAATCGCCATTTTCCATCCAAAATGGCGGACTTCCTGTTGGGTTAAGGTCATGGTGTTAAGAGACTTTTTGGTACGTCTTGCTGTGATAAACATGTGTACCGATTTTCGTGCACCTATTCCAAACTAAGCCAAATGCGAGGGGTGTTTTGAAAATTTAAAGGGGGCGCTGTAGAGCCATTTTGCCCCGCCCCTTTGCAGCGACCACAAAATATCAAATTTTTCGCCACCCCTGATGAGTGTGCAAAGTTTGGTGAGTTTTCGTGCATGGCAAAGGGGTGAAAATGCAGGGCAAAGAGGCAAAAACAAAAATAAGATTAAAGCTGCAAGCAGCGATGATCGGGCCCTTGCACTCAGCGCAACCGCCCCCTCCCCGTCACGCCGTCCCTTCCCACCCCCGCTCCCCCCACGAGCTGCGCCGATTTTGCCAGCGGTGGGAAGAAGCAGAGATGTGTCAGTGGAACAAATCTCTCAATATATGTAAAAATTGTTAGTGTGCAGTAACCTCCTCTTTACAGTAGGTGGCGCTGTCCACAGATGTCCACACGTGGTCGGGGTCGGGTCTGTATCACATGTAAAAAATTTGAGGATTTTAGGAGCATCCGTGGTTGAGTTATATCAGTGCAGTACCCTATGTGTCCACTGGGTGGAGCCAGACACCATGAGAATAGTGGAGACCTGTCTGTGCATCAAACCTCAAAAAACATTTGATTCATACATGAAAAATGTCCAGAAGCAGTTACTTCCGGTTTCCTGTAGGTGGCGCTGTGCAGGTGACTCATGAGCATGCAGACGTGTGGGGGGACGGACCGTTAGGACATGAAAAAAATTTGAGGACGCTAGGACGATGCAAGGCGAAGTTATAAGCAGTTGATGTTTCTTGGCGAAGGTTCAACAGTCGCCACCGCCACAGGCAGCATGATACAGAAAACCACACAGGTGTCTCTGTGGGACGTCAAATCTGTGATCCTCATTTCGCTGTGTAATGACAGGGAAGGATTAAACAGAGTGCATGTCAGTGAAGAACATGGCACTTCCTGTCTCCACCACAAGGGAGCGCCATAGATCATGATGACATAGAGACGTTCAGGGAGGGGCTCTGACCACGTGCAGAAAGTTTGAAGCCGTTTGGAGCAAGTATGAAGGAGAGAGAGCTGTTCGTGTATGAATGGCGAAGTGACGCCACAGCGGCCACGCCCTTTAACTTAGAGAAAAGCTTTTGATAACTTTTGATCAGCATGGTCTCTAGGTGACAGCGACCGAATATGAAGTCAATCGGTCGAAATCCCTAGGAGTTCGTCCGCATACCAAAGGTGGAAATCACTGAAATTTGACCGCCAAAATCAAAATGGCTGACTTCCTGTGTGGTCTAGATCAATGGTGCAAGAGACTTTTATTTGCGTCTGGACCATTGACAGTAAAAACTATGGACAGAGCTTCCGTGACGTCACCCGTTTGTTTCTGAAGAGCCGTTTTGAGTCTCAGTGGGAAGTTCCGGGAGGTGATGACCGCCGCCATGTTAGCAGCATCACGTCAACTAAAACTCCGAATATGGACAAAGAGGGGGAGCACGAGCGGGGTTTAGGGGGGCGGGCGATCGTGGAAGCAGGAAACTCACGCTGTGATACGTCAACTGTCTGTCACTCAAGCGGCAACGCCCATAATTAGGCGTAATTTTAAGTCCGAATACAATTGAAACGAGTGAGTTGTAAAAAAATTCACCCCCCGTACAATTGACACTAGAAGAGAACCTATCATCTGAGACCACAGCGATTTTTTGTACCAGGCTGTAAACATGTTCTTTTCTGCTGTGAAATCGGCCATTTTAACATGGGAGTCTATGGGAAATTACTCGCTTTTGGAGCCAACCCCCAGCTGTTGCAGCGTGAATTACAAGTTTTGACACTTTCGCATGGGCTTCCACTTTGAGCCCCGAAGGTTGCTGCTTGGTCTGGACGTGTTCTGTGTGTGTGCCAATTTTTGTCTTCCTACTCCAAAAAAAACCCTTATCGCACCACTCGGTGTTCGGGCCCTAATAATACCAGCAATTACAATAGAGCCTTCGCACCACTCGGTGCTCTGGCCCTAATAATACCCGCAATTACAATAGGGCCTTTGCACCACTCGGTGCTCGGGCCCTAATAAACGCTGGCATTTCAATA
This sequence comes from Parambassis ranga, assembly GCF_900634625.1. Taxonomy (NCBI): domain Eukaryota; kingdom Metazoa; phylum Chordata; class Actinopteri; family Ambassidae; genus Parambassis; species Parambassis ranga. Next base: position 35,817,930 of record NC_041023.1, on the reverse strand, counting down.
GGGCTCTCGCACCATTCAGTGCTTGGGCCCTAACTAAGTAAGTAAGTTGTTTTTTAATGAGTGAGGGGGACTTCCACAGTTGGGGATGGGCTATCGCTCTGCAGAGTATTGAACCATGAGTGAGGGTGGTTGGAGGAGTAGTGAAATGTCAACAGAAAAATAAAAAGAAGAAAAGTGTGTCCACTTGCTTTAAGTTAAACTCCTGACTATAACAGATGACTGAGCTTTGAAAACCATGATTTACTCTATCACTGCACATGCTCTACATGTCTTAATAAAGTTTATCCACATCTACGTCTTAGTACCTCATAACAACAGCTGATAACATATGAGGCTTGACTGCAAGACTTAGAGATCCACTTCAATCAGCATAGCCACATAACCAACCAGTTGACCACTCAGCCACCCAGCCATCAGCAGCCTTGATGTTAACACATACACATACACATATACATACATATACATACACATATACACACCCTAACAGCCCTCCTCACTGATGGTGCAAATCAATAAATCTCATAACTAACTGGTAAGTGATACAAACTAACAGGGAATGCAACTGAGTAACAACACAACTGCACATCGTGTTTGGCAGAGGGTACCGATCCTTTATAGTTCTGGAAAGAAAACTTTAACAGTTTCCCAAACCTTGCTGTACTTGCATGTAAATATCTGGCCATTTTAGTGTTGTTGGTAAGATATTCAGAGCAGAACGATGCCGCCTCAATGATAAAACATTTGAAGAACTGTTGACCATTAAATGCAACAATGTTACCCTGTGAAGTAAATAAATGATAATTTCATTTACCACAACTTTGTGTTATTGATTACTTTAAAATAAAAATATTGCTAATTATTCAACAAGAAGGGAACGTAAGCTTAATGATGGTGTCTGTATTGGATTTATAGTTTTCAGATGTAATCATTCTCATTTGGAATAAAAACACATTTTTAAAGTATCACATTCTCACTGATATGTGGTAAGAAAGAATTTCTCTGAATTGCAATGAATTCAATTACACTTCCTGTAATTCAAATTCAAATTCAATTCAATATCCTGTGGGGTAGAGCCAATTCAAATTCAAATTCAAATTCTTTCACTAAACTGAATTGAAGCAAAGACGGTGTAGAGTATGGCTAACATGAGTGATTTTAGCTTTACCTGCAACACCACACAAATTATTAGGGTTGGTTTTGCAGCATGCAAATTCGACACCAGCGCTATAGTTAAGTGTATCCTGGGGCCCCAAGAAATAAAAGCAAATACAGTAAAATTATAATTCACATTGCCATTAATGGCACCCAGCTAAGCCAGTCAGAGGTAACCAAAGTTAATATGGAGTTAAAAATGTAGCACTGAGCTCAGATTAAATTGGAACCCTACAGGAGTCACAGGATTTACTCCTTGTTTATAGGTTCACATACCTGTTCTGTGTAACTTTATCTCAGGTGTCAGGATAATGTTCAGCAGTGGGTCCTGATGGTTGATCTCTTCTTTGTATTGGATGAAAGTCGGTTCAAAGTGGTCCAGACTGGAACTTTTTTCCTGGTTACAGAGCTGCTGGTCAGACAGGAACTCCTCCTTACAGTCATGTTGTTGAGGGAGAACTGGAGGGACAAATGGACAAAGATTTCAGACGTGTCTGAGAGGAGGACGTTGTCCAAAATAAAGACTATACTGGACTTTCCCTCTCACCCGCTTCACACTGTGCTGACCAGCTACAAGAGCTCGTTAAACAACAGAACCACCGAAGCTGGATCCATACTCCACGAGAACAAAGAACATGACATAATAAATACACACACAAAATGCAATCGTGTGCACAGTCCTGGTTACCTGGCCTAGCAAGCTGATAATGCTCAGGGAAGAGGGCGTATAGCAAGACAATAGATAGAAGATTAGTACAGCTGACTGTACAGCAGACCTCTGGTCTGTGTGAGTTTAGTTCTGTGAACGTGTGGATGACTGTCTGGAAAAATATATCCCGTCTCCCATTGTTTAATGTGCGCGCCGATCCACTGTAATGCTGTGATTAATTTGTATCACCACCTTTTGGAAAGACACTCTCCTCGCCGGCAGCGAGAAGAGAGTTCTTTGTTCTCGTGGAATATGGATCCAGCTTGAGAGACAGAGGAAGTCATTCCTGCTTGTCTCAATCAACCTACAGAACTCTGAACTATAACAGTCACTCAGACACTGTACATTCATGCTGGTACATTCATGTCATGCTCTTTACTATGTAATTTTTTTTAATACAATAGTAAATATGTTCTTCTTTAGATACAACTCAGGGATTTAAATGCTACCTACGTATTTTGATATTTATTATATATTTCAATTTCATCTTTGATTTCTATTTGTCTGTAACAAAAAATAATTTACCCTCGGGGATAAATAAAGGAATTCTGATTCTGACTAATGTGATGATGGAAACATCTAAAACCTGGAACAACCAAATTAATTAATGCATCATTAAAATACTAACAAACAGAAAATATAAACATTCGGGTTCTGACAAAGAGAAAAAAACACTTTAAATGGTTTTGCCTGATATGGAAAGGATTTTCCACAGGTTTGACATTTTAGAGACATTTTACCTTGAGGAGCGTTGTGAGAGAGAACCATGTCATGGTTTGGTTCTGGTCCATCATAAGTAGCAGTTACTATAGAGGGATCAGTCTCCTCTTTCAGTACATGCTGCTCTCCTTCATGACTGATACAGACTTCCTGCTGTTCCTCTTTAACCTGTGGAGGTTCTGGTTCCTCCTGGTCCAGAATGGAGTTCTTCTTCTGGTTACAGAGCTGCTGGTCAGCCAGAACATCCTCCACTTTAGGGATATCTGAAGGGCAAAGGGACAGAAGAAAACAGAGAGTTTATGTGCTCTCCATGATAATAGCTCATTTTTCAAAAACTGAACCTCAATGATTCATCCAGGTCATTTCCTTTAAAAGCTTGAAGCAAGACAACTGGACTTGTTCCTTGAAGATGTTTAGCTGCTCCTACAAGCTGCTTCAAGCCTCTGAACAGTTCAGCACCTTCCTATAATAAAACTAATGATACACTTAAACCTAATAATATTAGGGCCTTTATTTAGGTATTTATTCAGTTGTGACTGACTGTGGCTGTTTAAAAAATAAACTCCACATCTACAGTCCACAGCAGCTCTCATTGGGCCTCATTTACTAATATGTGCATGGAAATGTTCTTACTCTGAGGACAAAACAAGTGCATGCGCAATATCACAGTGGGATTCATGAAACCTGCGCACCGGCCAAATTTCTTCTCACCTCCTTGTGTATGAATCAGAATTGTTCTACATCAGGGGTTTCCAAACTACGGCAGTTAGCCCGTGGTCGGATTTTCTATGGCCCGCTTCTTCTATCTTAAAATGTGTTATTTTTGACCCACCAGCCAACAGACTAAATCATACAAAATCAACAGGCAATTCTTATTGTCATTTTTAACTCATTGTGTAACGTTTGCATGATTCTCTGAGCAGAACATTATCCCTCTACGCGGTGCTGTAGGGCTTGGTTGTTGCTTACAGCTAGAGGGCTCTGAAGGGGCAAAACACCGGTTCAGCACTTTGACACCATTCACTACAAGACTAAACATGCTTCTGCATACAACCTGCTATCAGAGAGCCTTTGTACTGCAAAAGTGAAGTTCTCCAAAACTATGGAGCCCCTCTGTTACATGGTCAAAAAAGAAATAAATTGTGGTCACGAATTATGTAGAGAAGATTGAAGCAAGGCGTCTGGACTTGTAGAGTTTTCTTGAAGATGTTTCCCTGCTCATCCAAGCAGCTTCATCAGTTCTAACTGCAGACCTCAGTGGGTGGGTCTGGGTAAAACTTTGAAAACAATAGCACTAAATGTTTCCAAAATTACCTGTGATGATCTGGCTGACTGGGCCAGGTGTGTCTAACGACTGGCTAACGACTATGAAACTGCCGGAGGGGGAATGGTTGACAGCCCTTTGTTCTTGCTGTGAGTATGTGCAAACTTCCTGGGAATGGATGGAATCACTGCATTGTATGTGGTAGAAAGATGATGTCTGAGGCCACCACCTCTGTTAAGCGAAGGTTTTTCCAGCTTAACATAGATGGCTTTCTTGACTCCTCTTTCAAACCACCTTTCCTCTCTGTCTAAAATGTGAACATTGTTGTCCTCAAAGGAGTGTCCTTTGTCTTTGAGGTGGAGGTGAACAGCTGAGTCTTGTCCTGAGGAGGTGGCTCTCCTGTGCTGAGCCATTCTTCTGTGGAGTGGTTGTTTAGTTTCTCCAATGTACAGATCAGAGCATTCCTCACTGCACTGGACTGCATATATCACATTGTTGTGTTTCTCCCTGGGACTCTTATCCTTCGGGTGAACCAGCCTCTGTCTCAGTGTTGTCATCTGTTTGAAGTGGACCGGGATGTCATGGTTGTTGAAGATCCTGAGGAGTTTCTCTGAAACTCCTGAAACATATGGAATGGAGATGTTCTTTCTCCGTTGGTTGTTAGAACTGAAGAAGCTGCTTGGATGAGCAGCGAAACGTCTTCAAGAAAACTCCAGAAAAACTACAAGTCCAGACGCCTTGCTTCAATCTTCTCTATGTATGATGACCTGGATGACTGAGAATCTTCATCAACATGTCACGAATTATGTATAACGTGCGCACTAAATATTGTTATTATTAGTTGTAGTAGTAGCCCTATTATAATTCATGGTGGGGCGTATAGGAGTGGGCTGCCTGGCCAGGAAGCAACCTCCCCGTGCAGCAATGAGCGTCCCTCTCTGGGGAACGCGCTTAAGCACTGGGGAGCTCCAGGAGCGCAGGGGAGTCGAGCGGAGTGTCCCTCTCCCTGTCGTGTCAATGCTAGAGCCATTAGAGAAGTTAAAGCGACATGATGGAGAGGGAGAGGGACGCACATTGCTCCCTGCTGCACGGGGAGGCTGCGTCCTGGCCTCGTGCCTTTTTACCGGCGGATGGATAAAGCAACTCAGAAATGCGAACATTTGTAAACTCTGAATTAGTTTGTGTCGTGTGAGCAGACTGTGATAAACTGTGATGTTTTACTGGTGCAGCAGTGCAGTCCATCTTTGTTTGTTAACGTTCTCTGTTGTTAAACTGTCAGCTGCACAATGAGACGCGGCACTTCTCTTAAAAAGACCCGTCATTCAGTACGCATCTGTCGTAAGGCACGTCATTACGTTTTTACGAGACGTAAAAACCACCTAGTCCACCTGACATTTTACTGACGTCTACTGCTGCTCCTAAACCACACCTGCCTTATATGATCAGATCTCACCTTCACAGTAGAGTCAACAACTTGCCTGTTGCATATGTCACAACCACACAGTTTCTGAATGTTTTAAATTCAGATAACATGTTCTAATCTGTTCATCTGAATGCTAAAATGTTATTTTGTTTGCTGTGTGAAATGAAATATATTACATAACAGCATACGCATTTTTTATTGTTTAAAATAATGTCAGCGGGGACTGCTGGCCCTCGGAGACATTTGCATTATCAAATCTGGGACAGTTTGGACACCCCTGTTCTACATTGGCAGACTGCAATTAGTGATTAGCATACTACCATGCCCCCATTTCTCCATTTAATGAAGCCGCTTGCCTAGATTTGATTCATGAATGAAGGAAGCGCTTGCGTGAGAAGAGAAGCAGGTCCCGTCCACATGGAGGCGAGCGTTTGTTGAAAACATAAGAAGAACTTTACAACCACAGAAATTGAAAACAATGTGTCCGAGGTGGAAGCTCTTTTCAAGACTGTCTCCTCAGGGGTGACGATGGTTAAAAAAAAAAAACAGATGTGGGACTGCAACAACAGAGGCTGTCAATGTAGTATCCCCAGAGAAGCACACTGTGGCCCAGGTGATAAAAAAGTGGTTCGACATAAATAAAAACAAGCATTATAGACCAGAAGAAAAAGAGGCAGACTGGTTGAGGACAAGGTCCACCTCATTACAAGGTCCCGACTGTCATTCCATTATGAACTAGGACTGTTATCATTATATTTAATCAATACATCAATATATTTAATTTTCAAAATGTCAATGTCAATGTCAATGTCAGCTTTATTTATATAGCACATTTATAAGGATGTCGCCCACCAAAGTGCTTAACATTAAAACACATAAAATAAACTCAAACTGATAAAATACATAAAAGAAATAAACTGCGGTAAAATACAATAAAACACAGATACAATCATAAAACATAAAATCTCCAAGAGCTGCCAATACTCAGGCAAAGGCCAAAGTGAATAAGTAAGTCTTAAGTAGAGATTTAAAAGTGGTGAGGCCGTTTGCCGATCGCACAGCTAGAGGCAGAGCGTTCCACAGAGTGGGAGCCACGACTGAGAAGGCCCGGGCACCTCTAGTTTTTAAAAGAGATCGGGGGACCTCCAGAGCCATTTGGTTAGCAGACCTAAGAGCTCTGGAGGGCCGATGCAATACCAGGGGGTCTGATAAATAGTCCGGGGCTATAAATGAATAAAAGAATCTTAAAATCAATTCTGTGCTTCACCGGTAGCCAGTGAAGTGAGGAAAGCACTGGCGTGATGTGCTCGCGCTTTTTTGTCCGGGTGAGAAGGCGAGCCGCTGCGTTTTGGACCAGCTGCAGATGGTGAAGCTCTGACTGTCCAATTCCAATATATAGGGAGTTACAGTAGTCTAAGCGAGAGGTTATAAAAGTGTGGATGACTTTCTCTAAGTCACTCTGACCTGACTAAGGTATGGCTTTACCTTAGCAATAAGCCTTAGTTGAAAGAAACTAGACTTGACCACTGAGCTCACCTGCTTGTCCAATTTAAAAGCACCATCTACAATCACCCCGAGATTCCTTGCATGAGTTTGTATGTTTGACACCAGTGGGCCAAGGGAGCTGGCAAGGACCTGGACTAGGTCAGGGTGACCAAACAAGACAACCTCAGTTTTGTTTTCGTTTAATTTCAGAAAGTTTAGGTCGATCCATTTCTTAATATCACTCATGCAGTTTAGCAGTGATTGGAGGGAATCTTTGGCAGAAACTCTAAGGGGCAAATACACCTGCACGTCGTCAGCAAAACAATGGAAGGGGATGCTGTGCTTCCTGAATATGGACCCCAGGGTTAGCATGTAGAGAGAGAACAACAGCGGGCCCAGAACCGACCCCTGGGGCACCCCGCAGGTCAGAGGGGCCACTGAAGAAGAAAACTGCCCCATCTGAACTGAGAAGGATCTGTCTGTTAGATAGGATTCAAACCACTTTAGGGAGGTGCCTGTTATGCCGACATAGTGCTCCAAGCGAGCCAAAAGAATCCTATGGTCTACAGTGTCAAAGGCCGCTGTCAGGTCGAGGAGAATTAAAATGGCACAGTTGCCAGAGTCAAGGGTTAGCAAGAGATCATTAAAAACTTTTAAAAGAGCAGTTTCAGTGCTGTGAAGAGGCCTAAAACCAGATTGAAATGGTTCACAGACATTGGCCGTTTTTAAAAATTCTTGGATTTGAGTAAGAACAGATTTCTCTAAAGGCTGTTCCATACTCCGCGAGACAAAGAGCGGAGAACGCACTCCACGGGTGGTAAGAGATACAAAAAAAAGGTCTTTTCCGCACTGAGGTACCATACTCCGCGAGACGCGTGTGTGCAGAACTCCTCATACGGCCCGCCCACTAAACTATAAGGAAAGACTTTACTGAGTTTTTTAACACACCACAAGGACTTGTGCCACGGCAAGAGGGCATTATACAGAAAGAGTGCCTGCAACAGCGTGAGATGTCTGGCAATGAGTTGTGAAAATGCGACATTAAAAGTAACAATAGCAAAGATTCAGCGTTTGTGCCTTTATGACGACATTTGCACATCTACTGTGTTCCAATGTGCCTGCGATACTTCAAACTGTCCGGTGATGAGCTGTGAAGATGCGACATTAAAAGTAACAATAGCAAAGATATACAGACATTGTTAACGAGCCTATTATGCCCGGGTATGTAGGAGTATATAGAATGGTAACAGTCACCATCTGGTATGTGTGAATGGCTGTCTGGAGTTATTGGTGACAAATCACCCTGACTTGCCTTTCTTTCTTTCTTTTATTGCTCATCATGCAAAACCGGTATGGTCTTATCTAAATCTGTTGAATCAGTGCTGTTTATACACCTACCTATATACCTGGAGAGGCTCTTGCGCTTCTCCACTTTCATCACGCCCACAATAAATTCCGACCAATCACAGCATGGTTGCCGCACAGCCTTGAAAGACAAAGTTCGGCCCGGACCCTGTGCACAGGAGTGCGTATCAGCGGGCGGTCAGAGACAAAAAATGACGTCATTTTGTGGGCGTAACGTCTGCAGGGGGGAAAAATGTCTTTGTCTCGCGGAGTATGGATCCAGCTTAAAACCTTTGAGATAAAAGGGAGCTTGGGAATTGGTCTAAAATTGGTTAAAACCGAGGGGTCTAGGCCTTTCTTTTTTAAAAGAGGCTGCACCGTGGCATGTTTAAAAGAGGATGGAACAGATCCAGAGTTCAGACACAGATTTATAATTTGTAAACTAAATGTGTCAACTGTGCAGAAGACCTCTTTAAAAAGACCGGATGGAATGCTGTCAGATTGGCAAGTGGCAGGCTGTAAATTTTTAACAATCTCAGTGAGGTGAGATAGTGAAACAGGCTCGAATTTGTCAAAGACAGCGGAGCTGAGGGGTCCTGGGCAGACTGCGAGAGCGGGTGTCTAATTGCTAAAATTTTATCAATAAAAAATTCCTTAAAAGCCTCGCACAGAGTAGGAGACGGCTCAATACTGACAGCATCACATGGATTCACCAGAGAATCAAACACATTAAAAAAGAACCTTAGGCTTGTGAGCATTTGCAGACACAAGTGCGGAGAAATATTCTGTCTTTGCAACTTTAACAGCCTGTTGGTATGATGTGAGATCGTTTTGGAGGAGATCCCATGAAATTTTGTTTGTCCTTTTTCCATCTCCTCTCTGCCTGCCTACATGCGCGTCTGAGCGCACGAGTGGACTCGTTGAGCCAAGGCTGTTTCTGCGGCCTTAAGGCTGTTCCATATTCTGCGAGACAAAGAGCGGAGAACTCGCTCCACGGGTGGTAAGAGATAAATAAAAATGGTCTTTTCCGCACGGAGGTACCATACTCCGCGAGACGTGTGTGTGCAGAACTCCTCATACAGCCCACTGCAGCGCACGTCAGACACCAAACAGGAACAACATCACACACAGCCCACCTCCAGTGTTTGCGGACAGAGGAAGGTACAGCAGCTGACATTATGGATTTTGCAGCTTTGTTAAAGCAGATGGACGAGGAGACGAACATGAACAAAAAGGGGGGGGGAGCATATACAGGAACACATGAATGATAACATTCTAAATTGCAGCATTGTCTTGTTCGACCTCCTGCTCAGTTTCGTACATGAGGTTCTGCAACTGCCTCTTGAATTTTCTGAGCGCATGTGGTGGTAGTGTCCTCATAAAATCGGCAACATGAAGCACATATCTGCCACAGGGGTCCGTCAACTGCTGTGCGGCATCCCCGCCTGCAGCATCACTTTCATCACGCCCACAATAAATTCCGACCAATCACAGCATGGTTGCCGCACAGCCTTGAAAGACAAAGTTCGGCCCGGACCCTGTGCACAAGAGTGCGGAACAGCGGGCGGTCAGAGACAAAAAATCACGTCATTTTTTGGGCGTAACGTCTGCACGGGGGAAAAAGTTCTTTGTCTCGTGGAGTATGGATCCAGCTTTACAGGCTTGAGAGTCATGGGCACGATTGAATGTGCATTTTATGACGACTATTTGCACTGTTTACTCCATCTTGCACTACTTGCACACGAGTACCACCTCACCGACCCATGTGGTACCTGTTACATTATTACATTATTACACTGTTCCATTCGTTCATACAAGGGTCTATGTTTACCATTACATCCGCCAAGTATTTTATGTTCTGTTCATTGTATGTCTGTTATGCCATGTCTGTCATGTAAATTTAGCCTTACTTTAGTTTATTTACTTAATTTCATCTTAGTTTTTATCTTATTGCATGTTAATTATTATATGTTCTTTGTATGCACCAATCACTAAGGCAAATTCCTAGTAATGTGAACCCCCTTCACTTACATGGCAATAAACATGATTCTGATTCTGATTCTGATTCTGAATCCAAACTCTCAGAGCAAAGTGAATCAAACATCACTACACAATCATCCACACTGTGGCTGCTAAGATCAAGGGAATATAAAAAGGAGGTCATAAAAGCAGCGGTAAACAGCTGGGGAGTTGAGGGATTAAAAACACGGAACGAACGAACGGGAGCGCTGTTCATGGTGGCGGGTGCAGGCACAGAGAGGGAGAATAACACAGGTAGATGGTCAGATAAGAGGGAGTGTCCGATTTCAGTTATCTGTACATCCAGCCCACATGACAACACAAGATCCAGAGTGTGGCCTTTCTCATGTGTCGGCTCCAAAACGGACTGCGTGAGATAAAAAGAGTCAATGGCACTCAGAAAGTCTCTGACCAGAGGTCTGCTCTCACAGCAGACATGCACATTAAAATCACCAACGATCAGAAAGTGATCATATTTAAGAGTGACACCCGACACAAAGTCCGCAAAGTCCCGAACAAAGTCTTTGTTAATTTTTGGTGGCCGATAGACCACCGCACAGAGAACAGTCACAGGGAGCTTTACCTCGAAGAGTTGCAGCTCAAAGCTGGAGTAGCTGACAGCCGGAGATTGTTGGCAGTGGAATGAGGATTTAAATATCGAAGCCAGTCCTCCTCCTTTGCCAGTGGTACGTGGGGAGTTAAAATAATTACATCCAGCGGGGAGCAGCTCCGAGAAAGGTACCAGTTCTCCTTCACGTAGCCAAGAACATAAAATCCAGTTTACGCGAGGTAAAGAAGTCGTTCAGGAGAAAAGTTTTGTTGGTGACGGACCTCACATTCAGCAGCGCCAGATTTAAATTAAGAGTGCCAGTCGAGGGCGAAGCAAGCTTCAGTGAGCGGAGATTCTGATGATCCAAACCATGTCTACCTGTTCGTGGCTGCCGGCTGGCAGGAGGCAGCAGCAGCTGAGCGGGGTCCATCAAACAGCCGACGCCGTCGTAGCTGTCGACCTCCGGGAACACTGGTCGGATTCATCGGGCCCTGATCGCCAGCGAGTGTAAAGCAGGATCATCCAGCAAAAGCAGATCATGACCAGGCAAGCGAGCAGATCTCAGGAGAGCCTCGATCCTCACCCGGACACCACCGCGTTTCCCCCGTCTCCTTCGGTGTTTCTTGCAGGTGAGATACACAGGAGGGCGCCTCAGGAAGGCCGGTATTTCCTCAAGGAACGAAGGAGAGCTAGTCACCGGGTCAGTTTTAAGCTGATTGCAGAAGCATCTGATCTCAAGCAGAGTTTGCCGATCGTATGTGAGAAGCGAGAACACCTCTTGACAGCACAGGTAAAGCAGTATCCACATGAAAAACACAGAGCACAGCGACAGACGGCCAGCAGCGGAACACCCTAGCGCCATCTTGCCACAAAATGATGATCGTGAAAGTGTGTCAATTTCACGGTTGTTTAATACATTTGGCCAATGTATTTTTTAAATGATTTAGAAAATGCTAATTAATTGTCTTGTTTTATGCACTGGGTAGTTAGCATGATAGCTATTGTGACACGTAGTGAAGTGTCTCTCGACATTGTGCCACTTGGCTGTCGCCACAGTCGCCCCAAGAAATGAGACACACATACTGACCTTTGAACTGAAATAGGTCAGAGTTTGCCTAAACTTATCTAAACTACATGTATAATGAACATTTTTTAAATTCTTTTATTTCTAAGATATTGTTGTTTTCACATCTATCTAAATGCAAATGTAATTAAAAATGAATAGCAACAGAATAAAATTACATTTTAGACGCAGTTCACTGGTGAGTTGTGCTATTTTTAGAACATGCCAGCGGGCGACTCATGTGATCCTTGGGGGTGACCTGGTGCCTGCGGTCACCATGTTGGTGATCACTGTTCTAGTTCAGAACAATTGCAGCCTCCATGAGTCACAGGACTCACTGCTTGTTTGTTGGTTCACATACCTGTTCTGTGTAACTTTATCTCAGGTGTCAGGATAATGTTCAGCAGTGGGTCCTGATGGTTGATGTCTTCTTTGTATTGGATGACAGTCAGTTTAATGTGGTCCAGACTGGAACTTTTTTCCTGGTTACAGAGCTGCTGGTCAGACAGGATCTCTTCCTCCTTACAGTCATGTTGTTGAGAGAGAACTGGAGGGACAAATGGACACAAAGACTAATGTGATGATGGAAACATCTAAAATAGGGATGTCCCGATCAGGTTTTTTTGCCCTCGAGTCCGAGTCTGAGTCATTTGATTTTGAGTATCTGCCGATACCGAGTCCCGATCCGATACTTTCTATAAAGGCACTCATTGCGGCAAAACCCGTGTGTGTGTAGGCCTGTCACGATAACAGATTTTGCTGGGCGATTAATTGCCAAGAGAAATTATTGCGATAAGCGATAATATTGTCAAATCAATGTTCAACATAATGATAATGACATATAATGCAAGTACACCCTTTCAAAGATCAATAAACTTTAATTTCTAAAGAACATTTAACATTGGAAAGGCCCCCAATTATCAACACTATTATTATTATTGTTATTATTAATGATATTATTATGAGTAGTGGTAGGCCTATTACCATAGCTTATCTGAGCATAGTCAATGGAGTTAAGTCAAACCAACTAGCACGTCATGAGCAACAGAAAGCCAAACAACACGCACTCTACCTGCTGCTGGGAGTGGGCTCACCTGTGCGCACATGTGTTTGTGTGCGCACGCGTTTGCGTGTGTGTATGCGCATCAGCGAATTTTAAAAACGCCACCATGTAGACAGAAACACATAAAATAGCAGAGATGGCACAAGAGGACTGGGCAAGAAAACTAGACTGGGTGGCGCTGCCGCGAGTGCCGCCAGTAAGAAGGCAGAGAACTTCACTCGTACAACGCGGACGCTCTTTGATGGCACGTTGTATTCATGAGCATGTTTAGTCTTGTGGTGAATTGTGTGGAAGTGTTGAACCGGTGTTGTGCAGCTTCACAGCTCTCTGTGTTGCTGTAACGTCCAAGCCCTGCAGCACTGTGACGCACCATGGCGACGCAGACCGTGGTCTGCTCAGAACATCCCGTAAACGTCACGCAATGAGGCCAGACGGCCGGACTTTGCACACTTTATACGCTACGACGCACCAGAGTGACGCCTTTTGTCATCCAGCCTCTTTGGCAGCGAGAGGGAGAGAGAGGGAGAGAGAGGAAAACAAACAAGCGTGCAAATGTAATTTATCACGGCCGAAAAACTTATCGAGCCCATTTGAAGTTATCGTGCAATTAATTGATTTATTGTTTATCGCGACAGGCCTGTGTGTGCCGCCACACTGGGAGATTTCACACGCGCAGCACATCGAGGTCTCGAACCAGGACCTGTCGCACCAAAAGCAGCTGTCATACCCCTGCACTACAAGACACAGAGCCACCCTGCACAGAAGGCGTTAACTTTGACAGCCCTAAAAAGTATATATCCGAGTCCTGATCGGGAGGTAATGTCCGATTCCGATCGAGTCTGAAATCACGTAATCGGGCCCCATTTCCGATCATGTGATCGGATCGGGACATCCCTAATCTAAAACCTGGAACAACCAAATGAATTAATGCATCATTAAAATACTAACAAACAGAAAATATCATAAACATTCAGGTTCTGACAAAGAGGAAAAAAAACACTTTTAATGTTAAGTTCTGACTGATATGAAAAGGATTTTCCGCAGTTTTCACCTTTTAGAGACATTTTACCTTGAGGAGCGTTGTGAGAGAGAACCATGTCATAGTTTGGTTCTGGTCCATCATAAGTAGCAGTTACTATAGAGGGATCAGTCTCCTCATTCAGTGCATGCTGCTCTCCTTCATGACTAATGCGGACTTCCTGCTGTTCCTCTTTAACCTGTGGAGGTTCGGGTTCCTCCTGGTCCAGAATGGCGTTCTTCTGCTGGTTACAGAGCTGCTGGTCAGCCAGAACATCCTCCATTTGACAACTATGTTGTTGAGGGAGATCTGCAGGGCAAAAGGTCAGAAGGTTTACAGCACACAGAGAGATGTATTTTCTATATATAGAAAATTCTAACATAGAAATACCATCAGCTTTTCAGTAATATCATGTCAACAGACATTCTGCAAGTCTAACTTAGTGTGCAATAAAAAAAAATATTAGGCTTCCCAGTGTGGGACGTTCACACACTACTAACTACTGTTGTTACATTATATTCCATACTTACCAGTGTTTCTCCTGCCATTATATAGGGGCAGCCATTTTTTATATAGCAGCAGATCATAACAGAAGTCATTTAAGGTCACCTTTCCTATAGAACAGGTCTTTACCTTGTTCTTTTTATTAAACACAATAAATAGCTCCCCTATACACGTACATACACACACAGGCACGTGTGCCGATAGAATTGGCATATCTGTCTGATCAGCTAGTGTGTCAGATTAACTGGTGCCCGAATTAACTGGTTGTCTCCTTGGTGTGATATTGATGTAACATAGGTGTATCTCAACCTCAAAAAATTTTCATTTCAGGAGTACAAATGAACAAAGTGATGTCGGCCAGCATGCAATGACCTCTGTTGTGTGGAAAATGAATATATTGTGAAGCCAAAATTTAAAGAAAGAAACATGATCACATCTTGAACCACTGGAGGTTTGATAATGGGATCGTTACACAATTAGCATCTGCTAGCTGTGATCAAGTTTATATGTGCCTGTAATTGTGCTAGTCTTGATTCCTGACCCCCAGGAACCAAATCATGGAATTTGTATAAATACAGTTTTTTAGCTGTTTTAGCACACCACAATAAAAACAACAATATTCCAAACCTTAGCTACAGTTTAAAACCTCTACTTCTGCAACAATATCAACTTAAAAACAACACATAGGCTCAAAAATAAGTTGATAATTAACAAACAGTTCAATAATTGACAAACAGCTGATTTATGATGGATAAATTGGGCCAACCACAGCTGATTGTAGACTGGATTGCAGAGGCAGGTGCTGAGGATTCTTCAATGAACTTGACACATAAAGGAGGACCTTGAGGAGTGATGTTTTTGGGAGTGTACACATGAAAAGACAAACAAAGTAATGTCTGGACGAGGGTTCAATCTGGCCAAAAGGCGTCAGCGAGGACGGAATGTTATAGGTAAAAGGGCCACAGCTGAAGTGCCAGGACAGAGAGGGGCAAACATCACACTGTGTGCAGCACTTAGAAATACTGGGTTGATCCATCATAGATGTCAGATTGGACCCTACAATACCGAGCGCCTTCTTGCCTTTTTGAATGACCTTCACCAGCACCTGGTTCTAAAGCAGGATCAGGAGGGAGAGAACATGAGGATCTTTGTCATCACCTGGGACAATGTGGCTTTCCATCACTCTCAAGCCATCACAACATGGTTTGAAGTCCCCCCAAGACTGGTCCGTGTCTTCCATCCACCCTATTCACCTTTTCTCATTCCCATAGAGGAGGTTTTTTTCTGCATGGAGGTGGAAAGTTTTTGACCATCAGCCACATGGCCAGATGTCACTCCTTGATGCCATTGATGCCGCCTGCAGGGACATTGCAGTTGAAGACTGGCAAGCATGGATTGTGATAGCAAGCAGCTTTATCCCAGGTGTATCGCCTTGGATGACATCATCAGATGCGATGTTGACGAAAACATGTACGCCCCCTCCCCATTACAAAAACTGCATAGACTTTTATGTTTCAGTTTTACAGGTATTTGCATGCAAAACATGCAATCCACCATTTTTACACTACATTTCTTGGTAGAAATGTGAAATGTGTGTGTATATTAACCCTCATGTGTTGTTCGGGACATTTTTGTCCTCTGAGAGAACTTTTTCTGTTTATTTTGGCCATAACTTTGTCAATATGTGGACAAATTGAATCATTTTTCCTCAATAAGCTTAATTTTACATAAATTTTGTTAATATGATTTTAAAATTTTTCATAGGTCAACGGTACACTGTGGGCAAATTTTACCCCCTAACTTTAACGGTTTTAAAAATATATTAGATAAATATTTTTTTGAAATTTTTTTGCATAGACCTTTTAATTAACTTCAGTTCTAATCAACAGTAGTGAAAAAATCATTTTCCCCCAGGATTTTAACCCTTTAATCACCAATTTTATAAGGGGTGGTGCTGAAAATTGAAAAAAAAAAACCACAAAATGGCTCATTTTTAATAGATTATAAACACACTTTTTTTGACTGCACAGCCATGGCACTACATAATCATGCATTCTTGATTGTTGGTGGTTTACCCTGTTGGTAGGAGGTAACATTTGTGATTTTTACAGTTAACAACTTAATTACCATATTAACCCTTTACCTGCAGGCCTGTGCTCATGTAGTGTAGTTTCTGGCTTGTATATGGAGTTATAGGGAGTATTTTAGCACATAATTGTGTGTCTACACACTGTGTGTGTATGTTAGAGAGGAAGAGAGCCATTTGCACACTGTCAGGGAAGGAAAGTCAGGAAAATAAAGTTACTAAGTAAGTGAAGTGTACCTAATTCAGACGTACAACGGCGATGCATAAGCATGTAAAATGAAAACATCCAGGAGTTCTGGCGTCTGAAGTTGTGGATGGGTAAAATAGCTGTTTTGTTTTTTTTTTAGCTTTCGGAAAACACGTCCTCCAGTAGAGTGACTTTACTTTTAGGTTAGTGTCTCAGTTGAGATCACTGAATTAGTCTAAGTGAAGTCTAAGTGCCCCTTTTCCATGGTGTGTTGCGCTCCACACGACCATACGTACATGTGCATGTTACTAAATAGACACCATAGATAGATAACTTGATAACATAATAAATAATCATTGACTAACCAAATCTAATCTACAGTTTAGTCCCCTACTAAAATTAGTATTAAAAGTAGTTTAGTAAAGTAAGTAAGTAAAGTAAAGTAAATTTGTTGCAGCCCTAAAAGTAAGTGCCGGGCCCTTTGATGCTGAGAGGTTCAGACTAAACAAAACAAAAACACTAGTGGACTTTAGGGATGTCCCAATTTTTTTGCCTTTGAGTCCGAGTACGAGTCATTTGATTTTGAGTATCTGCCGATACCGAGTCCTGATCCGATACTTTCAAGATTCTCCATAAGATCAATAAACTTTAATTTCTAAAGAACATTTAAGACTGGAAAGGCCCCCAATCATCAACATTATTATTATTATTGTTATTATTAATTATATTAATATTAATGTTGATATTATTATTATGAGTAGTGGTAGGCCTATTACCATGGCTTATCTGAGCATAGTCAATGGAGTTAAGTCAAAACCAACTAGCACGTCATGAGCATCAGAGCCAAACAGCACCACTCTCTGGGAGTGGGCTCACCTGTATGCACACGTGCTTGTGTGCGCACGCGTTTGCGTTTGCATGTGTGTATGCGCATCAGGCCGCTGCAGACAGCTGCAGTGAATTTTACAAACGCCACCATGTAGACAGAAACACATAGAAATTGACAGCAGAGATGGCACCAGAGGACTGGGCAAGAGAACCAGAATGGGTGGCGCTGCAGTGAGTGCCGCCAGTGAGAAGGCAGAGAACTTCACTCGTACAACGCGGACTCTCTCTGAGAGCAGGTTCTATACATGAGCATGTTTAGTGTCGTGGTGAATTGTGGCAAAGTGTTGAAACGGTATTGAGCAGCTTCACAGCTCTCTGTGTTGCTGTAACGTCCAAGCCCTGCAGCACTGTGACGCACCGTTTTTTTTTAGCTTTCGGAAAACACGTCCTCCAGTAGAGTGACTTTACTTTTAGGTTAGTGTCTCAGTTGAGATCACTGAATTAGTCTAAGTGAAGTCTAAGTGCCCCTTTTCCATGGTGTGTTGCGCTCCACACGACCATACGTACATATGCATGTTACTAAATAGACACCATAGACAGATAACTTGATAACATAATAAAAAATCATTGACTAACCAAATCTAATCTACAGTTTAGTCCCCTACTAAAATTAGTATTAAATGTAGTTTAGTAAAGTAAGTAAGTAAAGTAAAGTAAATTTGTTGCAGCCCTAAAAGTAAGTGCCGGGCCCTTTGATGCTGAGAGGTTCAGACTAAACAAAACAAAAACACTAGTGGACTTTAGGGATGTCCCAATTTTTTTGCCTTTGAGTCCGAGTACGAGTCATTTGATTTTGAGTATCTGTCGATACTGAGTCCCGATCCGATACTTTCAAGATTCTCCATAAGATCAATAAACTTTAATTTCTAAAGAACATTTAAGACTGGAAAGGCCCCCAATCATCAACATTATTATTATTATTGTTATTATTAATTATATTAATATTAATGTTGATATTATTATTATGAGTAGTGGTAGGCCTATTACCATGGCTTATCTGAGCATAGTCAATGGAGTTAAGTCAAAACCAACTAGCACGTCATGAGCATCAGAGCCAAACAGCACCACTCTCTGGGAGTGGGCTCACCTGTATGCACACGTGCTTGTGTGCGCACGCGTTTGCGTTTGCATGTGTGTATGCGCATCAGGCCGCTGCAGACAGCTGCAGTGAATTTTACAAACGCCACCATGTAGACAGAAACACATAGAAATTGACAGCAGAGATGGCACCAGAGGACTGGGCAAGAGAACCAGAATGGGTGGCGCTGCAGTGAGTGCCGCCAGTGAGAAGGCAGAGAACTTCACTCGTACAACGCGGACTCTCTCTGAGAGCAGGTTCTATACATGAGCATGTTTAGTGTCGTGGTGAATTGTGGCAAAGTGTTGAAACGGTATTGAGCAGCTTCACAGCTCTCTGTGTTGCTGTAACGTCCAAGCCCTGCAGCACTGTGACGCACCGTTTTTTTTTAGCTTTCGGAAAACACGTCCTCCAGTAGAGTGACTTTACTTTTAGGTTAGTGTCTCAGTTGAGATCACTGAATTAGTCTAAGTGAAGTCTAAGTGCCCCTTTTCCATGGTGTGTCACAGGACTCACTGCTTGTTTGTTGGTTCACATACCTGTTCTGTGTAACTTTATCTCAGGTGTCAGGATAATGTTCAGCAGTGGGTCCTGATGGTTGATGTCTTCTTTGTATTGGATGACAGTCAGTTTAATGTGGTCCAGACTGGAACTTTTTTCCTGGTTACAGAGCTGCTGGTCAGACAGGATCTCTTCCTCCTTACAGTCATGTTGTTGAGAGAGAACTGGAGGGACAAATGGACACAAAGACTAATGTGATGATGGAAACATCTAAAATAGGGATGTCCCGATCAGGTTTTTTTGCCCTCGAGTCCGAGTCTGAGTCATTTGATTTTGAGTATCTGCCGATACCGAGTCCCGATCCGATACTTTCTATAAAGGCACTCATTGCGGCAAAACCCGTGTGTGTGTAGGCCTGTCACGATAACAGATTTTGCTGGGCGATTAATTGCCAAGAGAAATTATTGCGATAAGCGATAATATTGTCAAATCAATGTTCAACATAATGATAATGACATATAATGCAAGTACACCCTTTCAAAGATCAATAAACTTTAATTTCTAAAGAACATTTAACATTGGAAAGGCCCCCAATTATCAACACTATTATTATTATTGTTATTATTAATGATATTATTATGAGTAGTGGTAGGCCTATTACCATAGCTTATCTGAGCATAGTCAATGGAGTTAAGTCAAACCAACTAGCACGTCATGAGCAACAGAAAGCCAAACAACACGCACTCTACCTGCTGCTGGGAGTGGGCTCACCTGTGCGCACATGTGTTTGTGTGCGCACGCGTTTGCGTGTGTGTATGCGCATCAGCGAATTTTAAAAACGCCACCATGTAGACAGAAACACATAAAATAGCAGAGATGGCACAAGAGGACTGGGCAAGAAAACTAGACTGGGTGGCGCTGCCGCGAGTGCCGCCAGTAAGAAGGCAGAGAACTTCACTCGTACAACGCGGACGCTCTTTGATGGCACGTTGTATTCATGAGCATGTTTAGTCTTGTGGTGAATTGTGTGGAAGTGTTGAACCGGTGTTGTGCAGCTTCACAGCTCTCTGTGTTGCTGTAACGTCCAAGCCCTGCAGCACTGTGACGCACCATGGCGACGCAGACCGTGGTCTGCTCAGAACATCCCGTAAACGTCACGCAATGAGGCCAGACGGCCGGACTTTGCACACTTTATACGCTACGACGCACCAGAGTGACGCCTTTTGTCATCCAGCCTCTTTGGCAGCGAGAGGGAGAGAGAGGGAGAGAGAGGAAAACAAACAAGCGTGCAAATGTAATTTATCACGGCCGAAAAACTTATCGAGCCCATTTGAAGTTATCGTGCAATTAATTGATTTATTGTTTATCGCGACAGGCCTGTGTGTGCCGCCACACTGGGAGATTTCACACGCGCAGCACATCGAGGTCTCGAACCAGGACCTGTCGCACCAAAAGCAGCTGTCATACCCCTGCACTACAAGACACAGAGCCACCCTGCACAGAAGGCGTTAACTTTGACAGCCCTAAAAAGTATATATCCGAGTCCTGATCGGGAGGTAATGTCCGATTCCGATCGAGTCTGAAATCACGTAATCGGGCCCCATTTCCGATCATGTGATCGGATCGGGACATCCCTAATCTAAAACCTGGAACAACCAAATGAATTAATGCATCATTAAAATACTAACAAACAGAAAATATCATAAACATTCAGGTTCTGACAAAGAGGAAAAAAAACACTTTTAATGTTAAGTTCTGACTGATATGAAAAGGATTTTCCGCAGTTTTCACCTTTTAGAGACATTTTACCTTGAGGAGCGTTGTGAGAGAGAACCATGTCATAGTTTGGTTCTGGTCCATCATAAGTAGCAGTTACTATAGAGGGATCAGTCTCCTCATTCAGTGCATGCTGCTCTCCTTCATGACTAATGCGGACTTCCTGCTGTTCCTCTTTAACCTGTGGAGGTTCGGGTTCCTCCTGGTCCAGAATGGCGTTCTTCTGCTGGTTACAGAGCTGCTGGTCAGCCAGAACATCCTCCATTTGACAACTGTGTTGTTGAGGGAGATCTGCAGGGCAAAAGGTCAGAAGGTTTACAGCACACAGAGAGATGTATTTTCTATATATAGAAAATTCTAACATAGAAATACCATCAGCTTTTCAGTAATATCATGTCAACAGACATTCTGCAAGTCTAACTTAGTGTGCAATAACAAAATATTAGGCTTCCCAGTGTGGGACGTTCACACACTACTAACTACTGTTGTTACATTATATTCCATACTTACCAGTGTTTCTCCTGCCATTATATAGGGGCAGCCATTTTTTATATAGCAGCAGATCATAACAGAAGTCATTTAAGGTCACCTTTCCTATAGAACAGGTCTTTACCTTGTTCTTTTTATTAAACACAATAAATAGCTCCCCTATACACGTACATACACACACAGGCACGTGTGCCGATAGAATTGGCATATCTGTCTGATCAGCTAGTGTGTCAGATTAACTGGTGCCCGAATTAACTGGTTGTCTCCTTGGTGTGATATTGATGTAACATAGGTGTATCTCAACCTCAAAAAATTTTCATTTCAGGAGTACAAATGAACAAAGTGATGTCGGCCAGCATGCAATGACCTCTGTTGTGTGGAAAATGAATATATTGTGAAGCCAAAATTTAAAGAAAGAAACATGATCACATCTTGAACCACTGGAGGTTTGATAATGGGATCGTTACACAATTAGCATCTGCTAGCTGTGATCAAGTTTATATGTGCCTGTAATTGTGCTAGTCTTGATTCCTGACCCCCAGGAACCAAATCATGGAATTTGTATAAATACAGTTTTTTAGCTGTTTTAGCACACCACAATAAAAACAACAATATTCCAAACCTTAGCTACAGTTTAAAACCTCTACTTCTGCAACAATATCAACTTAAAAACAACACATAGGCTCAAAAATAAGTTGATAATTAACAAACAGTTCAATAATTGACAAACAGCTGATTTATGATGGATAAATTGGGCCAACCACAGCTGATTGTAGACTGGATTGCAGAGGCAGGTGCTGAGGATTCTTCAATGAACTTGACACATAAAGGAGGACCTTGAGGAGTGATGTTTTTGGGAGTGTACACATGAAAAGACAAACAAAGTAATGTCTGGACGAGGGTTCAATCTGGCCAAAAGGCGTCAGCGAGGACGGAATGTTATAGGTAAAAGGGCCACAGCTGAAGTGCCAGGACAGAGAGGGGCAAACATCACACTGTGTGCAGCACTTAGAAATACTGGGTTGATCCATCATAGATGTCAGATTGGACCCTACAATACCGAGCGCCTTCTTGCCTTTTTGAATGACCTTCACCAGCACCTGGTTCTAAAGCAGGATCAGGAGGGAGAGAACATGAGGATCTTTGTCATCACCTGGGACAATGTGGCTTTCCATCACTCTCAAGCCATCACAACATGGTTTGAAGTCCCCCCAAGACTGGTCCGTGTCTTCCATCCACCCTATTCACCTTTTCTCATTCCCATAGAGGAGGTTTTTTTCTGCATGGAGGTGGAAAGTTTTTGACCATCAGCCACATGGCCAGATGTCACTCCTTGATGCCATTGATGCCGCCTGCAGGGACATTGCAGTTGAAGACTGGCAAGCATGGATTGTGATAGCAAGCAGCTTTATCCCAGGTGTATCGCCTTGGATGACATCATCAGATGCGATGTTGACGAAAACATGTACGCCCCCTCCCCATTACAAAAACTGCATAGACTTTTATGTTTCAGTTTTACAGGTATTTGCATGCAAAACATGCAATCCACCATTTTTACACTACATTTCTTGGTAGAAATGTGAAATGTGTGTGTATATTAACCCTCATGTGTTGTTCGGGACATTTTTGTCCTCTGAGAGAACTTTTTCTGTTTATTTTGGCCATAACTTTGTCAATATGTGGACAAATTGAATCATTTTTCCTCAATAAGCTTAATTTTACATAAATTTTGTTAATATGATTTTAAAATTTTTCATAGGTCAACGGTACACTGTGGGCAAATTTTACCCCCTAACTTTAACGGTTTTAAAAATATATTAGATAAATATTTTTTTGAATTTTTTTTGCATAGACCTTTTAATTAACTTCAGTTCTAATCAACAGTAGTGAAAAAATCATTTTCCCCCAGGATTTTAACCCTTTAATCACCAATTTTATAAGGGGTGGTGCTGAAAATTGAAAAAAAAAAAAACACAAAATGGCTCATTTTTAATAGATTATAAACACACTTTTTTTGACTGCACAGCCATGGCACTACATAATCATGCATTCTTGATTGTTGGTGGTTTACCCTGTTGGTAGGAGGTAACATTTGTGATTTTTACAGTTAACAACTTAATTACCATATTAACCCTTTACCTGCAGGCCTGTGCTCATGTAGTGTAGTTTCTGGCTTGTATATGGAGTTATAGGGAGTATTTTAGCACATAATTGTGTGTCTACACACTGTGTGTGTATGTTAGAGAGGAAGAGAGCCATTTGCACACTGTCAGGGAAGGAAAGTCAGGAAAATAAAGTTACTAAGTAAGTGAAGTGTACCTAATTCAGACGTACAACGGCGATGCATAAGCATGTAAAATGAAAACATCCAGGAGTTCTGGCGTCTGAAGTTGTGGATGGGTAAAATAGCTGTTTTGTTTTTTTTTTAGCTTTCGGAAAACACGTCCTCCAGTAGAGTGACTTTACTTTTAGGTTAGTGTCTCAGTTGAGATCACTGAATTAGTCTAAGTGAAGTCTAAGTGCCCCTTTTCCATGGTGTGTTGCGCTCCACACGACCATACGTACATGTGCATGTTACTAAATAGACACCATAGATAGATAACTTGATAACATAATAAATAATCATTGACTAACCAAATCTAATCTACAGTTTAGTCCCCTACTAAAATTAGTATTAAAAGTAGTTTAGTAAAGTAAGTAAGTAAAGTAAAGTAAATTTGTTGCAGCCCTAAAAGTAAGTGCCGGGCCCTTTGATGCTGAGAGGTTCAGACTAAACAAAACAAAAACACTAGTGGACTTTAGGGATGTCCCAATTTTTTTGCCTTTGAGTCCGAGTACGAGTCATTTGATTTTGAGTATCTGCCGATACCGAGTCCTGATCCGATACTTTCAAGATTCTCCATAAGATCAATAAACTTTAATTTCTAAAGAACATTTAAGACTGGAAAGGCCCCCAATCATCAACATTATTATTATTATTGTTATTATTAATTATATTAATATTAATGTTGATATTATTATTATGAGTAGTGGTAGGCCTATTACCATGGCTTATCTGAGCATAGTCAATGGAGTTAAGTCAAAACCAACTAGCACGTCATGAGCATCAGAGCCAAACAGCACCACTCTCTGGGAGTGGGCTCACCTGTATGCACACGTGCTTGTGTGCGCACGCGTTTGCGTTTGCATGTGTGTATGCGCATCAGGCCGCTGCAGACAGCTGCAGTGAATTTTACAAACGCCACCATGTAGACAGAAACACATAGAAATTGACAGCAGAGATGGCACCAGAGGACTGGGCAAGAGAACCAGAATGGGTGGCGCTGCAGTGAGTGCCGCCAGTGAGAAGGCAGAGAACTTCACTCGTACAACGCGGACTCTCTCTGAGAGCAGGTTCTATACATGAGCATGTTTAGTGTCGTGGTGAATTGTGGCAAAGTGTTGAAACGGTATTGAGCAGCTTCACAGCTCTCTGTGTTGCTGTAACGTCCAAGCCCTGCAGCACTGTGACGCACCGTTTTTTTTTAGCTTTCGGAAAACACGTCCTCCAGTAGAGTGACTTTACTTTTAGGTTAGTGTCTCAGTTGAGATCACTGAATTAGTCTAAGTGAAGTCTAAGTGCCCCTTTTCCATGGTGTGTTGCGCTCCACACGACCATACGTACATATGCATGTTACTAAATAGACACCATAGACAGATAACTTGATAACATAATAAAAAATCATTGACTAACCAAATCTAATCTACAGTTTAGTCCCCTACTAAAATTAGTATTAAATGTAGTTTAGTAAAGTAAGTAAGTAAAGTAAAGTAAATTTGTTGCAGCCCTAAAAGTAAGTGCCGGGCCCTTTGATGCTGAGAGGTTCAGACTAAACAAAACAAAAACACTAGTGGACTTTAGGGATGTCCCAATTTTTTTGCCTTTGAGTCCGAGTACGAGTCATTTGATTTTGAGTATCTGTCGATACTGAGTCCCGATCCGATACTTTCAAGATTCTCCATAAGATCAATAAACTTTAATTTCTAAAGAACATTTAAGACTGGAAAGGCCCCCAATCATCAACATTATTATTATTATTGTTATTATTAATTATATTAATATTAATGTTGATATTATTATTATGAGTAGTGGTAGGCCTATTACCATGGCTTATCTGAGCATAGTCAATGGAGTTAAGTCAAAACCAACTAGCACGTCATGAGCATCAGAGCCAAACAGCACCACTCTCTGGGAGTGGGCTCACCTGTATGCACACGTGCTTGTGTGCGCACGCGTTTGCGTTTGCATGTGTGTATGCGCATCAGGCCGCTGCAGACAGCTGCAGTGAATTTTACAAACGCCACCATGTAGACAGAAACACATAGAAATTGACAGCAGAGATGGCACCAGAGGACTGGGCAAGAGAACCAGAATGGGTGGCGCTGCAGTGAGTGCCGCCAGTGAGAAGGCAGAGAACTTCACTCGTACAACGCGGACTCTCTCTGAGAGCAGGTTCTATACATGAGCATGTTTAGTGTCGTGGTGAATTGTGGCAAAGTGTTGAAACGGTATTGAGCAGCTTCACAGCTCTCTGTGTTGCTGTAACGTCCAAGCCCTGCAGCACTGTGACGCACCGTTTTTTTTTAGCTTTCGGAAAACACGTCCTCCAGTAGAGTGACTTTACTTTTAGGTTAGTGTCTCAGTTGAGATCACTGAATTAGTCTAAGTGAAGTCTAAGTGCCCCTTTTCCATGGTGTGTTGCGCTCCACACGACCATACGTACATATGCATGTTACTAAATAGACACCATAGACAGATAACTTGATAACATAATAAAAAATCATTGACTAACCAAATCTAATCTACAGTTTAGTCCCCTACTAAAATTAGTATTAAATGTAGTTTAGTAAAGTAAGTAAGTAAAGTAAAGTAAATTTGTTGCAGCCCTAAAAGTAAGTGCCGGGCCCTTTGATGCTGAGAGGTTCAGACTAAACAAAACAAAAACACTAGTGGACTTTAGGGATGTCCCAATTTTTTTGCCTTTGAGTCCGAGTACGAGTCATTTGATTTTGAGTATCTGCCGATACCGAGTCCCGATCCGATACTTTCAAGATTCTCCATAAGATCAATAAACTTTAATTTCTAAAGAACATTTAAGACTGGAAAGGCCCCCAATCATCAACATTATTATTATTATTGTTATTATTAATTATATTAATATTAATGTTGATATTATTATTATGAGTAGTGGTAGGCCTATTTCCATGGCTTATCTGAGCATAGTCAATGGAGTTAAGTCAAAACCAACTAGCACGTCATGAGCATCAGAGCCAAACAGCACCACTCTCTGGGAGTGGGCTCACCTGTATGCACACGTGCTTGTGTGCGCACGCGTTTGCATGTGTGTATGCGCATCAGGCCGCTGCAGACAGCTGCAGTGAATTTTACAAACGCCACCATGTAGACAGAAACATAGAAATTGACAGCAGAGATGGCACCAGAGGACTGGGCAAGAGAACCAGAATGGGTGGCGCTGCAGTGAGTGCCGCCAGTGAGAAGGCAGAGAACTTCACTCGTACAACGTGGACTCTCTCTGAGAGCAGGTTCTATACATGAGCATGTTTAGTGTCATGGTGAATTGTGGCAAAGTGTTGAAACGGTATTGAGCAGCTTCACAGCTCTCTGTGTTGCTGTAATGTCCAAGCCCTGCAGCACTGTGACGCACCGTGGCGACGCAGACAGCGAGCTGACCGTGGTCTGCTCAGAACATCCCGTAAACGTTACACAATGAGTTAAAAAATAAGAACTACCTGTTGATTTGACACATTTTAAGACAGAAGCCGCGGGCCATATAAAGTCCGACGGCCTTTATACGCTACGACGCACCGGAGTGACGCCTTTTGTCATCCAGTCTCTTTGGCAGCGAGAGGGAGAGAGAGAGAAGGAGAGGAAAACAAACCAGCATGTAAATGTAATTTATCGCGGCCGAAAAACTTAATTTATCGTGCAATTAATTGATTTATTGTTTATCGCGACAGGCCTAGTCATAGCCACCCTGCACAGAAGGCGTTAACTTTGAGAGCCCTAATAAATATATATCCGAGTCCTGATCGGGAGGTAACAGCCGATTCCGATCGAGTCTGAAATCACGTAATCGGGCCGATTTCCGATCATGTGATCGGATCGGGACATCCCTAGTGGACTTGCATGCATCCTCCTGGTCATTTAATGGTGACAAGAGCAGCAAGCAGCATGAAGAGAGGATTCACCTGTGCATGAGTGAAGGATTCACTTGTGAACGAATGAAGGATTTGCTTGTGAACAAGTGACGGATCTACTTGTGCAGCCTTCACAGCTTCACAGCCTGGCCCTTCATAGAGCCAGGCTGCACAATCATTTCCAGAGATTGTGCACAAGTGAATCCTCTCTTCATGTTGCTTTCTGCTCTTCTCACCATCAAATGACCACAAGGTCACATGTAAGACCACTTGCCTTTTTGTTTTGTTTAGTCTGCACTTGTAGACATCAAAGGGCCACACATGCATAGCAACACTTTCTTTGTTTTGTTTACTATGAAGACTCTGTGGTTGTGTGTACTCACAGACAACAAGATCAGTGTGCAAATGGCTCTCTTCCTCTCTAACATACACACACAGTGTGTAGACACACAATTATGTGCTAAAATACTCCCTATAACTCCATATACAAGCCAGAAACTACACTACATGAGCACAGGCCTGTAGGTAAAGGGTTAATATGGTAATTAAGTTGTTAACTGTAAAAATCACAAATTTTACCTCCTACCAACAGGGTAAACCACCAACAATCAAGAATGCATGATTATGTAGTGCCATGGCTGTGCAGTCAAAAAAAGTGTGTTTATAATGTAAGTCTATGGGACAAAATGGGAGAAAAAAAGAAAATCCAGTGCTGTGCAAAAACTAATAATGCAATAAAGTCAATTTTTTTACTGATGTTTGACATGACCAAGACTGTAATAAAGGTTCAAAAGAATCCAGTCCACATTCACCTTTTCTATTAAAAATGAGCCATATTGTGTGTTTTTTTTTTTTTCAATTTTCAGCACCACCCCTTATAAAATTGGTGATTACAGGGTTAAAATCCTTGGGGAAACTGATTTTTTCACTATTGTTGATTAGAACTGAAGTTAATTAAAAGGTCTATGCAAAAAAATTTCAAAAAAATATTTATCTAATATATTTTTAAAACCGTTAAAGTTAGGGGACAAACAACACATTAGGAAGAAAAAAAGAAAATCCAGTGCTGTGCAAAAACTAATAATGCAATAAAATCAATTTTTTTACTGATGTTTGACATGACCAAGACTGTAATAAAGGTTCAAAAGAATCCAGTCCACATTCACCTTTTCTATTAAAAATGAGCCATTTTGTGTGTTTTTTTTTTCAATCTTCAGCACCACCCCTTATAAAATTGGTGATTAAAGGGTTAAAATCCTGGGGGAAAATGATTTTTTCACTACTGTTGATTAGAACTGAAGTTAATTAAAAGGTCTATGCAAAAAAATTTCAAAAAAATATTTATCTAATATATTTTTAAAACCGTTAAAGTTAGGGGACGTTTTTGTCCCCGAACAACACATTAGGGAGAAAAAAAGAAAATCCAGTGCTGTGCAAAAACTAATAATGCAATAAAGTCAATTTCTTTACTGATGTTTGACATGACCAAGACTGTAATAAAGGTTCAAAAGAATCCAGTCCACATTCACCTTTTCTATTAAAAATGAGCCATTTTGTGTTTTTTTTTTTTTTCAATTTTCAGCACCACCCCTTATAAAATTGGTGATTAAAGGGTTAAAATCCTGGGGGAAAATGATTTTTTCACTACTGTTGATTAGAACTGAAGTTAATTAAAAGGTCTATGCAAAAAAAATTTCAAAAAAATATTTATCTAATATATTTTTAAAACCGTTAAAGTTAGGGGACGTTTTTGTCCCCGAACAACACATTAGGGTAGTGTTTGCGAACAATGCATGAGGGTTAAGAATGCTCTTTTATGTTTCATGAATACTTTGTTCACTTTAAGTAAGAAAACTTTTTCTGTTCTATCATAAACAATATTTCTACTGTGTGTCCTGTTGTATACAGTAAAAAAACTGATTTGCTTTTTTGCTGAAATGCTTTAGAATGTCAACATACAGTTCCCAACCAAGAAATGTAGCAGGGCTGAAGAGTGCGACCATTTTGGGCGCACATGCGACCTAATTTCTCAGAGGTGCAACCAAAAAATATTAGAGGTCGCACGGGTACGACCAGCTGTAAGAGGGAGATACATTCTCCGCGACTCTCAAAAGTCTCCAGCTACAGACACACATCGGGCCCATATCGTGGTCTAAACCATTTAGAGACGTGAAGGGCGGGACCTCCGTGTGTGTATCTTTGAAAACGTGTCTGCTGCGGTCAGCCGAGACCGAAAATTCATAAGAAGAACGCGGACATATGCTGTGCAGAGCTGATGCTGTGTGATAAAGCTTGTTCCATACTCCACGAGAATGGAGAAATCTGTTCGTGTTACCAAGGTGACGAGAACAAAGTTAGTTTCGGCCCAGACTTTTTAAACGTGTGTGCAGAACTCATACGGCCCTCTCACTGCAGCGCGCATACACAGACAGACAGACAGACAGACAGGGTTTAAAGACGTTTCGCTGCTGAACAGCATAATCCGCAGTTTAGGTGAACAGGAGGAGGATTTGTTGCTACTATGCGGGTTTTGCTAATTTGCTGTTGACCTGAATGACGGATGATAACGAGCCGGTAATTTTCGGGGGGGGGGGGGGGGGGGGGGGGCATGACGTGCTCGTAGCATTATAACAGACTGAACAGCAGGTCTGACGGACAGTGTTATCTGACCTGTGTGGTTCCATCCATGAAGGCTGACTCTGACTCATTCACTCTGACTGACAGAAGTCAGCTGGTTTAAGGAGTACATGGTTACATGACGAATGCCCATTTACAAAGTATTCTTATTATCCTGCTATAGTGGAGCATTGTCTGCAGTATGATCTGCATACAGCTAAAACTGTAACAGACAGAATGAAAAGTCTGTCAGCTGGAGCTTTAGAAAGAGAGGAGACACTGAGGCAGAGAGGAAGAGAGGTGAGGAAGATGAGAGAAGAGATTCTGTAGCTACATTAGAAATGTGTTGAAGAAAACAAATCTCAATCACAACTATTAACCCTCAGGCATCACTTTAATTTACTACCCTTTTGTGTCATTAGGGGACAAAAAAGTCCACTTCAAAAAACTGCTATAAAAAATTAACAGATTAATATTTTTTCTTACTTTTTTCTGCATAAATATGTTAAACAACTTCAGCCCTGCTCAAAACTACCAAACATTAAATCATTTTGAGGAATTTAACCCTTTAAATGCCAGTTTGATTACTTGATGTCACAGTAATTTTTTTATGAAGAAAACACAAAAAATGTGTTATTTTCCACAAAACAAAAGTTAGGTGGCTGAGGCGTTATATTTATATCTGTCATGGATAGGTCAAAGATTAGCCAAAATATTGAGTTTGATGCATTATTAGTTTTTGTGTAGCAGCAGTTTAAAATGGTAGTTTCCACTTAGGTCCCATTAACTCCTATTATAATACTACATTTTTTAATATCATAACTATAACAACATATAACCATGCATTTCTTGATGTAAGGGTTTCATTTTTGAAAAAAAATAGTTCAATTTGACATTTTCTACTGTTCACCACTAAAATCAGCCATTAACCCATTATATTCCTATGCATAAAATCCTTGTGTTTTGTGGATGTGTTTTGGATTGTGTT
Organism: Parambassis ranga; assembly: GCF_900634625.1. Lineage (NCBI taxonomy): Eukaryota > Metazoa > Chordata > Actinopteri > Ambassidae > Parambassis > Parambassis ranga. Next base: position 35,786,809 of record NC_041023.1, on the reverse strand, counting down.
CAGTAGGCTGTTTTAAGTGTGTGTGCATGTGTTTGTACACGTGTGTATGTGTCCATGTGTGTGCATACGTGTGTGTGTGGTGTGTGTGTCTGTGGAGGTGTGCACCACGGCACTGCGTGGAATTCACCTAACAGCCAACATGTAATGGATCATATCAGTGCTGTACTGGTTACTTGTTTACATGTAGGTTAAACCACAAATCAACAGTGTACTACACAAACCATGACGATAATGACAACAACAATTTATAATAATATACGCGCATTCTAAGCAGGTATTGTATTGTATTGTATTGTTTAGTGCTGCGGTATTTTTGATCAGGCAGATGCGCGGACACCAAAAACCTCTGTTGACGCCGCTATACTTTTTTTGTGAACAAAAACTCATATTGTTGTTGTTCAGGTCACGTTTGAACAGATGAACCGCAATAAATGAAAACGGTTATCAGCTTGGGCTACATCGATAATGGTCAGCTGATGACTTACACAGTGGTAATGTGCGAGCGTCTTCACCCAGCTTAAATTAAAGTCATGAAGTCAGTGTCCTCCTGTTAGAAACACTATATGTTGAATGTGCAGTCTTTTAAAACAGAGAGGTTGTTGTTACGTGACATTGCCCTGTTTACATACCTATTCTGTGTAACTTTATCTCAGGCTTCAGGAGGATATCCAGCAGTTTGCGCCGACGGTCCATCTCCTCCTCGTACTGGACTATGGTTTGTTCAAACACTCCCAATATTTCAGCAGCAGCAGTTAGCCGCTCACTGATAACTGAAGATAAACTGAAGACTAGCAATTCAGATGTGATAAAACACTCACAGTAGTTATACTTCTGTTCAACTTCTGCTGTAGCTGTGCTCGTCTTTGTTTCCTCTTCCTTCTCCTTCCTCCTCTTCTTCTTCTTCTTCTTCTTCAGTTTACTGGCGGTTGGCAGCCAACGTGCAAGGCGCATTACCGCCACCTGCCGGACTGGACTGTAGACAGTAGAAGAGCCCTGACAGAGCTCCATTACATGTTACATGGACATTTCAACAATCAGCATCACTTTTTACTGCAGACCATGTTAGTGAGAAGAGCTAGATACTGACATAATCTGCAGCTCCAGCTCTGGACTTCTCCCAGGATATGTAGACTTTACCTTCCACCTGTCCTTCTGCACTGTCAACATTCCTAATGTTTTGAGGAACAGGGTAACAGAGAGCTCAAACACTCAGAAAATTGAGCACAGGGCCACCACTCTGTTCCTGGCAGTCCTCCTGCTGGCTGCCAGACCAAACTGCAACAATCCCTACTTTTATAACCAACAGTATAATACTCCTATTGGAGCTGTTAGTTGTTTTTATTTCATGATATTAATGATGTAGGATGTTAATACACCACTGTACATATCTCAGCTGTACACCTTATGGTTATTATTATTCCTATTTTTATTATCTTTAATTCTATTTTTAATTCTAGATTAAATTTTCTAGATTTGTTATTTCTTTCTGTTTTTAGTTTTTATGCTTCTCTAGTAGCACACTCTGCATTGTTTGTTCTGCTACTTGTTGATCCCCGGAGGGATATAATTTAAGTTTCTAATATATAACAGGTTTTATATTGAAAGAAAAAACAGGACAGGACAGGCAAAAGCAGGACAGGACTGGAGTATGAACAGTAGTTCATACTCCAGTCCAGCAGGTGGCGGTAATGCGCCTTGCAAGTTGGCTGCCAACAAAGAGTAGGAAGAAGGAGGAAGAGGGAAACAAAGACGAGCACAGCGACAGCAGAGGTTTAACAGTTTGTTTAACCGTTGTGTTTTATTACATCTAAACTGCTGCTGTTGAGTTTCTGAGAGGTTTTATTAGCGAGCGGCTAACTGCTGCTGCTGCTGAAATATTCAGAGTGTTTGAACAAACTATCGTCCATATATCTGTGGATGCTCTCATTCATCCAGGTCATAGTCATGCAGAGTTTAAATCGAGGCAACTGGACTCAAGGATTGTTTTTTGAAGATGTGTCGCCACTCCCCCAAGTGGATTCTTCAGTTCTGCAATTATTTTGGTTGGGAATCTGAGTTTTATGTGTTCAGGACCTCTGTGGGTGGATCTTGCAGGAACTCACATGACTATGATCCCTATAGTTGGTTAATGATCAGTTAACAACCAGAAACTGTGTCTGGGCCATGTGCAGGACTAGTTGACGGCCCATCATTAGAGTTTGAATGTGAGTGAAGTCTGCTAGGAAGGGATGAAAGGACAGAGTTGTAAACAGGTGAGAGCTGATGCCTCACCCTCCTCCTCTGTTTAGAGAGGGTTTTTTCAATTTCACATAGATGGCTTCTTTGACTCCTCTTTCATACCATCTGTTCTCCTGTCTAGAATTTGGACATTATTATTCTCAAAGGAATGACCACTGTCTTTGAGGTGAAGGTGAACTGCTGTGTCCTGTCCTGAGGAGGTGGCTCTCCTGTGCTGTGCCATCCTTCTGTGTAGTGGTTGTTTGGTTTCACCAATATAGAGATCAGAGCATTCCGCATTGCACTGAACTGCATAGATTACATTGCTCTGTCTGTCCCTGGGAGTTTTGTTCTTGGGGTGGACCAGTTTTTGTCTTAGTGTAGAGCTGGGCTTAAATTGTACTGGGATCTGATGTGCATTGAAAATCCTTCTCAGTTTCTCAGAAACTCCTGATATATATGGGATGACAAGGTTTTTTCGGCATGACTGGTCCTGTTCTGGTTGGGCTGTCTGCTGTTCTTTCCTTTTGCCAGCTTTCACCAGGGCCCAGTTTGGGTAGCCACAAGTTCTGAGAGCTGTGTTTACTTGTTTTTGCTCCTTGGTTCTACCTTCTGTCTTTGTGGGTATTGTTTGTGCCCGGTGTTGTAGGGTCCTGATGACCCCCAGCTTATGCTCCAGTGGGTGGTGTGAGTCAAAAAGTAGATATTGGTCTGTGTGGGTTGGTTTCCTGTAGACCTCAATGCTTAGGCCCCTGTCTGCTTCAGTGTGAACAATGCAGTCAAGAAATGCCACACATTCACATCCTCCCGAGTGAATTGGATGTTTTTGTCCACTGCATTTATGTGTTTGGTGAAATGCTCCACTTCACTAGCTCGGATCTTCACCCATGTGTCATCCACATATCTGAGCTCTAGCCTCCACCACTTCCATGTAAAGGTTGGCCACAATTGGGGATACAGGTGACCCCATGGCACAGCCATGTTTTTGTCTGTAGAATTTTTCATTGTACTCGAAATATGTGGTGTTTAGGCAGATGTCCAGTAGATCACATATGTGGTCTGTTGTTAAGAGGGTTCTGTCTGCAAGTGTGTTGTCCCGGGCTAGCTGTTCTCTCACCAGTTTCCTCACATCTATGGTGGGGATGCATGTGAAAAGCGAAGTTACATCATAAGAGACCATGGTGTCGTCTCTGTCCATTTTGATCTGTTTAATTTTGTCTGCAAAGTCCTGTGAGTTGTGTCCATGGTGTGGCGTGTTGCCAACCAAAGGAGATAGGATTGCTGCTAGATGTTTGGCCACATTATATGTAACTGAATTAGTGCTGCTTACGTGGAGGAACCCCATCTTTGTGTATCTTAGGAAGTCCATAGATACATGGAATGGATTCTCCAGGGTAAAGCTGGTAGTACAGCTTTCTGTTAATTACTTTTTCTTTTTCCAATGTTTGTAGACAGTTAACCAGTTTTTTCTTATATTGATTAGTTGGATCCCTCTTAAATGACTCATAGGTGTTTGTGTCATTGAGGAGGTCCATGATTTTGGAGTGGTAGTCCTCTGTTTTCAAAACCACTGTGCATCTGCCTTTGTCTGCTATACACCTGGCCCAGTCAGCCAGAACATCACAGGTAAGTATGGAAACATTTAGTGCTATTGTTTTTAAGTTTTTTTAAGTTTTTTACCCAGACCCACCCACATAGGTCTGTAACCACATATAAACCATGTTTCCCCACCAAACAGTTAGAACTGATGAAGCTGCTTGAATGAGCAGCGAAACGTCTTCAAGAAAACTCTACAAGTCCAGACGCCTAGCTTCAATCTTCTCTACGTATGATGACCTGGATGACTGAGAATCTTCATCAACATTTGTTGATGTAAATCAAGCTGCAAACAAAAGTGCAGAAATGTATATTAACTTGTGTGAAATTATAACTTCACAATCATGTCAGTGTCATGTTGTGATAACCATGGCTCTTTGTGAATCATGTAGGTGGAATAACATAATTAAGATAATTTTATAAAAGTCTAAAACCTATCTGCATGTAGCCTAAATATAAGGAATAAAGATCCTTCAACAGTTATCACAAAAGCATAATTATATTAACCATACTGAAATACATATCATTATATTATTAGATATATTTTGAGTAAAACAACATTTATTTCAGCTGGTGATATGATGACAGTTCAGTCATTCTGCTAAAATTGCATGTCTTATCACTGCACTTAGAAAGACACCATTATTAATGCTGCAGATTACTCAGTCTGAACTTTCACTTCTTTAAATCATCTATCTGGATATTCATGAGTGTTTTGCAGTAAAGCATCCATCAGTCACCTCTGTCTGTGGTTCATGTTTGGGAATCTGCCTCTTCCTCCTCCCTCAGTTTACTCTGCAGCTCAAGGTCTTTGGGCTCTGCTGTTTTATGTTTGTGTAAATTAGTTGTGTTGCCACAGTGGCATGTCGCTTTCCTGCACACCTCACAACTAGCAGTTTCTTCTTCTACGACTGACGCTGTGAAATAACTCCAAACAGCGCCCCTCTTCCTCTCCGCCATCTCCAAGATGCTAGCCGCACTTTACAGCCTATAAGGAGCTCCGTCTGCTCCGGCAGAGTGGAGAATGAGGGGGAGGGGCGGAGTGTGCCTGTGCACTGAGCAGAGTGAAAGAGGAGCGCTGTTTGCACCACGAGTAAATACGAGTGTTGCTGAAGGTATTGAGACAGGAAGGAATGACTTCCTGTGTCTCTCAGTGGTGCATCGTGGGAGTTGGAATCTGTTGCTGAACAGGCTCCTGTAGCTGGTCAGCACAGTGTGGAGCAGGTGAGAGGGAAAGTCCAGTATAGTCTTTATTTTGGACAACATCCTACTCTCAGACACCTCTGAAATTTGTGTCCATTTGTCCCTCCAGTTCTCCCTCAACAACATGACTATAAGGAGGAAGAGATCCTGTCTGACCAGCAGCTCTGTAACTAGGAAAAAAGTTCCAGTCTGGACCACTTTGAACCGACTGTCATCCAATACAAAGACGAGATCAACCATCAGGACCCACTGCTGAACATTATCCTGACACCTGAGATAAGCTTACACAGAACGGGTATGTGAACCTACAAACAAGCAGTGAATCCTGTGACTCCTGTAGGGTTCTAATGTTCTAATCTGAGCTCTGTGCTACATTTATATTAGGCTCAGTGACAAAATCTTACATGCAACATTTAGTGAAGCTTCAACAGGGCTCTAGACTAACTTTTAGCACTGGTTGCACTGGTGTGCCTAACTTTTTTCTTAGGTGCACCAGCACAAAAGTGTGTGTGCCTCTGCTGAGTCTGGGGAACCGGGTTAAAGAAGTTAAAGATACTGCCTCTAGCTTTGATAGCCACCTCTCTAATCGGAGCAGACATGTACTGAAATGTGTGCGGAAAAGCACTGCGCTCTAAAGTGATAGATCTAGAGGCTCGCTCAAGGCGACAGAATATCAAAATTATTGGTTTAGCCGAGAAGATCGAGAATGGAAGCCCGAAAGAGTTTTTTAAAGAGTTTTTGCCTAAATGTTGGGTGCCAGCAATTTTTCCAAGTTGATTGTGGTGGACCGATTGCACCGTCTTGGGAGGCAGCCCTCTGATGGGAATGATCGGCCATGCATTATGAGTGCCCGGATTCATCACTACCAAATAAAAGAAAAGATTCTGCAGCTGGCTCATTGACAGTCTCCACTGAACTACAGAGGCAGAGCGATTCACATCTTCCCTGACTTTCCAGTGGAGGTTATGAAGGAAAAAGAGGAAGAAACCTTGAGCAGGACCCGTCTACTTAAGGGGGAACCAGTCCTGCTGCTAGTGGGCCGGGTAGAGGAGGAGAAGAAGAGGGAGACAGGACAAAGAGGATGAAGGAGAGAGGAGCAAACATGCAGCAAACATAATACAGTACAGAGCAAACATGACAAGCAAGATGAAACAGTGATTATATTATAATGGATATCTATATATATCGTCAGTCCATAAGTAGTAATAGTAATTTGATAGTAATCAAAAACAAAGATGAGCAGCAGGGGCTAGTGAAGTCAATGAGCACAAGAGAGTTCAGGGGCCGGACTGCAGGTCAGTATGCAGGTCTTGAGACCTGCAAAGAGAGAGAGAGAGAGAGCGAGAGCGAGGCACAAAACTATGAGGAAGACAGTAAACACAGATTATGAGACGATATTACCCAGTATGAGCCAGACTAAGGAGAGTAGAGGAGAGGTCAGAGGGTTAGAGGGAAACTGCTCAGTTAATCATGTTTGTGCCCCCCGACAACGTAGGCCTAGGGAGAGTTCAGGGGCCGGACTGCAGGTCAGCATGCAGGTCTTGAGACCCGCAAAGAAAGAGAGAGAGAGAGTGAGAGCAAGGCACAAAACTACGAGGAAGACAGTAAACACAGATTATGAGACGATATTACCTGTGTGAGCCAGACTAAGGAGAGTAGAGGAGAGGTCAGAGGGTTTCTTCGCTTTACAATCCGATAGCAACCAATTAGTTCAGCAGTTTCACTTTAAAGCGAAGAATATTAATCATCTGTGGAAGCTATAAAACGCTAAAAACATCAGCCAATCCCACAAGGCGCACCTGCACAGAGTATTGGCTGGTTGTCACTCTCTTCCTGCTCTGCGCGCACCAGAGAGGTACGTGCATGATGGCCGAAGTCACAGACTGGTTGGGAGGCGTGGCTTCGGGGTAAGCTCCGAGAGAAAGGGGCGTGTGTTTACTTTCAAAATCTAGCAGACACCTTACTGTGTTTTCAAAATCTCCTACACTAACTTTAATTGATAAGCGGCAATTTTCCCTCAGTTTCACAAAGAATAAAAGCTAAAAATTGTTTACTAAATAAAAATTGCATGTCATATTCCTTAATGAGTGATTTGCTGTACCGTTGGGGATACAGTACAGACAATGACATTTATGTAGGCTATAACAAAATCAATTGTGAATAGAAATTAAATAAAATATGTAGGCTGCTTTAACATGAAAATAAGTTGTTCACTGGCTCGGCTGTTGCATGTTAAGGAACATAAAATAAATCCTGAATAGAAACCTAAACAAAATATTATCTTTGTAGGCGGTGATTTTAATTGTGTGCTTGACAGGTCGGCCCATACGAGTCAGTCACCTTCAGCTGCTTCAAAAGTTTTGCTTAGTCTGATATCCTCTATGAATCTAATGGATATTGTCAGGGTTTGTGAGTGAGAGCGGACACAGATGCAGGATGCAGAGCAGTTCTAAGTTCCAAAAACAGTCCTTTATTTAAAGGCCAGGAGGGCAAAACAATACAAAACTAAAAATCACACTTGTCGTGGTCAAAAGGTAAAGTACAAAATAACTAACTGAAAATCACACTACACGTGGCAAAACCAGAAAAGCAAAACTAGGCAAAACTAGGAAACTTAGCGAGGGTTCAAGGCAGGGTTCAAAAACATAACATAAACAAAGAAACTACCTGGAGCGAAGCATGGCATGGCAAGGACGAGACATGGAGTGACACAAAGCCCACACAGACGAGACGAACTAGCAAGGACAAAGGGGAAGACACAGACTATATACAAAGGGACCAGGGAAGACAACGAGGCACAGGTGACACACATGAGGGCAGGGCTGGTAATCAACCAGGAGGGAAAACACAGGAAGCAAAACTCAAGACAATACACAGGGAGGACAGGACTACCAAAGTAAAACAGGAAACACAAAACAAGACTAGACAACTAGACAACTAGAAACGCAAAACAAGACTAGACAACTAGACAACTAGAACCGCAAAACAAGACTAGACAACTAGACAACTAGAACACAAAACAAGACTAGACAACTAGACAACTAGAACACAAAACAAGACTAGACAACTAGACAACTAGAACACAAAACAAGACTAGACAACTAGAACACAAAACAAGACTAGACAACTAGACAACTAGAAACACAAAACACAAACCCAAGGAAACAAAACACCAGAACTACAGGAAAATAACAACAACTAAACACAGATTAAACTAAAAACCCAAAACAAGGAAAACAAAACCATAAATAAACACCAGGTCATGACAGAACCCCCCCTTCAAGGAACGGCTCCCAGACGTTCCTAAAAACACAAAACAAGGGTCCAAATAAAAACACAGGGAGCTAGAGTTCAAGGTCTCAGAAATGAATCAAAATAACTCAAAGTCCCAGAGTTCATGAAGGCCCCGGCCATGGGCCAACAGGGGCAACGGAGACAAAGGTCCCGTAAAACGAGAGTCTGGGGTGCTTGGGGGGCAGAGTCAGAAATGGAGGGGACAGGGACCCTCCAGGGTCCAGACAGGAAGCCAGAGCCGAAGACGAAGCGGAAGCCAGAGCCGAAGACGAGGCAGGGGACCCTCCAGGGTCCGGACAGGAAGCCAGAGCCGAAGACGAGGCAGGGGACCCTCCAGGGTCCAGACAGGAAGCCAGAGCCGAAGGCGAGGCAGGGGACCCTCCAGGGTCCGGACAGGAAGCCAGAGCCGAAGACGAAGCAGGGGACCCTCCAGGGTCCAGACAGGAAGCCAGAGACGAAGACGAAGCAGGGGACCCTCCAGGGTCCCGACAGGAAACCAGAGACGAAGACGAAGCAGGGGACCCTCCAGGGTCCCGACAGGAAACCAGAGCAGGGGACCCTCCAGGGTCCCGACAGGAAACGAGCGACGCCGTCTGGAGCCCGCCCTCTGGCCGAGACGGGAGGAGCGACGCCGTCTGGAGCCCGCCCTCTGGCCGAGACGGGAGGAGCGACGCCGTCTGGAGCCCGTCACTGGGCGGCACCGGAGAGGATGGCGTCATCTGGAGCCCGCCCTTGGGCGGCACCGGAGAGGATGGCGTCATCTGGAGCCCGCCCCTGGGCGGCACCGGAAGGGATGACGTCATCTGGAGCCCGCCCCTGGGCGGCACCGGAAGGGATGGCGTCATCTGGAGCCCGCCCTCTGGCGGCACCGGAAGGGATGGCGTCATCTGGAGCCCGCCCTCTGGCGGCACCGGAAGGGATGGCGCCGTCTGGAGCCCGCCCTCTGGCCGAGACGGGAGGAGCGACGCCGTCTGGAGCCCGCCCTCTGGCCGAGACGGGAGGAGCGACGCCGTTTGAAGCCCGCCCTCTGGCCGAGACGGGAGGAGCGGCGTCGTCTGGAGCCCGCCCTTGGGCGGCACCGGAAGGGATGCCGTCATCTGGAGCCCACCCTCTGGCGGCACCGGAAGGGATGGCGACATCTGGAGCCCGCCCTCTGGAGTTGGGGCAGAGTCGAGGACTGGGCGGGGAAACCAGGGGGGCAGCATGGGGGCCACAGGCGCCGGGAACTCCTCCATGTCCTTGAATGCCCGAGCGTAGTGGAAGCAGAGCAAAGGGTTAGCATTCAATGCTAAGTCCATAAGGGCCCTGATCTTTTGTTTGAGGTTCCACAACTCCCCCAGCTGCTGGAGAAGCAAAATCCTGCGGTCCACCAACCGCCTCACCTCCCTCCTGTCCGCGGGAGGTGAAGGCAGGAGATCCACCAGACCAATCTCGGCTTGGAGCGTCAACCTCAGCCGGTTGGCCTGGCTCCAGAGAATCACCAACTCATAAGGGGCGACCTCTGGGCCGCGGCTAAAAGCAACCGATGTGACTGCTTCTGCATTTGCTGTGTCCATGTTTTGGGCTAGTTCGTTCTGTCAGGGTTTGTGAGTGAGAGCGGACACAGATGCAGGATGCAGAGCAGTTCTAAGTTCCAAAAACAGTCCTTTATTTAAAGGCCAGGAGGGCAAAACAATACAAAACTAAAAATCACACTTGTCGTGGTCAAAAGGTAAAGTACAAAATAACTAACTGAAAATCACACTACACGTGGCAAAACCAGAAAAGCAAAACTAGGCAAAACTAGGAAACTTAGCGAGGGTTCAAGGCAGGGTTCAAAAACATAACATAAACAAAGAAACTACCTGGAGCGAAGCATGGCATGGCATGGCAAGGACGAGACATGGAGTGACACAAAGCCCACACAGACGAGACGAACTAGCAAGGACAAAGGGGAAGACACAGACTATATACAAAGGGACCAGGGAAGACAACGAGGCACAGGTGACACACATGAGGGCAGGGCTGGTAATCAACCAGGAGGGAAAACACAGGAAGCAAAACTCAAGACAATACACAGGGAGGACAGGACTACCAAAGTAAAACAGGAAACACAAAACAAGACTAGACAACTAGAAACGCAAAACAAGACTAGACAACTAGACAACTAGAACACAAAACAAGACTAGACAACTAGACAACTAGAACACAAAACAAGACTAGACAACTAGACAACTAGAACACAAAACAAGACTAGACAACTAGACAACTAGAACACAAAACAAGACTAGACAACTAGACAACTAGAAACACAAAACACAAACCCAAGGAAACAAAACACCAGAACTACAGGAAAATAACAACAACTAAACACAGATTAAACTAAAAACCCAAAACAAGGAAAACAAAACCATAAATAAACACCAGGTCATGACAGATATATGGAGGATTTAAACAGGGATTACTCATTCTTTTCACAGAGACACGCGTATTTCTCAAGAATTGATTAATTTTTGCTAGATTCCAATCTGATATCAAATGTGATTTTAAACCCAGACATTTCCAGATTCTTTATATCCCTCCCGTGGGCCTGGTACGGGTTCCAGAGGCCTGAGGTGATCCGTCCCGACCTAACTCCTCCTCCCTCTCCCCTAGCCCTCGCGGGTCAGAGAGACCCCGGCCTCGCCGGAGAGGGGAGAGGAGAGAGATAGAGAAAGAGAGGGGAGGACTAGGCCCGCGCATCCTCCTTCTCCCTCGGGGTCTGTCTGTGTGTGCATGGGGGGGAGAGCAGAGAGAGAGAGAGAGAGAGAGAGGGGGGATAGGACGGAGGAGAGAGGAGAGAGAGGAAGAGAGGGGAGGACTAGGCCCGCCCGTCCCCCACCCTCTCCGTAGGGAAGGACCCCGGGCCCTGCGCACAACAAGGCCCTCTCCCTCGGGGTCGGGAGGACAAGGGCCTGCGCCCTGCCTGAGTGCTCTCCCTCTCCCTCTCCTTCTCCCTCTCACTCTCCCATAGCCCCGGCGGGTCAGAGAGACCCCAGCCTCGCAGGAGAGGGGAGGACGAGGCCTGAGCACCGCCTGAGCGCTCTCCCTCTCCTTCTCCCTCTCCCTCTCCTTCTCCCTCTCACTCTCCCATAGCCCCGGCGGGTCAGAGCGACCCCAGCCTCGCAGGAGAGGGGAGGACGAGGCCTGATCGCTCTCCCTCTCCTTCTCCTTCTCCTTCTCCCTCTCACTCTCCCATAGCCCCGGCGGGTCAGAGAGACCCCAGCCTCGCAGGAGAGGGGAGGACGAGGCCTGAGCGCTGCCTGAGCGCTCTCCCTCTCACTCTCCTTCTCCCTCTCCCTCTCCTTCTCCCTGTCACTCTCCCATTGCCCCGGCGGGTCAGAGCGACCCCAGCCTCGCAGGAGAGGGGAGCACGAGGCCTGCGCACTGCCTGAGCTCTCTCCCTCTCCTTCTCCTTCTCCCTCTCCCTCTCCTTCTCCCTGTCACTCTCCCATAGCCCCGGCGGGTCAGAGCGACCCCGGCCTTGCAGGAGAGGGGAGGACGAGGCCTGCGCACTGCCTGAGCGCTCTCCCTCTCCATCTCCTTCTCCCTGTCACTCTCCCATAGCCCCGGCGGGTCAGAGAGACCCCAGCCTCGCAGGAGAGGGGAGGACGAGGCCTGCGCACCGCCTGAGCGCTCTCCCTCTCCTTCTCCTTCTCCCTCTCACTCTCCCATAGCCCCGGCGGGTCAGAGCGACCCCAGCCTCGCAGGAGAGGGGAGAGGAGAGAGAGAAAAGAGAGGGGAGGACGAGGCCTGAGCGCTCTCCCTCTCACTCTCCCATAGCCCCGGCGGGTCAGAGCGACCCCAGCCTCGCAGGAGAGAGAGAGAGAGAGAGAGAGAGAGAGAGGCCTGAGCGCTCTCCCTCTCCTTCTCCTTCCCCTTCTCACTCTCCCATAGCCCCGGTGGGTCAGAGAGACCCCGGCCTCTCTGGAGAGAGAAAAGAGAGGTTGAGGACGAGGCCTGAGTGCTCTCCTTCTCCTTCTCACTCTCACTCTCACTCTCCCCCTAGCCCTAGCCCTAGCCCTAGGTCCGACCCCGGCCTCTCTGGAGAGAGAAAAGAAAGGTTGAGGACGAGGCCTGAGCGCTCTCCCTCTCCCTCTTCCTCTCCCTCTCCTTCTTCCTCTCCCTCTCCTTCTCCTTCTCCTTCTCCTTCTCACTCTCCCACCCCTAGCCCTAGCCCTCGCGGGTCAGAGAGACCCCGGCCTCTCTGGAGAGAGCAAAGAGAGGGGAGGACGACGAGGCCTGAGCGCCCTCCCTCTCCCCCTAACCCCTAACACCCCCACCCCCCCGGGGGTCGGCTGCACCACGCGTCCTTGCTGAGTGCCCCTGAGAAACAGCGCCCCCGCGTGGACTCCGCGGGTATAGGGTGTCCGAAAGGGGACTGGGAAATGGGTTTTCGCCTGCAGGGGGCGCTGTGGTCGCGGGCCCGGGGAACACTGTGTCGCGGGCCCGGGGAAAAGGGGAGGGCGATTTTTAAAACGCCCCCGTCTCCGTCCTCAGTGTCTGCGAGCTTGGATTTCCCTTGGAGGACAGCGGTAGGGCTAAGCGAGAGAAGCTTAATTTGTGCATATGAGCTGAATACAGGTCAGAACACTAAAAAATGAGCTGCAACTGAGTGAATGTACACTAAATATGATGAAAACAGCTCAGTTCAGTCTAAATATGATGAAAACAGCTCAATTCAGTCATAATATTGCCGAAATGAGCTGACAAACAATGAAATAGGTTGGTGTCCAAAAGTGCATTATCTAAGCGAGAGAAGCTCAATTTGTGCATATGAGCTGAATACAGGTCAGAACACTAAAAAATCAGCTGCAACTGAGTGAATGTACACTAAATATGATGAAAACAGCTCAATTCAGTCTAAATATGATGAAAACAGCTCAATACAGTCATAATATTGCTAATGAGCTGAAAAACAACTAAACATGTTGGTGTGTCCAAAAGTACACTATCTCAGCGAGAGAAGCTCAATTTGGGCATATGAGCTGAATACAGGTCAGAACACTAAAAAATGAGCTGCAACTGAGTGAATGTACACTAAATATGATGAAAACAGCTCAATTCAGTCATAATATTGCTAATGAGCTGAAAAACAACTAAATATGTTGGTGTGTCCAAAAGTGCACTATCTCAGCGAGAGAAGCTCAATTTGGGCATATGAGCTGAATACAGGTCAGAACACTAAAAAATCAGCTGCAACTGAGTGAATGTACACTAAATATGATGAAAACAGCTCAGTTCAGTCTAAATATGATGAAAACAGCTCAATTCAGTCATAATATTACTAATGAGCTGAAAAACAACTAAATATGTTGGTGTGTCTAAAAGTGCACTATCTCAGCGAGAGAAGCTCAATTTGGGCATATGAGCTGAATACAGGTCAGAACACTAAAAAATGAGCTGCAACTGAGTGAATGTACACTAAATATGATGAAAACAGCTCAATTCAGTCATAATATTGCTTAAATGAGCTGACAAACAATGAAATAGGTTGGTGTCCAAAAGTGCATTATCTAAGCGAGAGAAGCTCAATTTGGGCATATGAGCTGAATACAGGTCAGAACACTAAAAAATGAGCTGCAACTGAGTGAATGTACACTAAATATGATGAAAACAGCTCAATTCAGTCATAATATTGCTTAAATGAGCTGACAAACAATGAAATAGGTGCATTATCTAAGCGAGAGAAGCTCAATTTGGGCATATATGTTGGTGTGTCCAAAAGTGCATTATCTAAGCGAGAGAAGCTCAATTTGGGCATATGAGCTGAATACAGGTCAGAACACTAAAAAATCAGCTGCAACTGAGTGAATGTACACTAAATATGATGAAAACAGCTCAATTCAGTCTAAATATGATGAAAACAGCTCAATTCAGTCATAATATTGCTAATGAGCTGAAAAACAACTAAATATGTTGGTGTGTCCAAAAGTGCACTATCTCAGCGAGAGAAGCTCAATTTGGGCATATTAGCTGAATACAGGTCAGAACACTAAAAAAACAGCTGCAACTGAGTGAATGTACACTAAATATGATGAAAACAGCTCAATTCAGTCATAATATTGCTAATGAGCTGAAAAACAACTAAATATGTTGGTGTGTCTAAAAGTGCACCATCTCAGCGAGAGAAGCTCAATTTGGGCATATGAGCTGAATACAGGTCAGAACACTAAAAAATGAGCTGCAACTGAGTGAATGTACACTAAATATGATGAAAACAGCTCAATTCAGTCTAAATATGATGAAAACAGCTCAATTCAGTCATAATATTGCTGAAATGAGCTGACAAACAATGAAATAGGTTTGTGTCCAAAAGTGCATTATCTAAGCGAGAGAAGCTCAATTTGTGCATATGAGCTGAATACAGGTCAGAACACTAAAAAATGAGCTGCAACTGAGTGAATGTACACTAAATATGATGAAAACAGCTCAATTCAGTCTAAATATGAAGAAAACAGCTCAATTCAGTCTAAATATGATGAAAACAGCTCAATTCAGTCATAATATTGCTAATGAGCTGAAAAACAACAAAATATGTTGGTGTGTCCAAAAGTGCATTATCTAAGCGAGAGAAGCTCAATTTGTGCATATGAGCTGAATACAGGTCAGAACACTAAAAAATGAGCTGCAACTGAGTGAATGTACACTAAATATGATGAAAACAGCTCAGTTCAGTCTAAATATGATGAAAACAGCTCAATTCAGTCATAATATTGCTTAAATGAGCTTACAAACAATGAAATAGGTTGGTGTCCAAAAGTGCATTATCTAAGCGAGAGAAGCTCAATTTGGGCATATGAGTTGAATACAGGTCAGAACACTAAAAAATGAGCTGCAACTGAGTGAATGTACACTAAATATGATGAAAACAGCTCAATTCAGTCATAATATTGCTAATGAGCTGAAAAACAACTAAATATGTTGGTGTGTCCAAAAGTGCACTATCTCAGCGAGAGAAGCTCAATTTGGGCATATGAGCTGAATACAGGTCAGAACACTAAAAAATGAGCTGCAACTGAGTGAATGTACACTAAATATGATGAAAACAGCTCAATTCAGTCATAATATTGCTAATGAGCTGAAAAACAACTAAATACGTTGGTGTGTCCAAAAGTGCATTATCTAAGCGAGAGAAGCTCAATTTGGGCATATGAGCTGAATACAGGTCAGAACACTAAAAAATCAGCTGCAACTGAGTGAATGTACACTAAATATGATGAAAACAGCTCAATTCAGTCTAAATATGATGAAAACAGCTCAATTCAGTCATAATATTGCTGAAATGAGCTGACAAACAATGAAATAGGTTTTTGTCCAAAAGTGCATTATCTAAGCGAGAGAAGCTCAATTTGTGCATATGAGCTGAATACAGGTCAGAACACTAAAAGATGAGCTGCAACTGAGTGAATGTACACTAAATATGATGAAAACAGCTCAAATCAGTCATAATATTGCTAATGAGCTGAAAAACAACTAAATATGTTGGTGTGTCCAAAAGTGCACTATCTCAGCGAGAGAAGCTCAATTTGGGCATATGAGCTGAATACAGGTCAGAACACTAAAAAAACAGCTGCAACTGAGTGAATGTACACTAAATATGATGAAAACAGCTCAATTCAGTCTAAATATGATGAAAACAGCTCAATTCAGTCTAAATATGATGAAAACAGCTCAATTCAGTCATAATATTGCTAATGAGCTGAAAAACAACTAAATATGTTGGTGTGTCCAAAAGTGCACTATCTCAGCGAGAGGAGCTCAATTTGGGCATATGAGCTGAATACAGGTCAGAACACTAAAAAATGAGCTGCAACTGAGTGAATGTACACTAAATATGATGAAAACAGCTCAATTCAGTCTAAATATGATGAAAACAGTTCATTTCAGTCTAAATATGATGAAAACAGCTCAATTCAGTTATAATATTGCTAATGAGCTGAAAAACAACTAAATATGTTGGTGTGTCCAAAAGTGCACTATCTCAGCGAGAGATGCTCAATTTGGGCATATGAGCTGAATACAGGTCAGAACACTAAAAAATGAGCTGCAACTGAGTGAATGTACACTAAATATGATGAAAACAGCTCAATTCAGTCATAATATTGCTGAAATGAGCTGACAAACAATGAAATAGGTTTGTGTCCAAAAGTGCATTATCTAAGCGAGAGAAGCTCAATTTGTGCATATGAGCTGAATACAGGTCAGAACACTAAAAAATGAGCTGCAACTGAGTGAATGTACACTAAATATGATGAAAACAGCTCAGTTCAGTCTAAATGTGATGAAAACAGCTCAATTCAGTCATAATATTGCTTAAATGAGCTGACAAACAATGAAATAGGTTGGTGTCCAAAAGTGCATTATCTAAGCGAGAGAAGCTCAATTTGGGCATATGAGTTGAATACAGGTCAGAACACTAAAAAATGAGCTGCAACTGAGTGAATGTACACTAAATATGATGAAAACAGCTCAATTCAGTCATAATATTGCTAATGAGCTGAAAAACAACTAAATATGTTGGTGTGTCCAAAAGTGCACTATCTCAGCGAGAGGAGCTCAATTTGGGCATATGAGCTGAATACAGGTCAGAACACTAAAAAATGAGCTGCAACTGAGTGAATGTACACTAAATATGATGAAAACAGCTCAATTCAGTCTAAATATGATGAAAACAGCTTAATTCAGTCTAAATATGATGAAAACAGCTCAATTCAGTTATAATATTGCTAATGAGCTGAAAAACAACTAAATATGTTGGTGTGTCCAAAAGTGCACTATCTCAGCGAGAGAAGCTCAA
Source organism: Parambassis ranga (assembly GCF_900634625.1). Lineage (NCBI taxonomy): Eukaryota > Metazoa > Chordata > Actinopteri > Ambassidae > Parambassis > Parambassis ranga. Next base: position 35,769,681 of record NC_041023.1, on the reverse strand, counting down.
TTTGGGCATATGAGCTGAATACAGGTCAGAACACTAAAAAATGAGCTGCAACTGAGTGAATGTACACTAAATATGATGAAAACAGCTCAAATCAGTCATAATATTGCTAATGAGCTGAAAAACAACTAAATATGTTGGTGTGTCCAAAAGTGCACTATCTCAGCGAGAGAAGCTCAATTTGGGCATATGAGCTGAATACAGGTCAGAACACTAAAAAATGAGCTGCAACTGAGTGAATGTACACTAAATATGATGAAAACAGCTCAATTCAGTCATAATATTGCTGAAATGAGCTGACAAACAATGAAATAGGTTTTTGTCCAAAAGTGCATTATCTAAGCGAGAGAAGCTCAATTTGTGCATATGAGCTGAATACAGGTCAGAACACTAAAAAATGAGCTGCAACTGAGTGAATGTACACTAAATATGATGAAAACAGCTCAATTCAGTCTAAATATGAAGAAAACAGCTCAATTCAGTCTAAATATGATGAAAACAGCTCAATTCAGTCATAATATTGCTAATGAGCTGAAAAACAACAAATATGTTGGTGTGTCCAAAAGTGCACTATCTCAGCGAGAGAAGCTCAATTTGGGCATATGAGCTGAATACAGGTCAGAACACTAAAAAAACAGCTGCAACTGAGTGAATGTACACTAAATATGATGAAAACAGCTCAATTCAGTCTAAATATGATGAAAACAGCTCAATTCAGTCTAAATATGATGAAAACAGCTCAATTCAGTCATAATATTGCTAATGAGCTGAAAAACAACTAAATATGTTGGTGTGTCCAAAAGTGCACTATCTCAGCGAGAGAAGCTCAATTTGGGCATATGAGCTGAATACAGGACAGAACACTAAAAAATGAGCTGCAACTGAGTGAATGTACACTAATATGATGAAAACAGCTCAATTCAGTCTAAATATGAAGAAAACAGCTCAATTCAGTCTAAATATGATGAAAACAGCTCAATTCAGTCATAATATTGCTGAAATGAGCTGACAAACAATGAAATAGGTTTTTGTCCAAAAGTGCATTATCTAAGCGAGAGAAGCTCAATTTGTGCATATGAGCTGAATACAGGTCAGAACACTAAAAAATGAGCTGCAACTGAGTGAATGTACACTAAATATGATGAAAACAGCTCAAATCAGTCATAATATTGCTAATGAGCTGAAAAAACAACTAAATATGTTGGTGTGTCCAAAAGTGCACTATCTCAGCGAGAGAAGCTCAATTTGGGCATATGAGCTGAATACAGGTCAGAACACTAAAAAATGAGCTGCAACTGAGTGAATGTACACTAAATATGATGAAAACAGCTCAATTCAGTCTAAATATGATGAAAACAGCTCAATTCAGTCTAAATATGATGAAAACAGCTCAATTCAGTCATAATATTGCTAATGAGCTGAAAAACAACTAAATATGTTGGTGTGTCCAAAAGTGCACTATCTCAGCGAGAGAAGCTCAATTTGGGCATATGAGCTGAATACAGGTCAGAACACTAAAAAATTGAGCTGCAACTGAGTGAATGTACACTAAATATGATGAAAACAGCTCAAATCAGTCATAATATTGCTAATGAGCTGAAAAACAACTAAATATGTTGGTGTGTCCAAAAGTGCACTATCTCAGCGAGAGAAGCTCAATTTGGGCATATGAGCTGAATACAGGTCAGAACACTAAAAAATGAGCTGCAACTGAGTGAATGTACACTAAATATGATGAAAACAGCTCAATTCAGTCTAAATATGATGAAAACAGCTCAATTCAGTCTAAATATGATGAAAACAGCTCAATTCCGTCATAATATTGCTAATGAGCTGAAAAACAACTAAATATGTTGGTGTGTCCAAAAGTGCATTATCTAAGCGAGAGAAGCTCAATTTGGGCATATGAGCTGAATACAGGTCAGAACACTAAAAAATGAGCTGCAACTGAGTGAATGTACACTAAATATGATGAAAACAGCTCAATTCAGTCATAATATTGCTGAAATGAGCTGACAAACAATGAAATAGGTTTGTGTCCAAAAGTGCATTATCTAAGCGAGAGAAGCTCAATTTGTGCATATGAGCTGAATACAGGTCAGAACACTAAAAAATGAGCTGCAACTGAGTGAATGTACACTAAATATGATGAAAACAGCTCAATTCAGTCTAAATATGAAGAAAACAGCTCAATTCAGTCTAAATATGATGAAAACAGCTCAATTCAGTCATAATATTGCTAATGAGCTGAAAAACAACAAAATATGTTGGTGTGTCCAAAAGTGCATTATCTAAGCGAGAGAAGCTCAATTTGTGCATATGAGCTGAATACAGGTCAGAACACTAAAAAATGAGCTGCAACTGAGTGAATGTACACTAAATATGACGAAAACAGCTCAGTTCAGTCTAAATATGATGAAAACAGCTCAATTCAGTCATAATATTGCTTAAATGAGCTGACAAACAATGAAATAGGTTGGTGTCCAAAAGTGCATTATCTAAGCAAGAGAAGCTCAATTTGGGCATATGAGTTGAATACAGGTCAGAACACTAATAAATGAGCTGCAACTGAGTGAATGTACACTAAATATGATGAAAACAGCTCAATTCAGTCATAATATTGCTAATGAGCTGAAAAACAACTAAATATGTTGGTGTGTCCAAAAGTGCACTATCTCAGCGAGAGAAGCTCAATTTGGGCATATGAGCTGAATACAGGTCAGAACACTAAAAAATGAGCTGCAACTGAGTGAATGTACACTAAATATGATGAAAACAGCTCAATTCAGTCATAATATTGCTAATGAGCTGAAAAACAACTAAATACGTTGGTGTGTCCAAAAGTGCATTATCTAAGCGAGAGAAGCTCAATTTGGGCATATGAGCTGAATACAGGTCAGAACACTAAAAAATCAGCTGCAACTGAGTGAATGTACACTAAATATGATGAAAACAGCTCAATTCAGTCTAAATATGATGAAAACAGCTCAATTCAGTCATAATATTGCTGAAATGAGCTGACAAACAATGAAATAGGTTTTTGTCCAAAAGTGCATTATCTAAGCGAGAGAAGCTCAATTTGTGCATATGAGCTGAATACAGGTCAGAACACTAAAAAATGAGCTGCAACTGAGTGAATGTACACTAAATATGATGAAAACAGCTCAAATCAGTCATAATATTGCTAATGAGCTGAAAAACAACTAAATATGTTGGTGTGTCCAAAAGTGCACTATCTCAGCGAGAGAAGCTCAATTTGGGCATATGAGCTGAATACAGGTCAGAACACTAAAAAATGAGCTGCAACTGAGTGAATGTACACTAAATATGATGAAAACAGCTCAATTCAGTCTAAATATGATGAAAACAGCTCAATTCAGTCTAAATATGATGAAAACAGCTCAATTCAGTCATAATATTGCTAATGAGCTGAAAAACAACTAAATATGTTGGTGTGTCCAAAGTGCACTATCTCAGCGAGAGAAGCTCAATTTGGGCATATGAGCTGAATACAGGTCAGAACACTAAAAAACAGCTGCAACTGAGTGAATGTACACTAAATATGATGAAAACAGCTCAATTCAGTCTAAATATGATGAAAACAGCTCAATTCAGTCTAAATATGATGAAAACAGCTCAATTCAGTCATAATATTGCTAATGAGCTGAAAAACAACTAAATATGTTGGTGTGTCCAAAAGTGCACTATCTCAGCGAGAGAAGCTCAATTTGGGCATATGAGCTGAATACAGGACAGAACACTAAAAAATGAGCTGCAACTGAGTGAATGTACACTAAATATGATGAAAACAGCTCAATTCAGTCTAAATATGATGAAAACAGCTCAATTCAGTCTAAATATGATGAAAACAGCTCAATTCAGTCATAATATTGCTGAAATGAGCTGACAAACAATGAAATAGGTTTTTGTCCAAAAGTGCATTATCTAAGCGAGAGAAGCTCAATTTGTGCATATGAGCTGAATACAGGTCAGAACACTAAAAAATGAGCTGCAACTGAGTGAATGTACACTAAATATGATGAAAACAGCTCAAATCAGTCATAATATTGCTAATGAGCTGAAAAACAACTAAATATGTTGGTGTGTCCAAAAGTGCACTATCTCAGCGAGAGAAGCTCAATTTGGGCATATGAGCTGAATACAGGTCAGAACACTAAAAAATGAGCTGCAACTGAGTGAATGTACACTAAATATGATGAAAACAGCTCAATTCAGTCTAAATATGATGAAAACAGCTCAATTCAGTCTAAATATGATGAAAACAGCTCAATTCAGTCATAATATTGCTAATGAGCTGAAAAACAACTAAATATGTTGGTGTGTCCAAAAGTGCACTATCTCAGCGAGAGAAGCTCAATTTGGGCATATGAGCTGAATACAGGTCAGAACACTAAAAAAACAGCTGCAACTGAGTGAATGTACACTAAATATGATGAAAACAGCTCAATTCAGTCTAAATATGATGAAAACAGCTCAATTCAGTCTAAATATGATGAAAACAGCTCAATTCAGTCATAATATTGCTAATGAGCTGAAAAACAACTAAATATGTTGGTGTGTCCAAAAGTGCACTATCTCAGCGAGAGAAGCTCAATTTGGGCATATGAGCTGAATACAGGTCAGAACACTAAAAAATGAGCTGCAACTGAGTGAATGTACACTAAATATGATGAAAACAGCTCAATTCAGTCATAATATTGCTGAAATGAGCTGACAAACAATGAAATAGGTTTGTGTCCAAAAGTGCATTATCTAAGCGAGAGAAGCTCAATTTGTGCATATGAGCTGAATACAGGTCAGAACACTAAAAAATGAGCTGCAACTGAGTGAATGTACACTAAATATGATGAAAACAGCTCAATTCAGTCTAATATGAAGAAAACAGCTCAATTCAGTCTAAATATGATGAAAACAGCTCAATTCAGTCATAATATTGCTAATGAGCTGAAAAACAACAAAATATGTTGGTGTGTCCAAAAGTGCATTATCTAAGCGAGAGAAGCTCAATTTGTGCATATGAGCTGAATACAGGTCAGAACACTAAAAAATGAGCTGCAACTGAGTGAATGTACACTAAATATGATGAAAACAGCTCAGTTCAGTCTAAATATGATGAAAACAGCTCAATTCAGTCATAATATTGCTTAAATGAGCTGACAAACAATGAAATAGGTTGGTGTCCAAAAGTGCATTATCTCAGCGAGAGAAGCTCAATTTGGGCATATGAGCTGAATACAGGTCAGAACACTAAAAATGAGCTGCAACTGAGTGAATGTACACTAATATGATGAAAACAGCTCAATTCAGTCATAATATTGCTAATGAGCTGAAAAACAACTAAATACGTTGGTGTGTCCAAAAGTGCATTATCTAAGCGAGAGAAGCTCAATTTGGGCATATGAGCTGAATACAGGTCAGAACACTAAAAAATCAGCTGCAACTGAGTGAATGTACACTAAATATGATGAAAACAGCTCAATTCAGTCTAAATATGATGAAAACAGCTCAATTCAGTCATAATATTGCTGAAATGAGCT